>NW_024609846.1:15882851-16256556 GCF_016920785.2 Ixodes scapularis
AGACTCGATACTTACTTTAAAATTGATGCATCAATTAAAATTGTGTGCTCTAATGCTAATCAGATATAGACGCTGTTTTTTCAGGCAGCTGTGCATAGGAGTCTCCATAACCGACCTTCAGAGTTTGTTCCCTCTTATTCCGTTCGCTTCGCTTCATCATTACCACAGCAGGACAGGTTATTGCCATTTTAAGTGTTAGTGCGTCCTCCTCCCCAGCATAGGCCCTTCTGTAGACTCGTCAACGCCCGCTTCAGTGCCTCGGCATCTCGGTAAGACCTTAGAAGTTCGGATATGGCGGCTCAATCTGGCGCGCTGGAAAGCGTCTATATCCTATAAAACGAGCCCACTGAATATTTATTTATTTATTTATTTATTTATTTTCATACTCTCAATGCCCGGAGGCTCTACAGAGAGGAGTGGGTGGTACAGATAAAATCGTTGGCAAGCTTCTTGAAGTATGTGACGTCCTGGATGGACACGATGGAGGCAGGGAGGTGGTTCCATTCGCTAGATGTTCTTGGAATAAAAGAGTCAGAATAGATGTTCGTATGACATGTCGGCGTGCAAACCTTACACTGGTGATCGTGGCGAGGTGACACATATGACGGATGAAAAAGTAGTTGATCTTTTAGAATTGGATTAGAATAATAGACCTTATGGAAAAGACAAAGACGAAAGTATTTACGGCGTAAAGCAAGGTCAGGTAAGTCCAAAGTTGTCTTCATTGATGAAACACTAGCAGTACGAGAATAATTAGAAAGGATAAAACGGGCTGCTCGGTTCTGGACTGATTCGAGAATGTGTGATAATGTTACATGACCCGGATCCCAAACAGAACAGGCGTATTCGAGTTTTGGCCTGACTAAGGCTTTATATAATTGGAGTTTGACGGGAAGATTAGCGGAACGAAAATGGCGCCGCAAAAACCCAAGCATACGATTAGCATTATTAGAGACATAGTCGACGTGAATATTCCAGGAAAGGTTATGAGTTATGTGAATACCAAGATACTTGTATGAAGCAACAACATCTAATGGTATATCATTAAGGATGTATATGGCAGGGTCAGTGTTTTTAGAGAGTCGCGAAACACGCATGCTTTTACATTTAGTAACGTTAAGCTTCATTAAGGATTCAGCGCACCAAGAAGAAACTACGTCGAGGTCTGACTACGTCGAGGTCTGATGTACCTTTCACGGATATTTCAATATATTCATTCGAATCAAAATCAAACACCCTGCATATATAGAAACGTGTACCACTTGTCTTCAGGATGGTTGACCCTGCATTCTGCCGCGCCGCCCTCACCAGCTTGGAGATAGCGTATATTTTTAGTGACATTTCGTGTTTTTTATTAGTATCTTAATATGTTACGTGAATTTGTTGTACGCCCCAATTCACTATGACGAATTTTTGGCAGGATCCCATTTGTTGAGCGCAGACTTTTTTCTAGGTGAATGTCTAATAGATCTACCGAATAGTGGCGATTTTTCTAGTGCAACATTCTTGCCAGCCGAAATATTTAACGTGGGTAACGCAATTCTGATCCCACGACTGCAGGCAGGATTGTACACGGCTAGAAACTAAGGGAGAGGAGAAAACGAGAAAGCACAGAGGCGCCAGAGAGTGCTCTGAGTGGAGGGATTAGTGGTGAGACGCAGGCAACATTGTTTCTACTCACTGTTCATAGCCTTCCATATACTGACAGAGCCTGGCAGATCGCCACGAGAAGCGGCCGCCGAAATGGAAAACGTGCAGCGGCATACAACGGATGAGAAGAGAGCCACGTGACTGGCGCCCCGCTGCGGCGACACGCCGAAACACACTTCTCCCAAGCGAACGAGTGTGTTTTGGGTCCTCGCGGCTGCAAAATCTGTGCGCTGACGTCCAGGTTTCCCGAGAAATGGCTCTTTGATTGCCTGTGCTACCAGATACTCGCGCTCCAAACCTGCGACCGGTCACTTATGGCTCCGTCGTCGAACTGCCAGGCTGTGTGAGCAAAGAGGAGGCTATGCACTGTTCGAACACGAACACCGGACGTCCGCCTTCCACGTTCTTCCGGTACAAAATTACAGGTTTTGTTTGTGTCTTTTCTTGTGTTTTTAGTTACGTCTGCATAAATAAGTTGTGTCTTTTTTTTTTTTTTTGGGGGGGGTGGGGGGGGAGGGGGGGATCAGGACTCCTTGTCCTGAACACTGACCAACTTTGGCTTTGCTTTTTTTTTGGTGCGGGGGGGGGGGGGGGGGGGGGGGACACGCTGTACGCTGGTCTAAAGTGTGACGTGCTGCTTGACATATATTTTTAGAGCGCAGTCTTAGGTGCCCGTTTCCGGCTTGAGCTGCGTCGGCGTAACCGTGAGGTCACGTGACCCCGGTGACGCCATATGATCCCCGTGAGGTCACGTGATCCCGGTGACGTCTCGTGACCCCATGAGGTCACGTGGCCCCCATAAGGTCATGTGATACCGGTGACGTAACGCGACCCCCGTGAGGTCACGAGGGTCACGCGACCTCACGGTTACGCCGACGGCGGCGGCGAGGCCGACGCCGCTCGGAGGGAGGAGTAGCAGGCAGAATGAGGTGGGGAGGAGTTGGTATACGTTCCCCGAAGTACACTTCTCTCCTCCTCCCCAAAGGTGCGCTGTAATTTGGAGTTACAGGGAGTTGTAAACGGCTTTCATATTTTAATCTCTATTGAAACGAGGAAGATGGTATCCTGTCTATTTGCTCTTGATCTGCATGCTCATAAACAGCGCACATTATTTTAATGCAGGCGCCGTTTGTTACGAGAAATACGTGTTCCTCTCGGCTCTCATCGTCGATCAAGAAAGGACGACACGGAGCAATTTTTTGATGTCGCCGAAATTCGCATCAACCTTCGATACAATGAAAGTCTAAAACTGGTAAGGTCTCGAGCGACAAATACGGGCATGGCTGGTTTAGCAGTAACAATTAAGGGGCGGATGTACGATATTCAATTGGTATGTTTTTCCCGTTACACGAGCTTAATGTCACTGTACTCTGACCGTGTTTACATGAATGCGACCGAAGCGCGTCGAATCAAGGAGGGACCAATCACACGCATCCTGTTTCCTTCCTCCTTCTTCTTCTACCCATCTAGTACCGATCGAAATAGTCAAATCTTGATTGGATTCGCTACAGTCGCTTCCATGACTGCGTTTACATGGATGCGACCCCAGCGCATGGAATTGGGATTTAACTTTTGATTGGAAGTAGATGGGTAAAAGACGAAAGAGACAGGGTTTGTGGGATTGGTCACTGCTCGATTCGACGCGCTACGGTCGCACTCATATAAACCCGCCCATGTAAATGCAGCCTATGCTTTATACTTAGTGTGCAACGCTGTCAAAAGTGCTGGCGCTAGCACCAGGTTTGATCTCGCAGATCATTTGTACGTGTCCTCCCGCGAACGAAACCATAGATGAAGCCACGCGCTCGCGCCAGTAGCTTTGGTTCCACTACACGGAGTGTAGTGGAACCAAAGTACTGGCACGCAATGCCACTGACCAAGAAATGCCTTTGTTGTGATGTAATTTCAAAGATAAAAGCCCGAGCGCTATCTTTCAATTTCTCCTTCGCGTAGCTGGATGACGTATAGCTCGAGGTCGCATTGTTGGCATAGTCAACGTTACTAGATCACCTCAGTTGTAGAACTTATGTGGAGGGGGTGTCCCCTTTTACACGCTTAGAATAGAATAGAATAGAATAGTTTATTCCAGGTTTCTTTCAAAAATACATTTTCCAGAATCGTCTCACTTAAGCACATGCGTGCTTGTGTGTGAGAACGGGCAGTCCAACTCTACACGTCTCCCTCCCCCCCCCCCCCCCCCCCAAACGCATTACTACAGGAAAAAAAAAAAGAAACACCAAGAATAAAACAAAAACTAAATTTCAAGAGCCCGTGGGGTGTCGTACTGTGGCTCAATAATCATGAACAGTTCGCGGATTGAACTTTGCGTCGTGCAATCATATCCGTTACATTCATCCCGCGTAAAAAGAAGAAACACCGCATGCAGCAGTAACCAAAAACGACAAGTAACGCTCAACACGGAAAATGTCTATCCGAGCGATAAACAAAAAATAATGAAGAATATATACATATGTAAAAAAGATACCGTAGACGTTGCTCGTGAATTCCGATAATGAAACGCAAAAACAACAAGAAAATATTCGAAACTAATTGTTCAACAGCAAAGTCACTACACAAAAACCAGCACAAGCAGCGGCCATGAATCAGTAATAAAAAAAAAAGAAAAAGAAGCGACAAAATTGTTTGACATGAGTGACAAGGCGAGATTGTGAATAAAATCCAAGGGCCCACTTCCAAAATCAAATCGAACTGCTTTGACACCATTTCAATAATTCTTTTTTCACAGTACGTAACGATTGCATTTCCTGCAAATTGCCAGGAAGTTGGTTAAAGAGATTCGGGACATAATAACTTCTTGATCGTGTTCCATAATTCGTATATACTCTAGGAATATCATATTTCTCGGTCCTCCTAAGCTCTTTTTGTCTGGTTGACTTTGTCTTGTAATCGGTCGTGAAGTAGTTTGACGTGATGATTGTATAGTTCCTCAGATTACCTATCGCCAGAAGATTAAGTTCGATAAGCTGTTCTTCGAATGGGATGTGCTCGAGCCGGGTTCCATAAGTGACGTTCTTTACCATTCTTTTTATCAAGTTATCAATTTTTTGCTTTTTGGTGTTCGAACAGAATGCGTAGATTGTTATACCATACCTCAATTTTGATTCACCTAACATTTGGTAAACTGTTTTCCTTAATGTGACGCCCGCGTGACTACGAAGTCTGTATAAGTAAGATGAAATCATCCTCAACTGCTTTATTAGGTTATCTGTATGCAAATTCCAGGATAAATGTTCGTCAAAGTAAATTCCTAGGTATTTAGTTGCTGTTGCGTATGGTAGTGGTGGACAGCAACAATTCGTGCATTCCGCAGAATGTAAAAATATAGGTTTGGTGAGGTGAATACGCTTTTGATGGGTTCTGAAGCACATTAAAGTAGTCTTGTTTTCATTTACAAAAATGTAGTTTTTTACAAACCAGTTCATTATTTGTTTGATGTCTTCTTGTAAAGCGGACGCCGCAGAACTATAATTTTCGTTTGCTAGAACTAAAGCGGTATCGTCTGCATATTGATATATATTTGATATTAAAGGCAAAGAAGCAAAGTCATTCATGTATATATTAAATAGCATTGGGCCTAATACCGATCCCTGGGGTACACCGCAGGTGAGGTTGATGGTGTCACTTATACTATTGCTAATTCTTACTTTCTGTGTTCGGCTAGTAAAGTAATTTTTGAAAAATCTCAGGAACGGTCCTCGGAATCCCAGACTTTCTAGTTTATCTAGTAGAATATCATGATCTATTGTATCGAACGCTTTAGTTAAGTCTAAAAATAAGGCAAGTACAATTTTATTATTGTCTATCTTCTCATTAATAAAATCCGCTATGTCTTCGAGTAGAAGTGACGTATTTTTATTTTTCCGGAACCCATAATGACAGTTACTTATTAACGAGAATTTGTCGCAGAACGAGGTCATAGTTTTTAAAATAAATCTTTCCATTATCTGATGAATGACTGACAATAAAGCTATGGGCCTGTAATTGGAAACATCTTTTTTGTTCCCTTTTTTATAAATTGGCCGCACTATGGACACCTTCATCTTATTAGGTATATCTCCTGTTTCAAAAATTCCGTTTAATATCGCCAAAAGAACATTTTGTAGACTGTTAAAATGAACGCGCAGATCTCTGGGCCTTATTTGGTCGTATCCGGGCGGTTTCGACGTTACTATATTGCTAACTATATGTTGTAGATCTACTTCTGTTATTTGCGGCATGTACGCGGAGTTTTGTGTACGGCTCTGTAAATTAGGTTTTGTGGTAGATTTGTTCGCGTGCTTACGTAGGTCTTGCACCTGCTTAACAAAAGCGCGATTGAAGTTATCACTTAGTGTATCGAAATTGGTTGTTGCAAAATTTTTCTTTAGAGATTCGTCCGCGTTATCTTTGGGGGGTTTGCCTATGATTTGATTAACAGTATTCCACGTTTCCCTGATGTTCTTCCCGCACTGTTTGAGCTGTGCTGTACGGAACTTCTTTTTGGATAAACTTATTTTTTCTGTTACCCTGTTCCTTATTCGCCTATACTCTTCCTTAAGTGATTTATCTTGCGGATTTTGCCTACATCTGTTCCATAATTTATTTTTCTCAAAACTTAAATCAACTATTTCATTATCAATCCACCGGTTGCTACAATTTCTTTTTCTTAATTTGATCGTCTTTTTTTAACTTTCGTATATGCTCCCAAGTTTCTCGACCACCGCTTCATAAAGGGCTATATGTTCAAGATGTAAAAGAGAGTTCCAGTTGTACTTCTTTATACTGTAATCTACTTTTCTGTTGTCAATAATTTGTTTGTATTGAATTTCTTGCATCTGTTGTGTACAGTTTTCCTCAAATATCCGTAGAGCAACGAAGTAATGATCTGCTACTTTCTGTTTAATTATGCCACCTATAAAGAATAAATTGCTTGTTCGGGCTATTATATGATCAATGCTGCTTCTTGTGATTTTATCTCCGAGGTGCTCTTCTCTAGTGTTACCATTGATCACATTTTCTAGCCCGTAACTGGACAATATGTTCAGGTAATCCGAAACTCCGTATTTATCTTGACTCGAAACGTCAATGTTTAAGTCGCCTGCTATAACTATATAATCGTTGTTGTTAAATCTGTTTATCAGTTTATCAAATTCTTCATAGAATAAATGTAGATTTCCACTGGGTGGTCTATAGATGGCACATATAGTGAACGATATAGCGGCTTTATGTATATTCATCACAAGAGCTTCGGCATGCTGCAAAGGTACCTCAATACGGTCGAAAAGCCAGCCATTTTTAACGTATATCAGTATCCCCCCTCCTTTCCTCCCTTCGCGCCGTACAGACATTTCATGGTACCCATGTATGGGGAAGTGGAGCGGTTCGTTTATCTCAACATTTATGTCGGTAAGTATAAGCACATCGATATCAACCAGTGCATGTGCTATGTAAACATTCAATTCATCGCTGTGCTTCTTAAGGCTTCTAACATTTATTTGAACGATATGTAGGATCTGGTCTTCTTTCCTTTTTCCCTCTTCAGTTAGAACTTTTTTAGTATGATTATCCCATTCTTCAAATGTATCGAAAGACATCATTGAATTTTGTTCAGGTCACTTTCGTCATCAATTCGAATTGCAGCCGCTCCGTCCCTCTTTCTCACAAAAATTTTTCCGTTCTTCATCCAGACGTATTTATAACTCATCTCCCTCGCACAATCCTTTGTATTCCAAAACAACCACCGCTGTAGCCTGGTCAAGTTCTCGTTGATGTACACCTGTTCTTCCTTCAAGGCTGTACGTTTGGAGGCCCATTTGTCTCGTTCCGATCTGTCCTTGAAGCGTACAATGATAGGAGGTATCTTACCATCCTTCCCTTTAAGTCTGTGCATTGACTCAATCTTATCGGGCTGAGGCACTGATAAGTTCAGTTTTGTTGCCAGGTTCTTTATGACTGCTGTCAGGTCTTCGCGATCGTGCTCTGTAATTCCATGAATTTCTGTTCTTTCTTCTGGAGTATTGTTCCGCGTTTTCCACTGCCCGTTCAAGATCTTTAATCCTTGCATCCCTTTCATACCCAAGCTGTTCGATCTCATTCGTCCTTTTTTTTAGTTCGGTCGTGACACGTGTTAATGAGTCTACTTTTTTTATAAGGTCATCATATTGCTTGGAAAGCATGGTTATCGAGGTTTCTATCGCTTGAGTAGTTTTTTCTTGTTTATCAAGCTTTTCAATCGTCGTGTCATGCTTAAGAGACTGGATGTTTAGGTTCTGTTCGATTTTCTCGATTCTAGATAGGACTTCCCCTAGCTTCTGGTTTGTTTTCAATATCTGCTCCATCATAGCTGTGTGTTTTTGTTCGTCAGTTTTGCTTGCCATGGCTGTTTCCTGGCTATCTTTTTGGGGAGCTTGCCGTTGAGAATGCACTCTACAGGTGACACAGTTCCAAGACGGGAGTCCCTCTGGTTCCATGGCTTTTAACTTTGCTTTTGTGATGCCTGCGCACTTTCCGATGTGGTAGGTGTTCCCACACTATGAGCATTTTAGCGCTTGGCTGTCTGCTGCGATTGATTTTAAGCATGCCAAACATTCGTCTGACTCTCCCGCGTTGTACATAACGACAGTGCAAAGGGAAGGCAGTCCAGCGGAGTAACAAGTACAACAAACTGCTAGGCAAATGCCTGCACCCACCTGGGGGTCAAAACGGAGAAGTTATGACCGTGCTGTGCACTCCGCTGGACTGCGTCCTTCCTTCGCCTGGCGCCGCCTATATGCCGTGTGTGTGCGCCGCCTGGTAGATGTTGTTGGGCGGCGACGAAGTGACGTCGTTCTTGATAGTGGCCTGTTGTCGGCCCATGCACTGCCTTGCTGTGGCTGCGATGACGATGTAGTTGCAGATTATCCCAGCTTCGTTTCCTGGGGGTCAAAACTGAGATGTTATGACCGTGCTGTGCACTCCGCTGGACTGCGTCCTTCCTTCGCCTGGCGCCGCTTATATGCCGTGTGTGTGCGCCGCCTGGTAGATGTTGTTGGGCGGCGACGAAGTGACGTCGTTCTTGATAGTGGCCTGTTGTCGGCCCATGCACTGCCTTGCTGTGGCTGCGATGACGATGTAGTTGCAGATTATCCCAGCTTCGTTTCCTGGGGGTCAAAACGGAGAAGTTATGACCGTGCTGTGCACTCCGCTGGACTGCTTCAGTTCACCTTCCGTCGTTGAAGCGCAATCTAAATTTTTGTTTCATTACTGTGTGTTTCACGGAGTACGGTGACAAGCCATCTCGACGCCGTGCTTCGAAATATACGTATTCCATAGCATAGGCTGAAGTTGCCATTGCAGCGGTCCTCCCAAATGGGGGCGCCTCGAACCGCGGGAGGCTAGAGTAACTGCACATGATCCGCTTGCAGAGCAGCGTACTGCAATGGTGCTCCCAGAGCGGCCATGTTGAATCCAAGGCCGCACTGCGGGAAGTGACCGTCGTTTCTGCAAGAGCCCCGGGTGCTCGGATGGTGTGGCTATGACGCGTCGTGCTGCGGCGTGCGGAGCAGAAAAGATGTAGTGCGGAGAAACGCTGTGCGTGCGCCGTCGTCCCGTCGTTTGTCTCCTGTTTCTCGGTATGCTTTCGGTAGAATGTAGTAGCCGTCAAAAACGTCGTCCCTTCTCAAGCCATAGCTACGCGTTGTTGTCTGGTCCGAAGTTCTCGGATGTGCCACTCGCGTACCACGCACCGAGCGCAGCAGACGCGAGCCACGCGGCCGTCCTCCGTGTCGTCTGCTTCCTAGACTTTGGAGACATGTTTTAAAACATCGCTCTCGTTATGAAACAGAGCGATTATACTGTATTCATTGGCTACACATACTTTTGAATGGTCAAAGACCCTTCCAATTCGTTCCATTTTAGTGTAGGATGTAGGATGTAGGAAGCGAGAAACATGGTCCCCCCCGAAACTTGTCACCTGGAAGGTCGCTTTCCCGCACGAAGTTCGGATCCAGCTCGGTGCACGTGACCGCTTCTTCGCCAATTCGGAGTTCGGGGCTCAAGGAAAAGGAACGAGGTACTCTGGCTCTGCAAGCAGAGCCTATGCAGTTACTCTACGGGAGGCGAGCCGTTGGGAGAGAAGGTGGTACCGATCGTGCAAGCAGCGTCTATGGCAGTTCCCTAACTGAGCCAATCTAGTAACGTTGCCATAATGCCCCGAGTGACGATATTTGTAGGTGGCTCATATAGTGAACCCCGGGCACGGCGTGAGCATTCGATTTGGACTCGTGATACCTAGACAGGCATGTGGGGAGTGGCTGGTTTCGAATCGCTGCTGTGACGAACATAGAAGAACCTAACAATGTCTGGAACTCAGCGCACGTACTGTGCCTTGCCAAACCCTGCGCGTGAATATGAGAAACCTCGACGGCATAAAATCGGCGCCAGATCACGTGGCCGCTTGGTCTGTCTGCGAGCTCAAACCGTAAACGCTGCGCTTTTTTTTCTTTCTTTGAGACGATATTAGCGTGGGATGACCAGATACCGTATCTTTGATATGTTATAAAAATCGAGGATTTATTCAAAGTCGTATTCGCGAAAAGTAAAACAACATATTATTTAGACTGCCTGACGGACCTGCATATTTTACGCGTGACGTCACCCCAGCAGAAGAGGCGGGTAAATTTGAAACTCGGTTTTGCATCAATTTCATTTGCCTCAAGTACATTTCTAAAATTAGGGATAATAAATCAAATGCAGGTAAAAGTAAATCCCAGGTATTTCAATAATTTAGTCACTTGTAGGATTTTGGGCGATCGTCACGGGTCGCGTATTCGGGAGCTTCGCCAGGCTCGGCTACCTTCCGCAAAACAACAACAAAAAAAACTTCTTACATGTTTTTTTTTTTTTTACTACAATAAAAGAGCCAAATGTTCGTAAATAGGTGTTATTGCTTTTATTTATTTTGTAATGAATCCAGAGTCATTGACGATAATATACCTGGTATTGATAATGATAACTTTTGCTGACTTAAATATTATGGCATAAATTACGATATCAAATGTATAAAAGCAAAAAGAAATGTCTGGTCAACAAGAAATATCTCTATTGACACATGAAGTTAACTTAGCAAAAAGCTCAATTTAATATGAGAGAAAGCTCTAAGAGCATATCTTTAAAGGCCATTTTTAATCATTTTTAATTGTTTTTGTATAACTACTCCTGAGAATGCATACCCAATAAAGATCAAATGCAATATGTGGTTTGAACATAAACATTTCTACATTTAAAAAGACGATGTATTTGAAGGTTTATTGGAAGAATCGAAGCTACGTCATAGCCGTTTTTTTTTCTTCCAGATTATTGATTATTTGCTGGCACCTACTGATAGTGTCGGTTGGCTTTAAACTAGCAAATAGTAATGCAGTTAGTCGTGTACAAATATAAAGGTTTTCATACACACGTCCAACTTGTGCTGTTAAAAAAAAAACATTTGTGTAAATTGAATGAGGAATATCATAGGTCCATAAATATTACCCTTTGAAAGTCTTATCCTGGATGCTGTGACAGTACGACCACCAAAAAATATTGTTACTAATACACCGAGAAGCCGTGAGTGAAATTTATACGTTTTTTTACTGCCACTTCGCCACTCCCGCTAAGCCCACTGAGAAGCTGGGCTTGACTAACCCTTTCTAAGTTCATTATTTTTAATAAACGTAAAGTCCGCATACACCGTAAGGAAGTGCACTGTTCCCCACGTTTAACGCTGCCATTAAATGGTCCGTTCATGGCACGTTTTGTGCAGTTCTTGAAGCTGCCCGTCCAACCGCGGTATCGTTTTGAACCCCCGATCACAATCCGTCATGGTGAAGACATTCCAACTGCTGCAGTGCCAAATGAACTTTAAGCAGCCAGCCATAATCAATGTTTAGGTAAACGAGTGGCGACATCAGGCTTGAGAAGCACGGTACATAAATTACATAAAACACCGCAAGTTTCACAGGAATCTTTATTGTGACAAAAAAAAACGTTAAAAAATGGTGAATGGTTTACTCTTAGCAAATTGTTTTTACAACAAAATTAAAGGTCCGTTCTTATTTTGTCTTTTCGTCCACAAGTGGCGTACCGAATGTTATCAAAAACGCTAAAAACCTAGTTCCTTTCATTTTTTTTTTTTGTCGCAGCAGACGTGTTAGGTTACTTAGTGAGAAAATAATTATAGGCGCTTCAGGGGCGACTAGCTGTACGAACTCATCAGCACGTCCAGTTATTTCAAATTCTGTCGATTGCAGTTCTGCTTATAGACCTTTCCATCGCTTATCACCCGGGAGAAAAATGCCGAGTCACTGGGCTGTGGACGCAGGCGCAGCGTCTGATATACAGCACCGCGGAGCAACTGCGCAAGCTCAGAAGGCGTTCCACAGCCCAGCAGACAAAGAGGGCAGCGCGCAGAAGGCGATTTTCGGAAAAGTCGACAGGCTTCATGCTTAAACAGTCCTCCCACGCCACGAAACGCGCTCGGCACTCCCCACATGCCGTCATAGCGTCGTCACCAAGAAAAGGAACCGAATGATACAAGTTTCGTCAATAACATCCCAAGCAGCACCAGAAAGTGAATTTCGATCGGCCGACGGTTGGCCAGTGTCTGGACAGCTTGGCCACTTTAAGTGCTTGGCCACCGGAGGCATAAACAAGGCCGGCAAGGGTCCGGCCACGAACTAGCTGTTTTTAGCTTGTCCGCCGGAGACATAAACACTGCCGGCAAGCGCCTGGCCAGAAGTGCTCATTTTCAGCTTGGACGCCGGAGACATAAACACGGCCGGCAAGTGTTTGGCCAGCAGTGGTGATTTTCAGCTTGGCCGCCGGGGACATGAACACGGCCGGCAAGTGTCTGGCCAGATGTGCTGATTTTCAGCTTGGCCGCCGGAAACATAAACACGGCCGGCGAGTGTTTGGCCAGAAGAGCTGATTCTCAGCTTGACCGCCGTGGACATAAACATGGTCGACAAGTGTTCGGCCAAAAGTGCTGATTTTCAGTTTCGCCGCAGGGACACCCATAATCTAAACTTTCATCGCGTTGACGAAACTTTGGCATAACGACGGGCAGCGAGAGAAGCATCATGAGCGAGTGGTTGGCAGGATATTAGTGCGTGCATCGCGCGAACACTGTTAGCGCAAGCAAACGATCACCGTTTTATTCACTTTTTTTTTCGTTAGACTTGAAAGGCTATTGTCTTAACTAGCACTGTCGTGCGATATGTTCATTTGGAACATTACTAGAAGTGGGAAAATATTGTGCCCGTCGTTGTTCTATGAAAATAAAATACGAAAGCAGCGCCGACGTCATCTTCGCGCTAACAATACCGCTCTGTCGCTGCGCGGCCCTCTTAGCGCGAATACCACATCCGCGATTTTTCGGTTAGTGCTAGTCGGTTAGTGCTAGTTGTAGTCGGGTGCATCGGGCGCACATGCTCCCCTTTCCTGGAAGACGCACCCTCCGTTACCCAGCCAGTGTACCTGTATACCGACTATAAGCCCCCTTCTCTACCTTAAAAACCTATAGGTGTATCAATGCACTCAGCTTAGTAAACCGCCACGCTAGCCACGCACCCCGATCAGCTTGTGCTTGAATCGGATAAGATTGGATATTTCAAGCTTTGTGTTTCGGAAGAGTCTAAACAAGACGTCTCTCATATATTGATTAAACTTAAGCTAGTCTCAGTAATGTTTCATATAGGTGCTAGGATACTGATTTCCTGAGCCAAAGAAAGCTAACAGCTACGGTTAAAACCGCAACGGAAACGTTCAAAGTCGAACCACATGTAAAAGAAAAAGAAAATAAACATCTCGACCTAGATGTGCAGAACGCTGGTTTTGTTGTTAACAACGTGGTTGTTGGAGGGTGGAGGGCAACGCCGTGACACTATTGACGCTATCGTGGTGATTGACGCCAGTGATGCTCGGCCGTACTACACAGTAAAAGTGTTTACACCTTTACGGTGTACAAGGGGTGTTGTAGCAACTTACACCCTCGGCTACACCCTTTTAACACCCTAAAACTAGGAATACAACCTGATAATTTTACCTAAAAAGGTGCTGTTTCGTGTTACACCCTACATTTAGTGAAGAATGTGAGAAGGGTGTAGAAGAGGGTGCTGAATAAATAAGGTGAAATGGTTTTGGAAAGCTTATATATGACTCTGTACATAATGTACAGGTAAGATTGCTGCTTGAAAAGCAACAGTTGTTAGCAGTCTAGTGTCTTATAATGTCACTTGTAATTCATGCAAATAGCTAATAATAAGGTGCCTCTTTTGCATACAATTTTTATGTTCGCAAACAAAATTTTATATATGAGTTCATATTTAATTTTCTTACAAATCACTCCATGCTCAGAAATCGGAAAGTAGGGTGAAATGCTCTATACTAGCATTTTTTACAAATATTTATTGATGGAAGTGTACAGTAAGAAAATCAGTTAGTCTCGAGTTTATATCTGGCAACATAAAATCAAAATATTGTGAAAATGTTTGACAAATATTCATGACATGCTGCTAGAACCTGTCCCATGACTATATCAACCCGAGTAAAATATTCATTTGAGAATATGGTGACATGCACAAAAACTCACACACATAAAGAAGCAAATACCATAATAAACCAGTCCGAGACATCCCATAAAAAATGGCCTATGGTCATCTATGGAAAATTCAATGGGAGGCTATCACCCCCTGTAGTTTTGCATGGTCGGCCTCAAAAATTTATAGATACAGCTACAGCCAGCTATAGAAAAGTTTAGGGCCCTGTGTCTAAAGTCTCAGGGCTATGTTTCAATAACAACAACAACAATAATAATAATAATAATAATCAATAAGTTAGTGTTTTAACAGTGCCCCGGGACATCCAATTGTTCTTCTTGCGGGCGCAGTGCAATACAACGCACAAACAGACGCTTGCGCGCTCGCAGTCGCACACATACACGCGCGCACGCACGTACACGCGCATGCACACGCGCAAACCCACGCCCGCGCGCAGACGCACACGCATGCGCAACCAGAAACGCACACGCGCATGCACGCGGACGCATCCACACGCGCGCACAAACACACGCACGCGCATGCACACACACACACGCAAACAATTACGACGAAGGAAACGTTGCTTAAGTTAGTTTCGGTTTACACAAAAAGAAACAACCTAAAGTTTAAATAAAACCCAAGATTTACTCACGTTTTGTAATGTTTTACATTATTATTTTAGTGAAATTCCTATTGTTACTAATATAATAATATTTTGCTTAGTATTGTTCTAAAAAAATAACAATGAATAAAAAGGAGAAGAGACTCTTGAAGACTGCGCAAGACCATCGCAATCGCAATCAGCTTCCGTTGGGCTCGGTTGAATTGTTGTTGAAGTTTCAGAGGCTTCGGATATCTCCTTTTTTTACGTTTTAGCCGTTTTAGTGGATATTTTATATATCTTCCTTAGGAATACTGTGTTCAAGAATAACAATCGATGACTGAGAGCTGGAAGACGCTGCGTCTTGCCAACGCCCGTAAGCTCAGAACCGCCCATGCACGACTCGTGCAAACGCCGGTTAGCAACTTTCTTTTGTTTCTGCGAAGTGGGCTGCTGTTTCAAACTCTGTCGTGCACCGTGCGCTTGCTAAGCTATGCTTGATTCTAACTATGCTTCTGCCCTGTGTTATTTCGTTATTTAAAAAGAGCGTATCTTCTTCAAAACCTGTGGCTTGCTCCGCAGTGTGAGAAAGATTCCCGCGCGGCGGAACCGTGCACGGTTCGGGCATGTTCTTTGCGCCGTCGTGCGGCGCTCGTCCGACGACGCTTGTGCGGAGCGTTCAAGTGCCGTCTAACGGCAGTTCAAGCATTCAGTCGCCGTCCCAAAGTGTTAACCACACGCCATGCTAGTTCTGACGTCTTGTCCTAACAGCCGCTCGCCACCGATTTGTTTCATAAAGCGGAGCGAGAAAAACGTTAGAAGAGCGAGCATGCAGCATGATTTTTTGCATAAGCTAATGCCTGTGCGTAGAGACGCGCGGTCTCTTCGTCATATTTCCGAGGGTAAAAGCGCTAAAAACAACGGACAATCAACGCCCTGTGTTTGTTTCTTTTACTTGTCCATTGTTTTTAGAGGTTTCACCCTCGGAAATTAGGTCTTTTCGCGTTTACCGAACCGGCACACTTTTTAAGTTTACGATTGTGTGATGCAAAAAATAAAAGGAGTTTAGATGTCACGTTTTTTAGTAGTGGCGAAAGCCCATACAAAAATCAGAGCAGCTAGAAAAGGCAAAAACATGAAAAAAGGCGGAAAAAGTTAACTAATGTCAAACCTGAATATTTGATGGAGTTCAAAAACTACCACCGTACCAACTCGCCCGGTTATTCTTGCTGACAAAGAATAATAGCCAATATTAATAAACAAATAAATGCCAACTATTAATTGGTTACGAAGTCGTAATTGCTGCATTGCAGCCCTACGCTGCTCTACTCTTTTGGTGATATCAGGTAATGTGAAAATGTATAGGGCAGTTCATAGCAACCATTTATGCCCGACCCATTATATTGAGTTTTTTCTTTATATAAAAGTTATATAAAAAAGTGCTCTTCCTAAATTAAGCCGCGCCACTGAATGTACAATAGCGTGTAACGTTTATGTATGTTCTCAGCAAAAGAAAAAGATGCATTAAAAAAAAGGCCAATCATTTTGTTTCCTCTCTGTTGGAGCTGCTTTCACGTACACGCAAAATGTGGGTGTCTACGTCTAAAAGAGTGGAATTGACATTTCCTGCAGGCTGGAAGGCCTGACCCAGTTTGGCTAGCAGCTTGAAACCTATGGGAACCTGGGGAACTGAACCACAAGAGTGAGAGTGACACCCGCCTTGCACTTCCTGAACGATGGCACCATGAGGAAGAGGGAGCTGCCCTAAAGTGAATGCAATAGCAGATGGGTCGTTCCAGTGAACCCCTATACAGATGATACCAAGCAGAAAATTATTAATAAATGTGTTATTAAAAACATGAAATGTGAATGGCACGGACAAGAAGGAGGAGATCAACCCAGCGCTGTGCTTTGTTCATATCCTCTGTTCCCATATTCTTCATGCTTTCTTTTCAATAATTGGCTGCAAACTAGTTGAATCATCAGCAAAAAGGAGGGTGCGAGCTAGCTAAACAGGCTAAACACATAATTTATTAAAGGTGGGTTCTCTGAAGGATGACACAAATGCAGAGAAGTATCAAACACAGCTGAGTATTAATGGGCAAAAATGAATAGGCGACCCCAAAAAGAAAACGCAGGAGAAGACATGAAGTCAGTCTTTACAATTTCTCTTCTGCTTGCCACCACTTTACAAAGGGAATTCCTTCCTGGGCCTTACAGCGTTTTACTGTTCACAACCCCTGACATACCCAAGGACAGTAAACATAAAAAACCAACCTACTAACATTGGCGTAAATGTGATTGAACAAACAACAGGGAATGCCTTGAGCTTTCAACCTAGGAAATAAAAAAAATACGCACAACATCAATATTAAAAAAATCAAAAAAGCAGACGGACGCATCACACCTGTTTCTAACAAAAATATAGACCAAGAAACTTCTTCCACTCAATGGCAAAACACAGGAAAGGCACTAATAGATTTCTAGGTTTCATCATCGTTAGTGATTCTTTCAGTATACGCTTGTGGTCACTCTCTTTAGTTAAAATTATTTCATCATAATCATTCATTAAATCATCATCACAGTTTTGTTCTTTAAAGGGGTACGGAAACAAAAATTGAAATATTCAAATTCGTTCGGAAGTGAATCAAGTATGAGGGATAGTAACCGTAAAAGATAATCGCACGTTTGTATTTTGAACGAATGGCTATATTTTGCGTTCCAAACGGTGCACTCGAGCAAGCGCTCGAAGAGAAGCGAACGGAGAGCGCGATGCGTCATGGCATATCCGGCGCAAAAAAAAAAGCAGAAAAGATTCCCCGCGTTCGTGGAGTAGCAAGGCGGGCGCGGTTATCAGCTTTGCCCTTGGTGGCGCTGGCAGCGTTGTGGTGGTGTCAATAGCGTCAGCGCGTTACAACCGAGCCGTTCGAAGTACCCGTGGCGTGACGAGCGTGTGGCTGGCCCAAGGAGCACGTAGCTTCCACAACACTGTCAGCTTAGGGCTGAACGGGGTGGAGAAAGCAACTTTTGTTCGAGTTTTGAGCGTCGGGCTAATCTTCTAGGAGGAGAATGGTTTCCGGTTGCACGAACGAGGGTCCGAGAATGAGGGGAGTCCTTCCTTTCCGTCTTCTTGGACCGTTTGGTACAAGGCGCGATTTGTGAGTTGAACCAGATGCGCGTAGGAGACAAGTGATAAGCGAAGCGTGGGTTGCCTGCAATCCTCTGAGACAAACAAATCATGTCACTTGATCTCCAAACAGGAAAGCTTTACATGCTTCGTTTGTGGCAAACCAAAATGTTCACAATGGTTCAGCTGTGCAGTGCTATGCTTGGGGCCACTGCTTCCTCACTTAGAGTTCGAGAAGGGGGGGTGCCGTAGCATTTCCCAATTGCCCACGGGGTTATAATATGGCTTGCAAGGAGCTCTTTTGTATTACTTCCTGAAGTGAGTTGTGTTTAGTTTGACTCATTATTTCTTTATCACATGCCTCGTATGTGGTGATGTAGCAATCCTTCTAAGTGAAAAAAGTGTAAATGTGTTCAGTAAACATGATAAGCTGTAAATCATGTAATAATAATATAAGAATATGCAATACCATATATGATTTTTGTACAATTTACAAGTTCTGATATGTGTATTGGACACATTCCAATGAAATGTTCACTGGGGTCTATACTTCATTTCACCCTTCGTCCGAGCGCGGCGGACGCTACCAGCTAATCCAGCGTCGAGAGAGCGTCATGTGACCTTGTACTCCACATAACCAAAACGTTGCATGATACCCTCCCGGCGCCAGATTGGCTGGGGTGCCCCAGCATCCACTGGGCCACCCCAGCAGGTGCCCATTTCATGCCAAGCACCTTTTACCAAGGGTGTTAGCGAGCACCCTTTATGAAGGGTGCTTGCCTGAACGCCATAAGGGTGTTAGCCCAGGGACACACTGATTTACACCCTTAAGTGTGTAAAAACTTTTACTGTGTACTCAAGCCTTCTCTTTCCGATTAGTGCCAGTAAGCTTGTGTAAAGTGAAAAATATTGTAACTGAACAGTAGAGAGTTTTAGTAGATCGCTCCCATGACTCCGATAGTGATACCCGATACTCCGCCACCGCCTCCCTTGCGCATGCATTGTATCGTTATCGGGGCTATCGGAGGTATCGGAACGATCTACTAAAACTTTCTATTGTTGTACTGTCCCTTCACCTAAAGTTACTTCTTTTTATTTTTTTTACTGCTGCACTACCGGGGGATCTTAATGGTGGGACAACATACCATCCCTGAACCCACGACGACTGGAATGGTGGTCGCAACCAGCGTCGTAAGACTTAGTACTCAAAAAGTCCAATAAATATTGAGCAGCCTTGCAGCAGCTTCGCGTGTCATTACTATGTAAAAGTTTTTGGGGTTGAGTTCTCAAACTAGACCTCCCGAAACTCCTTGACAGTCTTCTGAGGAACACCCAAATTTTCTGGCAGTCTGTGATAAATTATGTAATAAGTGTATAACTACAGCCACTTTCGCCCAGTGACTGGCCGGAAGTCAATGGCTACCCAAGCAGCACGTTGTGAATGGGCCATCGCTGGCAAGTGTACTATGGCCAACCAGATTTTCGATGGCCCAAGCTTGGCCAAAGTGCTCGGCAATAGCAGTGTTTTAGTCCTCGTCTGGTGACTTTCCATTCACTTTATGCCAGTCGCTGGCCATTCACTTTAGGCCAGTGAATGGCCATTCACTTTAGGCCAGTGACTGGCCATTCACCTTTGTCCAGTTGCTGGCCATTCACTTTAGGCCAGAGACTGGCCATTCACCTTTGGCCATGACTGGCCATTCATATTTCGCCAGTGACTGGCCATTCACTTTAGGCCAGTGACTTGCCATTCACGTTTGGCAGTCACTTTCGGCCAGCCACTGGCCATTCACATTTGGCCAGCCACTAGCCATTGACTTCCGGCCAGTCACTGGCCGAAAGTGGCTGTAGTTATACACTTAATACATAATTTATCACAGACCGCCAAAAAATTTGGGTGTTGCTCAGAAGACTGTCAAGAGCTTCGGGAGGTCAAGTTTGAGAACTCAACCCCAGAAACTTTTACATAGTAATGACAGGCGAAGCTGCTGCAAGGCTGCTCAATATTTATTGGACTTTTTGAGTACTAAGTCTTACGACGCTGGTTGCGACCACCATTCCAGTCGTCGTGGGTTCAGGGATGGTATGTTGTCCCACCATTAAGATCCCCCGGTAGTGCAGCAGTAAAAAAAAAATAAAAAGAAGTAACTTTAGGTGAAGGGACAGTGCAACAATAGAGAGTTTTAGTAGATCGTTCCGATACCTCCGATAGCCCCGATAACGGTACTATGGATGCGCAAGGGAGGCGGCAGCGGAGTATCGGGTATCGTTATCGGAGTCATGGGAGCGATCTACTAAAACTCTCTACTGTTCGGTTACAATATTTTTCGCTTTACACAAGCTTACTGTCACTAATGGGAAAGAGAAGCCTTGAGTACACAATAAAAGTTTTTACACACTTAAGGGTGTAAATCAGTTTGTCCCTGGGCTAACACCCTTATGGCGTTCAGGCAAGCACCCTTCATAAAGGGTGATTGCTAACACCCTTGGTAAAGTGTGCTTGGCATGAAATGAGCACCTGCTGGGGTGGCCCAGTGGATGCTGGGCCACCCCAGCCAATCTGGTGCCGGGAGGGTTTCATGCGACGTTTTAATTATGTGGAGTACAAGGTCACATGACGCTCTCTCGACGCTGGATTAGCTGGTAGCGTCTGCCGCGCTCGGACGAAGGGTGAAATGAAGTATAGACCCCAGTGAACATTTCATTGGAATGTGTCCAATACACATATCAGAACTTGTAAATTGTACAAAAATCATATATGGTATTGCATATTCTTATATTATTATTACGTGATTTACAGCTTATCATGTTTACTGAACACATTTACACTTTTTTCACTTAGAGGGATTGCCACATCACCACATACGAGGCATGTGATAAAGAAATAATGAGTCACACTAAACACAACTCACTTCATGAAGTAATACAAAAGAGCTCCTTGCAAGCCACATCATAACCCCGTGGGCAATTGGGAAGTGCTACGCCACCCCCCTTTCTCGAACTCTAAGAGAGCAAGCAATGGCCCTAAACATCGCACTGCACGGCTGAACCATTGTGAACATCATGGTCTGCCAGAAACAAAGCATGTAAAGCTTTCCTGTTCGGAAATCAAGTGACATGTTCTGTTTGTCTCAGAGGATTGCAGGCAACCCACGCTTCGCTTATCACTTGTCTCCTACGCGCATCTGGCTCAACACACAAATCGCGCATTGTACAAAACGGTCCAAGAAGACGGAAAGGAAGGACTCCCCTCATTCTCGGACCCTCATTCGTGCAACCGGAAACAGTTATTCTCCCCCTAGAACAGGGGTGCACAACATACGGCCCGCGGGCCGCATGCGGCCCGCGGCCCAGCTGAGCGCAGAAACCGCTCGCCATGTCATTTAATGCACTACAGCCGTTGACTTGGCAGAAAGCATTCGAACCCTTTGACCTACTTTTCTCAGAGTCCTCTTTTTCGGGGGAAACTCCGCGTCCTTGGGGGGAAACTCCGGGGGGAAACTCCGCTCACAGACATACGTGCTCCCAAAACGGAGTTTGGCGAGCACGTATGTCTGTGATCAGACGTTCTCACTGATGACCCTCAACAAGGGCCGTCTTCGATCTTCTATGACGGGCATGACACTGCGAGATGCGCTGAAGACGGCGACTAGTGCGGTGACGCCAGATATTGAAAACCTGTCTGCAGCAAAAAGGTGTAACCTGTCACACAAGGTGCGGCCCGCGCAGTTTCCAATAAACAATGTTTGGCCCGCGTCATTTTTGAGTTGTGCACCCCTGCCCTAGAAGATTAGCCCGTCGCTCAAAACTCGAACAAAAGTTGCTTTCCCCACCCCGTTCGGCCCTAAGCTGATAGTGTTGAGGAACCTACGTGCTCCTTGGGCCAGCCCACGTGGGCCAGCCACACGCTCGTCACGCCACGGGTACTTTGGACGGCTCGGTTGTAACGCGCTGACGCTATTGACACCACCACAACGCTGCCAGCGCCACCAAGGGCAAAGCTGACAACCACGCCTGCCTTTCTACAACACGAACGCGGGGAATCTTTTCTTTCTGGTTTTGTTTGCGCCGGATATCCCATGACGCATCGCGCTCTCCGTTCGCTTCTCTTCGAGCGCTTGCTGGAGTGCACCGTTTGGAACGCAAAATATAGCCAGTCGTTCAAAATACAAACGTGCGATTATCATTTACGGTTATTATCCCTCATACTTGATTCACTTCCGAACGAAATTTGAATATTTCAATTTTTGTTTCCGTACTCCTTTAAAGAACACAACTGTGATGATGATTTATTGAATGATGATGATGAAATAATTTTGACTAAAGAGAGTGACCACAAGGGTATACTGAAAGAATCACTAACAATGATCAAACCTAGAAATCTATTAGTGCCTTCCCTGTGTTTTGCCATTGAGTGGAAGAAGTTTCTTGGCCTATATTTTTGTTAGAAACAAGTGTGATGCGTCCGTCCTTTTAAATCTTGATGTTGTGCATATTTTTTATTTCCTAGGTTGAAAGTTCAAGGCATTCCTTGTTGTTTGTTCAATCACATTTACCCAAATGTTAGTAGGTTGCTTTTTTATGTTTACTGCCCTTGGGTATGTCAGGGGTTGTGAACAGTAAAACGCTGTGAGGCACAGGAAGGAATTCCCTTTGTAAAGTGGTGGCAAGCAGAAGAGAAATTGTAAAGACTGACTTCATGTCTTCCCCTACGTTTTCTTTTCTGGGTCGCCTATTCATTTTTGCCCATTAATACTCAGCTGTGTTTGATACTTCTCGGCGTTTGTGTCATCCTTCAGAGAACCCGTCTTTAATAAATTATCTGTTTAGCCTGTTTAGCTAGCTTGCACCCTCGTTTTTGTTTATTAATAAATGACTGTAGGATTCAACTGCAAGCACCGTGTTAATGCATACTTATAAATAGCAGCATACTTTTATTGACTAGTGCTGATGATTGGACTAGTTTTTAGCCAATTATTGAAAAGAAATCATGAAGAATATGGGAACAGAGGATATGAACACAGCACAGCGCTGTGTTGATCTCCTCCTTCTTGTCCGTGCCATTCACATTCCATGTTTTTAATAACACATTTATTAATAATTTTCTGCTTGGTATCATCTGTATAGGGGTTCGCTGGAAGGACCCATGTGCTATTGCATTCACTTTAGGGCAGCTCCCCCTTCCTCATGGTGCCATCGTTCAGGAAGTGCAAGGCGGGTGTCACTCTCACTCTTGTGGTGCAGTTCCCCAGGTTCCCATAGGTTTCAAGCTGCTAGCCAAACTGAGTCAGGCCTTCCAGCCCTGCAGGAAATGTCAATTCCACTCTTTTAGACGTAGACACCCACATTTTGCGTGTACGTAAAAGAAGCTCCAACAGAGAGGAAACAAAATGATTGGCCTTTTTTTAATGCATCCTTTTCTTTTGCTGAGAACATACATAAACGTTACACGCTATTGTACATTCAGTGGTGCGGCTTAATTTAGGAAGAGCACCTTTTTTCATATAACTTTTATATAAAGAAAAATCTCAATATAATGGGTCGGGCATAAATGGTTGCTATGAACTGCCCTATACATTTACACATTACCTGATATCACCAAAAGAGTAGAGTAGCGTAGGGCTGCACTGCACCAATTACGACTTTGTAACCAATTAATAGTTGGCATTTATTTGTTAATTGCTAATGGCTATTATTCTTTGACAGAAAGAATAACCGGGCGAGTTGGTGCGGTGGTAGTCTTTGAATTCCATCAAATATTCAGGTTTGACATTAGTTAATTTTTTCCGCCTTTTTTCATGTTTTTGCTTTCTCTAGCTGCTCTGATTTTTGTAAGGGCTTTCGCCACTACTAAAAAACGTGACATCTAAACTCCTTTTATTTTTTGCATCACACAATCGTAAACTTAAAAAGTGTCCCGGTTCGGTAAACGCGAAGAGACCTAATTTCCGAGGGTGAAACCTCTAAAAACAACGGACAAGTAAGAGAAACAAACAACACAGGGCGTTCTTTGTCCTTTGTTTTTAGCGCTTTTACACTCGGAAATATGACGAAGAGACCACGCGTCTCTACGCACAGGCATTAGCATATGCAAAAAATCATGCTGCATGCTCGCTCTTGTAACGTTTTTCTCGCTCCCGCTTTATGAAACAAATCGGTGGCGAGCGGCTGTTAGGACACGACGTCAGAACTAGCATGACCTGTGATTAACACTTTGGGACGGCGACTGAATGCTTGAACTGCCGTCAGACGGCACTTGAACGCTCCGCACAAGCGTCGTCGGAGGAGCGCCGCACGACGGCGCCCAGAACATGCCCACGGTTCCGCCGCGCGGGAATCTTTCTCACACTGCATGCGGAGCGAGCCACAGATTTTGAAGAAGATACGCTCTTTTTAAATAACGAAATAACACAGGGCAGAAGCATAGTTAGAATCAAGCATAGCTTAGCAAGCGCACGATACACGACAAAGTTTGAAACAGCAGCCCACTTCGCAGAAACAAAAGAAAGTTGCTAACCGGCGTTTGCAGGAGTCGTGCATGGGCGGTTCTGAACTTACGGGCGTTGCAAGAGGCAGCGTCTCTCAGCTCTCAGTCACCGATTGCTATTCTTGAACACGGTATTTGTAAGGAAGATATTTAAAATATCCACTAAAACGGCTAAAACGTAAAAAAAAGGAAATTTCCGAAGCCTCTGGAACTTCAACAATCATTCAACCGAGCCCAACGGAAGCTGATTGCGATAGCGATGGTCTTGCGCAGCCTTTAAGAGTCTCTTTTCCTTTTTATTTATTGTTAATTTTTTTAGAACGATACTAAGAAAAATATTATTATATTAGTAACAATAAGAATGTCAATAAAACAATAATGTAAAATGTTACAAAAAGTAAGTAAATCTTAGGTTTTATTTAAACTTCAGGTTGTTTCTTTTTTGTGTAAACCGATACCGAAACTAACTTAAGCAACGTTTCCTTCGTCGTAATTGTTTGCGTGTGTGTGTGTGCATGCCCGTGCGTGTGTTGGTGCGCGCGCGTGTGGATACGTCCCCGTGCATGCGCGTGTGCGTTTCTGGTTGTGCGTGCGTGTGCCTCTGCGCGCGGGTGTGGGATTGCGCGTGTGCATGCGTGTGTACGTGCGTGCGCGCGTGTATGTGTGCGACTGCGAGCGCGCAAGCGTCTGTTTGTGCGTCCTATTGCACTGCGCCCGCAAGAAGAACAATTGGATGTCCCTGGACACTGTTAAAACACTATCTTATTGATTATTATTATTATTATGGTTTTTGTTGTTGTTGTTATTGAAACATAGCCCTGAGACTTTAGACACAGGGCCCTAAACTTTTCTATAGATGGCTCTAGCTGTATCTATAAATTTTTAAGGCCGACCATGCAAAGCTACAGGGGGTGATAGCCTCCCATTGAATTTCCCATAGACGACTATAGGCCATTTTTTATGGGATGTCTCGGACTGGTTTATTATGGTATTTGCCTCTTTATGTGTGTGAGTTTTTGTGCATGTCACCATATTCTCAAATGAATATTTCACTCGGGTTGACATGGTCAAATTTGCACATTCCTCAGTTCCGCCAGGTACTCTTGTCTCCATCGGCGCCAGAAGGCTTCCGTTGTCATCTGTAGGTGGGTTCAAAACCTGCGGAGGTTGGTGTAAACACCTTCGACATCTTTCCTCCCTACGCTTGGCAGCGTCGTCAGTCGTCTGCCCGTTAAAAGGAAAGACGGACAGAGTGACTCGGGCTCTCCAAGTTCAGCAGGGCAGGCAGCTGTCGCGTAGTTTTTTCTTTGCCGAAGAAACAGGTTTCGTTCATTGATGCAGTAATTCTGCTCAGGATTGATAGCGTTCTCCTGGAACTTTCCTTCTTCTCGCTTTTATTCTGTCCTTGATCCACGCGGCTGTTGCCTCGTAGCTAGGTTCCTGCGGTTTTGGACTTCGACCCTCAAAAAGGCAAGCAGTCGTGAGAGTAGTGGCACGATACCTCGTTCAATGGTGCTTGTCTCCATCAGCCGTTCCTGAGAGTCCTCGGATCTCGTGGACATCCCACCAGCTGAAGCATCCAGCGTCGACACGTCTGATGCCTGCTCGGTCACAATCGTTCTGTTAAAATCCAGCAGGATTTCTTTTGTCAGTGCACGGTGAACCATTGGAAACAGAAGAGCACCAAAGGTCTGATGCTTCTGTCCGAGTGCCTCCAGTACTCGGAGGTGGGAGATGATGGTGTCGTAGAGTTGACGGAGACCCCGGACGTCGTCGGCGTCTCGCACTTGCTGTAGATCTAGGAGCTTCTGCATGTGTGTCTGAACGAGGATGTCCTCATCTCCGAAGCATTTCTTCAGCAGAAGCACCACGTCCTCGTAGCACCGTGATGTGGGAGGAAAACTCCTGATGGCACTTGACGCCTCGCCGGTCACTACAGCCCTGAGGTACCCGAACTTGTCAAAGGTATTACTTGCGCGAACTGCTCCCAGAACTCTTGCCAGGAGAAGCTTTTGCCGTCATACTTGTGCAGCTCGAGCTTCGGGAGCTTCACTCGGCAGGCAGTCGTTGTCGCGTTTCTATTGTTGTGCATTGCCGATGAATCCGAATTTTGTGGTGCCCTTGCTCGGACTTCCTTCAACTCTTCTTGGAGTGTTGCAATATAGGTGACGACCCGATCATTGGATTCAATTGTTCGCACAAAGTTTTGCTCGGCTTTTTCTTCCGGCACCAGTGGCGCGATGGCGGCGTCCACCTCGTTCAGTTGGGCTTGGAGGGCGCCAAGCCTGGCGGAGGAGATGCTGAGGTTCTTTTCGTTTTTCTCATTGCTTTTGATGTATGAATTAATTTCAGAAACGAGTTTGGTCACCTGTATTCGCAGGGCAGTTCGTTTCCCCTTGAGTTGTTCCATGGTCCTGAGCTCGTTGCCTCAGCCGTTGGCGAATTTAAGATGGCTCCTGCCTTCTTCTCGTTCGTCTTTTTCCCTTTTATGTCGTTGAATGTTCTGCATTGAAGTCATGTCCTAATTTCCTTCATTCCCGGGTTTCGGCACCAACTTTTTAACAGTGTGGAATTAGTGAAAGGACTCGTTGTTTTTTTTAGTGTAACAGAACATGGCTTATTTCTAGTGAAAACTGATTTGAGTAAAGCGAACGAAGGCACGTCCACCTTTGTTCGATCAAGAAGGGAGAAGTAGCCCACACAAAGCGTGGGTCCAAGAGGGGGGCTCGTCATTTATGACCCCAAAGTGGGGCGCGCTCTCCTTGCGGCTCCCCGTCCCTCTTCGCGGTTTCTTGGAACGTGGCCGGTGCCTCGGTCTCGGCTCGTCCTCAAAGTCGTTTGCCGCTCTTTCTTCCCTGCTCGGGCATCTCCAAGTTCTCTTCTTTTTAATTTACAACAGCCCCTAAAGGTGTCCTTTTTGTCTATGGAAGTAGGAGGCTTCTGGAGGCGACATGAGGCCACCAGGGGTGAAGCCAGAAGCGTTGGGGGACACGCCCCCAATGATAACCAAAAACCAAGAGTTGCTATTGGACAGCTGTTGAGCCAGCTCTCCTTTTCGTCCAAAAGCGTCTCTTGGTTTTTGCTTATAGTTGGGGGCGTCGCGTCTCCTCCAGAAGCTTCCTACCTCCCTGCGAAACGGCGCCGTGTTGTTTGCAGACCAGTGGCGTCGCTGCGTTTCCATAGGAGCTAAGCCTTTTTCTTTCTTTACTTTTACGTAAGTTTGCTCTTTGCAAATTTTACAAAAAAAATGCACCATCCGTGGGCAACGCTGCACAAAGTCGTAGCGCGATAGGTTAAGGAACCGAATTTTCCGGTCAATTTAAAGAGCCTGGACAACGAAGAACCCGCATGAGTCACGGTTGCCGCGAGACATCAGGCACGATGAAAACGCGACAGCCGACCACGGATGAGGTGTTCGTCTTCGTCTCTGATAAGGGTGACCCCGCACGAGCCAAGATTGATGCAAATACACCCTGCACCACGGCAATGAAAGGGCAACAACGGATTTGGTGTTTAAACAAAGAACTAGTGTCTCAAGCATGTGCCCGCGAGGGAACACCCTACTATCTGTTTTATTTTTCTGTTTCTTTTTCTTCTTTTGTCATCCTTATGGGGGTCTTGACGTTGTTCTTCCTTCTCTTCCTCTTTGTAAATATAGTTGTGAGTAGCGGTCTTTTCTGT
Organism: Ixodes scapularis; assembly: GCF_016920785.2. Classification (NCBI taxonomy): domain Eukaryota; kingdom Metazoa; phylum Arthropoda; class Arachnida; order Ixodida; family Ixodidae; genus Ixodes; species Ixodes scapularis. The sequence goes on from NW_024609846.1 coordinate 15,910,952, forward strand.
CTCTTCTCCAGACGTGTGCGCTAATACCGTTCAAAAGCCTGGCATCTCCTTCTATCACCCTGTAGAATGCTTTCTTGCAGCACTTGTGAAGACAATTGTATCTGTTTTTGTATTTTATCCTCGCAGTACATGTATTGCAGTATTTGTGCTCCCAGAATAGGTTTTCGAGTATATCTGACCAGCCCTGGCTATCTTTATCCTGGTGGGCAGCTTCTATATAGCATATAGATGGTCTTCGTCCCAAATTCAGAGGCTATAAGAACTCGATTTCAAGTGGCAGAGTACCTTAAAATACCGAGCAAGTGCCCACTCAAAATTTGGAGATAATCACAAACCATTGTGGGATGGGTGCTTGTTAGGTCATCATATTAACATGTATATATGTGTATTGTGCAAATTTTTTTTTTCTTCAAATGTTACAAACTTTGGGGTTGGGCACTTGGAATGGGCAGACGCTCTGTATACTACGGTGCTCTAAGCACTAGAACAGCGAGCACTATCATAATTCTTGACCCCACAAATAGGTATGGGGATGGGTTGAGCTAATAGGTATGTGTCTGCTATATGCATTGGCTTGTACAAAATACACAAACACCCAAAGGAAGGAATGGAACTCTGACCGCTGTCTATCAACTAAGGTTTATTACTCCTTCCTCTTCATTCCTGTTTACTGGGACCACTAATAGTGTTCACTTTTTTGATGACTACTTAAAAATGATTACCCCTCTCATTGGATTCATATGTGCAATGTTTGACAAGTAGTGAGCCTACTTAAAAATAAGCAAGCACATTAGAAAAGAACCGTGCCAGTGTGCAGTTATACTTTTCCCACACCATTTTAACAGCAATCCATCGAGCTTGGCATGTTGTAAAATTTTGAGCCGCCATTGCCGAGAAACATCACAGAAAACTTGGGCGGTGTGACTTTCCTCCAAGACATTCCGCCCTGTCCCACTGCCTGCCCCGCGGCTCCATGAATGTGACTTAGAACTCTTATGCCTTGGCACCTTACTCACTGGATGTGGCACCATCGGACTTTCATCTATTCCCTGCGCTCAAACAAGATCTGTAAAGACAGCCACTCCAGCAAGGAAGCCGTCGTAGGCGCTGCACGTGGGTGGTGCGAGGAGCAAGAGAAACAACTTTTTTCTGTGTGGGTGGGCTTTACTAGAAGCACATAACACTCAAAGGAGACTTTGCTGAGAAATAATAAAGGGCCATTTGCATGTGAAAGTCCCATCAAAGATAGGCTCACTACTTCTCAAGCTTCCCTTGCAGACAGGTTGTGTACCAATCTTTAACAACTTTCTACAGTACTAGCCAACAGTTTTTCAGTATGCTTCATATTTTTTGTTGGGTGTATTTGCGCGCCTTGTGTTGCACTGCCAGTGCACCTGATGTAAACTTGCTTTTGTGCGTGCCTGCTTGCAAGTGCAATGTGCCTGAAATAAATGGATGGATTTGTAAAGTTGCGTGCAGGGAGTTTTGTTGTCGGGTCTGCTGCATATATAGTCGACCATGCTGATCAGCTGAAAATGTCTTGCCTCGTATATTTTCCCTACTGGTTTCAGAAAAATTAGGCATTCCATAATTTGACTGCACATGGCCCAGTTGAGGTCATGCAGCCAGAAGTGTCAGTATTCTGTAGTGGAAATTTGGGTTGATGGAACCTCGCAAGTGGTTAACATCACCAAGTTTGGAAAAGAGGACAAACTGAGATGAGAGAGCTTATTTTTGTAGCTGCTGGAAACAGAAATGTCAATGGCAATGTGCCCAACATGCAGTGCATCTTTTTGCGGCGGCATTTTGAAACCCTGTTGCTGAAGCAAAGCTCACGCTAGCTGAATTCGGTTTCCCTTTATGTCTAGAGTACCTATTCACCAGTGCCAGGTGCCAGTTTGGCCGGCTTTTTGTAGTCGCAAAGAAAGATGGAGGTCAGGCAGGCAAAGCCAGCCCTCGCACTGGGGGGCTATGTTGCACATTTTGGACTCCCAGGAGACTAGGGAGAAGGAAGTGACGTCAACAACGCTCTTTAGATGTTGATTGGTGTAGTCGCTGATGACGGTATCTGCAGAAGTTGCTAAGACACGTTTATTCACACCTACGTCACTTCTTTCTCCCTAGTCTTCTGGGAGTCCAAAACGTGCAACATAGCCCCCCTGTGTCTAGCACAGGCTTCAAGTCACTCGGGCAAAACTATCGAAGGCTTGCAGACATGTGTGAATACAATCCTTTGCAGATATTTTGAGGTGAGCATAGCAAGGTCAAATCTCACACCTGCTGTCTGCAGCATGCGCACACAGCAGTGGGCATGTGGGCATATCACATTGCAGGGGCTAATTGGTAAGCACAGCGAGGACAACCCTTGACATCAACCAATTCATTCACACACGTGCCCAGTCGTCGGTGCAGGTGAGAACGATGACGGTAAATGGCCAGTTGGCTTGTGGAATATTTCCTCACGGCCCGCTTCCTTCGCTAAATTTGTAAGAATCACTACGTCACTTCGCGTCACTCCACAGTGGGTGTACGAGTGCGTGCACGCTGCCCGCGGACATGCTTCAGCCCCTCGAGTGATCGCGCAAAAAAAAAGCTTTGGTCGAAGTAGCTGCGTTCACGCTTTAGTACCTTTTCCAGTGGAGCACAAAAAGGCTGACATCGGGTATAGATCAATTTCGCCGCAGGCTTACAGGCTTGACAATGCACTTCTCTATTTCGACTAGCTGCGGGGAGCGCGATTGATTCTTGCAGAGGCGTGACAGTGTATGTGCAAAGCACAATTCAGACGTGCACTCGCGATCACCGCTTCTGCTCCGTTGGCGTCTCACATACGTACCTGGCGCGATTCCTGTTGAGGCCAGCAACGGGCGAATGTTGTTACACCCGTGAATAATGCAGCCAAGCGGCGAGTTGGGCATCGCTGTAGGGCAGAATACACAACACCGCAGCGGCGCGTCGTGCGAATGAAATAAAACATTAGCTACACTGGACGTTTTAGCGAAAGCCAAACGAGCTGGGTTTATTTCCAGGCCGTAAATAACTTGGGAACGCTGGCAGTGGTCGCGGGTCCTTAGGCCTAAACATACCCTTCCGTCCTGGCGTACGTGAACGTTACGGCAGAAAGCATAAAGCGGCCGTAGCGTAGCTGCCCAGTCAGCATTGAGACCTGTGCGCGTATGTTATCCAGTTTCACACCAACGATATCTTCCAATATCTAGCACTGCGTCAATGCACTTCTTCGACTAGGGCGTGGAGTACTCCAAAACAAAACGGCAGGGCGTCTGCTCAACGGCGGTAGCAGGGGGAGGGGGGCTGCACGCAGCTTAGAACAGCCATTAGCGCGCGCGTACCACGTGACTGCGCCAGCCAATCACGGTATTCTTCCCTCCTCCCTTTCCTTTTGCCGTTTTTTATTATTATTAGTGCAACAAGTAAAGCTTGTTCGCCTCAAAACGCCGCTCGGCCATGCATACCCGGCCCGCGCCTTGTCAATTCTCCACATGGGGCGATCGAACCCGTAGCCCCCTTGGCGACCGAACACCCGGCCAGTGACAGACGGGTCGAGGAGCCCAGCTGTGTTTGATAGAAGAGAAGTAATAAAAAACTGACCGTACACACATACGATCGACATTCTCCATATAATTATTTGTTTTCCCTTTGTGAACAATACGTAGCTATGTTCTAACTCTGCGACATGTATTTTCTCCACATAGGCCGTGTCCCCACAGCATCTCAAGAAGCCTGAAGGTTTTCCCGACCCCATTAGAAAAGTTCTTGACAGGCTTTCAGACATTTCAAGGCATTGTAAAGGGGACTTCAGACATTTCAGGAGAGCCTCTGACGGGGCCAACGAACCCACCAGGCAATATCGGTGCACCTTTCAAACATCACAAGAATTACTGAAGTCCCCTTCACACCCTTTAAAGAATTCCTGAAGTCCCCTCAGAGCGATTTTCAATAGGGAGCTACGGGCCATAGTTAGCAAACAAGTGCCAAAACTAGGCATACTGCCTTGGAGTTCGGCTGATGAGGTATTTGATGTACGCGGGTGGTCTTCATCTTAATTAAATAGAAATCAAGTTTTATTTGGCTAACCATTTTATCTTATTTTGCTGACCCGACTTTTTGCCATGCGATCTAGTCGCGGAGAGGCTGAGCCAATCAACGGCGTTCGGAGCGAGAGTTTTTGAGAAGTGACTTGCCAACGAAGACGTTGGACTCCCTCATCGCGCACGCCAGAGTGACCATCTAATTATTTTTTTTTTTTGCGATGCGATTTAGTCGCACCGCGCGACTGCTTACATTCCCGGTGTGAATGCCCCTTCACAGAAAGTGCTGCCATCGAGCTAGCGCTGCGCGAGAGTGATGTGCGCACGTCTCCTCAACAAATATTATTATTAGGTGGCGCATTGCAAAAGCGAGCGTGGTTCATGTAAGTGTCTTTTATTGTGATTGAGCACTGTCAAATCCTAGCGATAACAAAGAGCGGAAACGACCGGGGCTCCGTGGCGCGGCTCCCGCATCACACTTGGGGAATTAAAATGAAATCCCTGAACTTGTACTATTTTAGCGTGTTGGTACTTTTTAAACATTTAGAACGTGGAGACACATAAGCGACGATACAGACAGGAGAATCTTTCAGCTTCAACAACATTTATTTTCGGCTTCAAGCTCAAAGCCCGCCCGCTCCGTGGGAGAAGGGGAAAGTGAATTCTCGGGGGAAGAGAAGGCGGAGGAAGTGTACGCGATCGCCCTGTCCTGCGGGGCCAGGTACATCAAGCGAACGGGGCGATGCCTCAACGACCGACTCCGAGAACATCAAATGGACGCCGAAAGAGCTGCTTCTCAGCACCCGATCGTCATTCACTGGAGAAAATGTCCCGGCTGCGCTCCTAATTTCACCGGCGCAAAAGCCATGGGAGGCCACTGCGAGCGACTCGGGAGAGAAATAATTTAGGCCTCTCGCATGGCGACAAGCCCGCAAAACATAAGCACCCTTCCATTTCGCTTTCAAGAAAGGAGATCATCTTTCTGAGGCCCACAATGGAAGCCGAACGCTGACAGACTAGGCAAGGCGACAAGGTCGTCGGCAGAAGCGACCTTTCCTTTCATTCCGTTCCATTTCATTCAAGAGAAGGGCTGGGATTCCCTTGTCCCTTATTACCCTACTGTTGAACAGGTCGGGATACACTCTCTCCCCTGTAGCTTTGGCTGTACAGCAGAGCTTTTTTTTTTTTTTTATAAGTTGTTTTCGTTTTTTTTTATACTGTAAAGCGTCGAAAATGCTGAAGGAGCTTAGCTGCGTTGTTGATGCCCCTTCGACCTCGCCTTTTGCAAGTCCTCCCCACCTGCATTTTTGTCTTCGTCTGGCTGTCAGCGAGCGCGACACCCGCTTGAAGCAAATCATAAGCGTGGAGCGAAACGCGTGACCTCTCACTGTAGGACGCGTTGGACAAAAACATTTGGACGAAAATTTGTCACGTGACTCTCTCTGTCACGCTGATGGGATCTCTGGCGCTGTTGTGTTCGCTGTTTGCCTAGTTATACAAATAAGCGGGCCACGTAGGTCCGGTTTTCGAAATGCGCTCTTCATTGTTCTGTTGCTTTCGTGCGTTGCAGACGCGGCCGTGTTTTTTCGTCGTAAACGGCCGGAATAGGTCCATGCCAATTTTTCGGTAACAAGCATTTTTTTCACCGGAGTTCGTGGAATTTTTGTGATGTGTTTGTTGGACAGGCTTCGACAAAAACTGCTCTTCGCCGACGACGAGACGTCAGTTGAATGTGCGCAACCTTCCTTCTCGAGTGTGTTTGTGGGGCGCCTGATTTGGATTATGAATCTATCAAGGACTACATGGTATCACTATTTTATTAGTAAGTACACTGCAAGCACGCTTCTGATAGTAGTCCTGCTTTCCTCTCAATCTCCGCGGTTTTTTGTGTGATGAGTTTTGCTAGGCATGAGGACAGTGTTAATTCTGTTTTATAATTTGCTTTTCGTTTTACAGAGAAGTGTGACCTTTGTAAATATGTCGAGAATACACTGTGTGTAATGATAGTGGTTTAATAAACTTCTGGGAGCGATCGAAAAAATTTTGTCTGTCCGTATTTGTGATTGGATATGCAACAAATGATATGCAACGTACACATACTTGCACGACGTTCGGTCAATACGGAGCAGACGGATCGTAGATTATTCGGACAATATTGCGCGAACGCGAGGCCGGGGCAAAACGGCTGTACGGCAATAATTGCCGGATATCAAACGGTGGTGCAAAACTGGACGTCTGAGTGATATTGGAACCGAGTTTCGGCCGGTAATGTCACGATACTGCAAAGTATATCCGTGCTGTTTGGGAACGGAGGTGATGACATCTGACCATCATGCTTCCAACGCTTATTTAATTTAATTCTCTTCTGGGGCGCGTGAAAGAGCACTTCTGTGACACACCAGAGATATTCCAAACTTGGGCAGGCCTCTTGTCTTTCTTTAGGCACTTATTTGGCACTTCAGTGGGTCGCCAGAGAAGAGTCACACTTCGGCATGCCCCGAATCGCCAAATTAAGATTTGCTGCGGCAGTTATGGCTCAAGTATGGCACTATATTGGCACTTCTATGATGGACCAGAGAAAAGCCAAACTTTGGCACGTCCCAAATACCGAAATTAGGCGTTGCTCTGGCAGTTACGGCTGAAGTATGGCACCAACTTTGGCGCTCCTCTGGCGGACCAGAGAAAAGCCAAACTTTGGCATGTCTAAAATACCCAAATTAGGCGTTGCTCTGGCAGTTATGGCTGAAGTATGGCACCAACTTTGCCGCTCCTCTGGCAGACCAGAGAAAAGCCAAACTTTGGCATGTCAAAAATAACCAAATTAAGCGTTGCTCTGGCAGTTATGGCTGAAGTGTAGCACCAACTTTTACGCTCCTCTGGCGGACCAGAGAAAAGCTAAACTTTGGAACGTCCTAAATACCGAAATTAGGCGTTGCTCTGGCAGTTATGGATGAAGTATGGCACCAACTTTGGCGCTCCTCTGGCGGACCAGAGAAACGCCAAACCTTGGCATGCCCCGAATCGCCAAATTAAGATTTACTGCGGCAGTTATGGCTCAAGTATGGCACTACATTGGCACTTTTGTGGCGGATCAGACACAAGCCAAACTTTGGCACGTCCCAAATACCGAAATTAGGCGTTGCTCTGGCAGTTATGGCTGAAGCATGGCACCAACTTTGGCGCTCCCCTGGCGGACCAGAGAAACGCCAAACCTTGGCATGCGCCGAATTCCCAGATTAGGATTTACTATGGCAGTTATGGCTCAAGTATGGCACCAACTTTGGCACTCCTCCGGAGTACCAGAGAAGAGCCAAACTTTGGCATGCCCTAGGATCGCCCAATTAAGGCTATAGTTAGGCACCGTACTTTGGCACTGATGAGTGCCAGGGTGCAAAAACCTAACTGCGCCAAAGTTGGGCCCTTATGTTTGCCAGACCTTTGCCCAAGTTCGGCATTCCTCTGGCGTGATACCTGGATACCCTTGGTGTGATATGTTGAGAAATAGAAAATACCCGGGCTCGTAGCCTGCTTGGCCTTCGCAGGAAACGAACCAAAAGAGCGAACGTCATGCAGCCCGCGACGCAGGCAGTTCGACTTTCTTGGAAGATTATTTCTGTTGAGATAATCTCCAAAGAGCCTTTTTGGATATGTTTCGGGTTTCCGCAATAGCTGATAGGGTCGGGTCCGGGGTGTGGGGACGGAATAGACACGTTCGCTCATTTGCTTTGAATCTGTGCAAAAAAAAGCAGCTTTCTTCTGCATGTGCCCCAAAACCAGACTTTGCCTTTCTCAAATACTCTACTCAAGATACTGTATCTTAAATACATTTTTGGAGTATCTTGGTATCTTGCTAATACCTTTGATGGACAGTATTTAATACTCTATTTTAATTACAATTCCAAGTATCTTGTACTCATTATCTTAAATACATTTTTGACATTCCGCCATTTTACGAGTTTTTCGGTACGAAACGAGCAAACGTGAACATTATTTCGAGCAACCGAATCCTGTTGCTAGCTCCGATTAGCTACGGTGACTTTAACTGTGCTCGTGAAAACATCGCAATTTTTTGCCGACTGTGACTCATATTTCAGCCCAAAGTTCGTACAATGAAAGTTCTCCCCTCGCCTTCTCAAAGGCGCCTTTTGCTTCTATAGAGTTTCCCCCCAAAAAATCTTCAAACCAAAGGTGTGGTTTTACGGGAAAAAAGATGCCACCCTGAGGCGCAAGCAGACGGGGAAACGACCTACGAGAACAATGCAGACTCAGGTGTCGAGAAATAACAAATAGGAGAAAATGAGAAGCGGACACACACAAAAAAGTAGACGTTTTTATTTTGCTCTTTGTATATTTGACCCTGCTAAAGCGAAACGTCGAGGTTTTTTTTTTTTGTGTTGTCAGTCCGGCACTTATTGCTCTCGCAAACACTGTCTGTAAGTGAACATTGATAAGCAGAGAACAGTACAAGAAACGAACTAGGAGCTGGATGACCTCTCAAAATGCCAACAAAGTGTCCCCCAACGTTGTGTGCTTTTCTGAACGCAACCTACTTGAAGAAGGTGCGACCACTGCCGTGGCTATTATGTGGGTTCTCTTTGTTATCCATTCACTCATATCCGTGTCCCAAGTTCGTTTATAGTGAATATGGATTGCAGTTGAACGATACATCTAAGGTGCGCCGCATGATGCGATATTCAGCAATGTCACTATGGGCGAAGCGCTCTGACCCGTTTGTCGCTCCCTCACCTCGGTGTTTACACAACGCAAGGCGTGTGCACATGTCCACAGGGCTTGTGGGCATGTTCGTGTCATCTTTTTTTTTTTTATATAGCGCGGGGCATAGTGTAATGAAAATAAAATATACCAACAATTAGTGAAGTGACGTTAAGTGCCGGGTCTCCCCCGAAATCATTCCTCAGCAGGTGCAAACTTGACCCACTTGGGCTTTTGTGCTGAGCTGGGCAGGGCGCATGCTCCATCGTTCATGCAGGCCGGAGTGGTAACAAAAGAGCCCCTCCTCCCTTTCACCGGAGAACACGAACTCCAGCCGAATGCTGACGCCGCGTTCGGCTAAGTCAGCCGAGCGCTGAGCCAATGTATTTGTTGTCCCCATCCATCTAGTTCTAAAGTTAACCGCTTGGCGCGCCACGGTCTCATCTCCTCCCCAATAGCTAAAGCGACCTCTTTCTTGTTGTCCCAGAAATGTTTTGTAACATCTATGAGTGATATTGCCATGTGCGTTGCCCAGCGAGCGCGTAGCCAATCAATAAAGAGAAAAAAAAAAGCGAGCGCGTGGCTGAATGGTTACCGCATTCTGCATCTGGCGTTCGTACCGCTCGGACGCAGAATGGCTGGCTCCCACGGAGCAGTGATAACGGCCAACTCGGGCCGCGGTTTATCTGTTCTTTCTTCGACGGACGATTATCGTGTTGTTCTCCCACCCCTGCCAGCAGGAAGTTTTGCTGTGAACACCGTCTTCCTTCATTGCGACGTGACCGGTCGCCCTTACCGGGTAGACCACTTCAGGGCCGAACTGGAACGCCTTGGCGTGATGAAGGAGATAGCGGCGATTGGTGCCTACCAAATGAACCACCTGTGGATGCTGACACTTCACACCGCAAGAGCCAAACAGAGATTAGTGGAAGCACGAGAACTCTCTGTGAAAGAAAAGAAGTGCTTAGTGCTTGACCCGGACAACTCCGAAGACCGGTTAAAAGTGCACTGGGTGCCATTCCACGTTCCGGACGAGGCTCTCTTCCGAGCTTTTGAGCGGTACGGGAAGGTTCAGGAGGTCACTCGCGAAACCTGGAGGACGGAAGGCTTTCAGGGCATACAGTCGTCCACGAGGATGGTGCGCCTTAGCCTGAAGCAGGGCGTCACCATTGATAGCCTGCCTCACCAGCTCAAAGTCTGCGGCGGAGGTGTCCTGGTCGGGGTTCCCGGACGCGCACCCCTGTGTTTGCGGTGCAAATCGAGAGGACACATCCGGAAAGATTGCAGGGCACCCTGGTGTCAGCAGTGCCGCAGGGTTGGGCATGCACCTTAAGACTGCGTGCGTACGTACGCCACCGTCACCGGGGATCGTTCAACGGATGATGTGCAAAACCTCGAGATGGACGAGGAGGAAGCAGAGGATTCGGCTCGGAGCGAATCTCAGCGACCACCGCCCGCTCCACAAACAAACAAACAGGAGAATTCCGGAACGTCAAGTTCTGCTACCGGTCCCCCCGAGTCCAACGCTGAGCCAGAACCCAAAGCTCAAGGGACAGGTATCCTCAGTGAACCAGTTGGAACACCTGTCGAATTGACCGAACAAGCCGCAGAGACCTCCGACACTCCGCTGAGCAAGGAGCGTCAAGAAGAAACTGAGATCGACACCGACGACGCACCTCTGACTGACGATTTCCCAGCCTTGCAAACCCTCGACCCGTTCTCTCTCAGCCCTTCTCCGGACAGGCCACACAAGGTAGAACAAAACTGGAAGGGTAGGTTGACCAAGAAAGGACGCTTCAACCCAATGCCTCGTATCCCACCTGAAGACCGCCGGCGACAAGACCCAGCGTAGACAGTGACGCCGCCGAAAATCCGAGACGCCAAGAAGCGTATGCAAAGCGGTGATCTTTTTTTATTCATTTTTCCGCAGTTTATCTCCTCACATCACGCCCCTCAAAATTAAGCAACTTAAGATCGCCACGTTTAACTCGGTCAGTTTAATTTTCGAATAAGAAAACAGTGGCTTCTAAATTTGCTTTTGAAAGAAAATGTCGATATAATTTGTCTTCGGGAAACCAAACTTTCTTCCGAAACACATGTGAATGACATGAATTTTTTTTTCGAAAAATATTATCACTCTTTCACTCAAGGGCGGTCGGGCACAGTGGCGGCAGCGGAATTTTGATAAGAAAAGACAGAGGATTTGTGATCTACCCTGAATGGGAAACAGATAGGAACGGCCGGGTTTGCTCGGTGGAAGTGATTAGGTATTTGGAGTCGGTAAAAATAATATCAGTACACGCCCCCTGCGACGCGGCCGACCGCAAGGCTTTCTTTACCAATCTCCGGAAGTATCTTGACAGTCCTGTAAAGACGATTATCGCAGGAGATTTTAACTGTGTTTTAAACACGCAGGATTGCTCACGCAACTTGCAATCAGACTCCAGCCGGTCAGAACTTGATAAACTACTGCGAGACTTTGACCTCGTGGATGCGATCGAAGCGTCTCAGGGATCACGTCCTAGCTACACTCATTGGCAAGGCTGCTGCCACGCCCGGCTAGATCGCGTTTATATGTCGAGCGAACTCATCAGGGCAGTCACCGCGTACCAGGTGTCTCCGGTGGCCTTCTCTGACCACGCAATGGTTGCGCTGCGGGTAGGAAAGGTGAACAAAACCACAAGAAAACCATTCTGCTGGAGCTCTTGGAAGCTTAATGAGAGTCTCCTCGACGACGAGGCCCTCTGTTCTCAGATAAAAAACACTATATCGGAAGCAACACAGAAGGGGGATGTTGATGCTGCAGCATGGGAAGAAACTAAAGAAAAGATTAAGCTACTCTGTTATGACCACAGCAAAGAAAAGGACAAAAAGGCGCGGGAAACAAAGAATGCATTACTACAAGCCTTGTAAACTTTAATCGCCGAAGAAAACAAAACCCCGCGCGTTTTCACCGATGATATCCGTGCCTGCAAGGCGCAATTGCTTGGTCTCATGGAGAGTGAATACAGAGGAGCAATGGTTCGCAGCAGGCTCAGAGCGTTAGAAAAAGAAGAAGACCCCTGTAAAATTTTTAAAACAAACGTAAGAATGCGAGCTCAGCACAACAGAATAGACTCCCTTCAGGTCGGTGACAAAGTTTTAACAGAACAGAAAGATATAGAAGAGGAACTCGTGAGAGAGTTCCGAGAACTATTCACCAGCAAAGACGAAGGGATCAACAGGGCGCTAGATGAATGGGTGAATGCGCTCCCCAAAATTTCTATAAGTACTCAAAAACGCATGAACAAAACAATCACTAAATCTGAGATTGCTAAAGCAATAAAAGAACTACCACCACGGAAATCCCCTGGAGTAGATGGTTTAGGATCAGCGTTCTATAAAAAAGTTCGCCGACGTTCTTGTTCCCGTATTATATTACGCCTTTGCTGACATTCTCCGGAGGGACCTACTACCACCCTCTATGCGACAGGCACTAACTGTGCTAATTCCAAAAAAAAAAGCACGGGCTCTAGCGTCTTAACATCAGATAGATTAAGGCCTATCAGCCTTCTAACGACAGATTATAAGCTGCTGGCCAGGATACTGGCAAAACGATTGGAGATGGGCCTTAAGTTCGTAGTGGGCGACCATCAGACCTACGGGTTCAAGGGGAGATCTATTACCTCTAACGTTCACACGCTCCGGATTCTTTCAGAAACAGCTGAAACAACCGGACTCTCCGCAGCAGTTCTGCAGATTGACCTCAGTAAAGCTTTTGACCGGGTATCGCATGCCTTTCTATTCAATATTCTGGAAGCGTGTGGTGTTGGCAAAAAAATCGCGAAATATATTAAGCTATCCCTACTGAAAAAAACCATTTGGCGCCCATATGAAAATAAACGGGTCCATACCGGTAACCGTTTAACCATACTGGTCACCAGTTTGTCAAAGGGGTCGCCCATATGGCTCAAAGGGGTCCCCCTTATGAGCCATAACGGTCACCTATTTGGCAAACGGGTCGCTCGTCTGGGCAAATGGGCGACTCGTTTGGGCAAAGTTGTCGCACGTTTGCTCAAACCGGCGACCATGTTGCAAACTGCACCGGTTTAATCAAACGGCTCTCCGGAGCCCGTTTGATATTGAACGTACAGATCGGCGGCGTGGGCACGCCTAGCGTTTCAGCCGTGGCAGCCAATGTTTTCCGGAAGGCTGGGAGCGCCGGTTCATCGATTTCAGATCGTCCGCGTAATGCAAGTAATTATATTTATATTTCAATTGCGCTGATTTTCGATTATACTGCAACTAAAACTAACACCTTTTTTTTTTTTTTTTACGTAAACGCGCGACGTTGGTGAGCCGATATTTTTGACAGACCTTTAATACTTTGTCCATCTTTGCTGCCTCAATTTACTTATTCAGCTCGAATCTCTCTCGCAGAAGACGCGACCGCGTGAAAGAATGTACGTCTAGACTCCGTTTCACTTTAATTCAAGACGCAGCGAAGGTAGCACGCGTACACGCGGCTGCAAGAACATCGAGCATTGCGAGAGCACGCCCGCCGTTGCAGCACTCAAACTACGAGCTTGCGCTGAGTTCTTTCTTCGCTCGGGTGCAAGCCGAGCTTCTCGCAGCCCCGCCGCCATTTCCAAAGTTCGAGCGCGCGCGCGCGAGCGCGTTTGTTCTTCGGGACTACAAAAACGCATCTCCCTGGAATGCCTGGGGAGAGGGAGAGGGGCTGTCCCGGTGGTCCCAGCGCCTTGACCTCGCTCCCTCCCTCCTCTCTTGTCACCCCTGTCACGTGACCCACAGCAGCGCGCGAGCTATACTCCGTTTCAAACATAGCGTGCAACGTAGTCAAAGCTAGCGCGCCGGTTTGCACAGCCGACCGCGACTGCGTTCGCTCCACAAAATAGTGCGGCCCCTGAAAAAAAAAAAAAAAAAAGTCGAAAAGTGTACATTTTTGTAGCTAGTAACTAATAGTGGCGTTATGATTTCGAGGGAACACCGATTCTTTTTCAATAAAAAGGAAAAGATAATGTAAACTACTCCAAATTATTTTCCGTTTTCGTTCGTGCGGCACTCGCACTCACTTCGGGTTTTCGGGTTGTGCGGCTGCCCCTGCCTCGCCGGTTTCGTGAAGATGGCGTCTTACGCGGGAAGCTTTCTTTTCCTGCTCGGATATTTTCGAAGATTCGTTGTGTGAAGATCTCGCAAAAGTGCAAGCAGGTGATCGCCAACGTGTACGCGAGTTCAAGAACGTGTTTCCCGGAGACGTCGGTCCGAGAGGTCCTAGAGACGGTCAGTAACGACGCCGGAGTGTCTGGCAAGGTGGCGTCCCCGAAGCGAAGACCTCGCAACGTGAAAGTTCCGAGCACGCGGACAGTATTGTGAACTGCCACCTGTTGTTTCTGGTGTTGAAATCGGCCTTATGGCTTCAAAGTGAAACAAGCGTCAAGAAGGAACTGTGTCGGTGATGAATCGTGCCTACGGCTCCGTCTGCTTGCGGGACCTTACAACAGGCGGTGCCCGTGATTGCATTCCGAAGCGTCTGGGTTCTTCTGCCTGCGGGACCGTAACCATGGTCGGCTCCGTCTGCCTGAGGCACCTTAACCTTGGTCGGCTAAGTAAACGACGCACATGCCCGTGCCTGTATTCCGAGGCCCCTGCTTTCCTCGAAAAGGAAACAACACTCGATCCTGATCTCGAGTGCCGTGTGTTGTGTACGCGTCTATTGTGAATCACTCCCGGTTCATGGGGGCGCCGGCACCAGAGCACCGAGATACTGCCGTCTGGATGACTTCTTCCATACACCGGCGAGTATTCTGACTCTGGAGGAAACTTCCATGAAGTCACATCACGTGAGGGAATGCCAAGCCGTCTGAACGATGGCAGTGCGGTCCCCTAATCACAATATTCGTTATATAAAGGACCGTCCACCACACTCTCAAGGTACTCTCTGATTTTCACGCTACCATGTAAATAAACGGCTTTAAATAGAGACGCCCTGGATCTCGACCGTTCTTCCGTTTTGACGAGGCCGGCGCAAGTTCGAGCGGAACACCAGCCCCTAGTCTACCTTCTTATAAATGAAATAAAATCAACAAGAAAAGAGGAATTGAAATATGCACTTCCGCATTACGCACAATCTTGCACAAAAAATCGGTCGAGAAAAAAAAACCAAAAAGAAAACAAAAAAACTTTGCGCCCTAAGTGGATTCGAACCACCGCCACCGAGATGTCGGAATCGCAAGAGCAGCGCCTTGTACCGCTCGTTCACGAAATCTCGCGGAGTAACACAATTTTGTGTGTTTTTTCATGCGCACTACTTCAGTAGCTTTCCCAGCGTTGCACGCGATGTTTGAAACGGAGTATACACGCTGATAAGCATCGAGATCCGGAAGGGCGCGCCTTGCAGCCGCTTTTTTCTTTGTCTGCTTGTTGTCAGTTGCTGCTCGAAGTTCGCTCGGCCTACCTGCTTCAATCTGTCGCCTAACCCTGCGGTCTTATTGGGATGTCTCTCGACAACGTATTGGATGTGCACCAAAGCTATCAGTGTTCGAAAAGACCCACGTGTATGTCGGCAACGAGCGATTCTTCAAAGAAGTCGCAAATTCTCGCGGTTTGGTTGGGTTCGGCAAATGACAGCTTGTGCGCCGCATCGTGTTGAAACTTCCAAGGAGCCGTTCCCTCTCGTTTGTGTTTGTGTGGTTGTCCTGCTTTGACCGTGTCGACAAATATCACGGATTACCTCTTTCAAGTCCGCTATTGTTATGGTAAGTGCACTGCAACCTACGTGTTGGCAACGATTGACCGTTATTCTACGCGTACTCTTCTAAATTATCTAAAGAATTATGCAGCGCCTATTCGCGCGGCAGCCAGGAGAATAATTTCCCCGAAAGTCTACCTGTATAGTGTTCACAGATCGCCTGCACGTTTGTACTTGTCTACAGAAGAGGTAATAAACTTCGAGGAGAATTGAAAAAAAATCCTTTGTGTCGGTTTTCCTGTCCACTTACAACCACCTACGCGAGTGCATTTGTTCTACGTGTTTTCTCCATGTTATAAATACGTTTATAAGTTTCGGGACGTCTTAAATATGTTTAAGATAACCAACCTCCCAGACGATACCCATTTAGGGCTAGCGCATAATTTGCCATTTCGAAGGGCACGTTCAAACGTGTGGTCACGTGCCATGTCGAACGGGTACTCGTACCATACGGCACCCGTATCAAACGGGCACCTGTATCAAACGGGTACCGTTTCGAACGGGTACCGTTTCCAAACGGGTACCCGTATCCCATAATCACGTTTGATCCAAACGGATCGACAGGTTTGATTCAAACGGGCGACCAGTTTGCCACCCGTTTGAATTTCAAATGGGTTTTTTCAGTAGGGATGTTACAAAGATATATCGACACGATTACTGGTTAATGGGAGCGTAACAGAAAAAATCTCAGTTCAGGGCTCGGTCAGGCAAGGCTGCCCCTACTGAAAAAAACCATTTGAAATTCAAACGGGTGGCAAACTGGTAAATCAAACGGGTGCAAACTTGTCGACCCGTTTGGATCAAACGTGATTATGGGATACGTGTAGCCGTTTGAAACGGTACCCACTCGAAACGGTACCCGTTTGATACAGGTGCCCGTTCGACCTTGCACGTGATCACACGTTTGAACGTGCCTTTTGAATCGGGAAATTATGCGCTAGCCCTAAACGGGGATCGTCTGGTAGGTTGGTTATCTTAAACTTATTTAAGACGTTCCGAAACTCATAAACCTATTTATAACATGAAGGAAACACGTAGAACAAATGTGCTCGCGTAGGCGCTTGCAAATGGACAGGAAAACAGACACAAAAGATTGTTTTCAATTCTCCTCAAAGTTTATTACGTCTTCTGTAGACAAGTACAAACGTGCAAGCGATCTGTGAAATGTGAGAGGCACTCTAAGCTTTTATACAACTGAGAAGATAGCAAACCAAACAAGAACCGAAGTGATTCTAGACTATGAAGGTAGACTTTCGGGAAATTATTCGCCCGGCTGCCGCGAGAATAGTGGCTGCATAATTATATAGATAATCTGGAAGAGTACGAGCAGAAGAACGGTCAATCGTTGCCAAGAAGTAAGGTTGCAGTGCACTTACCATAAAAATAGCGGACTTGAAAGATGTAATCCGCGATATTTGTCGACACGGTCAAAGCAGGACAACCACACAAACACAAATGAGAGGGAACGGCTTCTTGGAATCAACACGATGTGGCGCACAAGCTGTCAGTTGCCGAACGCAACCAAACCGCAAGATTTCCTGACTTCTTTGAAGAATCGCTTGTTGCCGATATAGGCGTAGGACTTTTCGAACACTGATAGCTTTCGTGCACATCCAATACGTTGTCGAGAGACATCCTAATAAGACCGCGGGGTTAGGCGACAGGTCGAAGCAGGTGGACGCGCGAAGATCAAGCTGGAACTGACAACAAGCAGACAAAAAAAAAAGCGGCTGCTCGGCGCACCCTTCCGGATCTCGGTGCTTATCAGCGTGTATCTCGCGCCCGGCTGCAGGTCACGTGATGGGTGACAAGAGAGGAGGGAGGGGGCGAGGACCACAGGGACGGCCCCTCTCCCTCTCCCCAGGCATTCCAATGAGATGTGTTTTTGTAACCTCGAAAGAAAAAAAAACACGCGCGCGCGCGTTTTAGCACGCTCGAACCTTGGAAATGGCGGCGGGGCAGCCAGAAGCCCGGCTTGCGCCCGAGCGAAGAAAGTAAGTTTGACTGCTCCAACGGCGGGCGTGCTCTCGCAATGCTCGATGTTCTTGCAACCGCGTGTACGCGTGCTACCTTCGCGGCGTCTTGAATTAAAGTGAAACGGAGTCTAGACGTACATTCTTTCACGCGGTCGCGTCTTCTGCGAGAGTGATTCGAGCTGAATAAGTAAATTGAGGCAACAAAGATGGACAAAGTTTTAAAGTTCTGTCAAAAATATCGGCTCACCGACGCCCCGCGTTTACGTAAAACAACAACAAAAAAAGGTGTTATTTTTAGTTGCAATATAAGCGAACATCAGCGCAATTGAAATATAAATTTAATTACTTGCATTACGCGGACGATCTGAAATCGATGAACCGGCGCTCCCAGCCTTCCGGAAACATTGGCTGCCACGGATGAAACGCTAGGCGTGCCCACGCCGCCGATCTGTACGTTCAGTATCAAACGGGCTCCTGAGAGCCGTTTGATTAAACCGGTACAGTTTGCAACATGGTCACCGGTTTGAGCAAACGTGCGACAACTTTGCCCAAACGAGTCGCCCATTTGCCCAGACGAGCGACCCATTTGCCCAACGAGCGACCCGTTTGACAAAGGAGTGACCTGTTTGTCCAAATAGGTGAGCGTTATGGCTCATACGGGAGACCCCTTTGAGCCATACGGGCGACCCCTTTGACAAACTGGTGACCGGTATGGTTAAACTGTTACCGGTATGGACCCGTTTATCTTCATATAGGCGCCAAATGGTTTTTTTCAGTAGGGGCCCCCTCTCGCTTATACTGTTCTCGCTATATTTGGAGCCTGTCTGTAGAAGAATTATAAGCGACACCAGGATTCAGGGCGTCCCTACTGAAAAAAACCATTTGAAATTCAAACGGGTGGCAAACTGGTAAATCAAACGGGTGCAAACTTGTCGACCCGTTTGGATCAAACGTGATTATGGGATACGGGTAGCCGTTTGAATCGGTACCCGCTCGAAACGGTACCCATTTGATTAAGGTGCCCGTTTGAAACGGGTGCCCGTTTGATACAGGTGCCCGTTCGACCTTGCACGTGACCACACGTTTGAACGTGCCTTTTGAATCGGGAAATTATGCGCTAGCCCTAAACGGGGATCGTCTGGTAGGTCGGTTATCTTAAACTTATTTAAGACGTTCCGAAACTCATAAACCTATTTATAACATGAAGGAAACACGTAGAACAAATGTGCTCGCGTAGGCGCTTGCAAATGGACAGGAAAACAGACACAAAAGATTGTTTTCAATTCTCCTCAAAGTTTATTACGTCTTCTGTAGACAAGTACAAACGTGCAAGCGATCTGTGAAAGGTGAGAGGCACTCTAAGCTTTTATACAACTGAGAAGATAGCAAACCAAACAAGAACCGAGGTAATTCTAGACTATGAAGGTAGACTTTCGGGAAATTATTCGCCCGGCTGCCGCGAGAATAGTGGCTGCATAATTATATAGATAATCTGGAAGAGTACGAGCAGAAGAACGGTCAATCGTTGCCAAGAAGTAAGGTTGCAGTGCACTTACCATAAAAATAGCGGACTTGAAAGATGTAATCCGCGATATTTGTCAACACGGTCAAAGCAGGACAACCACACAAACACAAATGAGAGGGAACGGCTTCTTGGAAGTTTCAACACGATGTGGCGCACAAGCTGTCAGTTGCCGAACCCAACCAAACCGCAAGATTTCCTGACTTCTTTGAAGAATCGCTTGTTGCCGATATAGGCGTAGGACTTTTCGAACACTGATAGCTTTCGTGCACATCCAATACGTTGTCGAGAGACATCCTAATAAGACAGCGGGGTTAGGCGACAGGTCGAAGCAGGTGGACGCGCGAAGGTCGAGCTGGAACTGACAACAAGCAGACAAAACAAAAAGCGGCTGCTCGGCGCACCCTTCCGGATCTCGGTGCTTATACACTCCGTGCGACGCGACTGGCGCGCCGCCGCGCGGCCGGTAGCGAAGGTAGGCAGTGAGAACCCCGGAGAAAACGAAACCGAAACCACGCTTCGTACATTGGTACGCATTGAAGTCGGAGTGGTGCGGTTGCGCTGGGTTCACAGCATGAAGTGCTGCCTGTGCTGCGTCATTAAGTGCTTCAATAGTTATGCGCCGTATCTAGTGGAGACAAAGTTTCACAGTTTTTCACCTCGCCGATGTTTTCTGGGACAGCGACAACGATGGAGCCGTGCCGTACGACGCGAGAAATTTGGTCCCCCGATCATGTCTGCCACTGTGTCATCACGGCTGACATATTCTACTCTGCCGCTTTGCGCTCTGCGTTTGTTTTCGTACCAGTAACGCCTATATGTGTAAGCGCCGATGGGACGAACTGAAATGCCATCCCACACTCGCGGGTATGAAGTGCCAATTTCGTTGGAGGAATGCCCTCCAAAGAAGTTTCGTCCCCATCGTACGTGTCATTGATATTTCCGGGCAAGTATGGCGCGCAATCTGTACTTCATGAAGAAAGATTCGAACGGTAAAAAAAAGTGACAAATATAAATCTAAAGAAAACAACAGTGAAACTCGGAATCACTGGAGAATCGACGTTTGAGTATGGAAGTTTATGTGGTGTGCTTTCTTTCTGGATCAGCCTCCTTTTGGATGTGAAAACGCTGACACCCTGATTTCTGTAGACAACAATCTTTTTTCTCGGCTTTAGAGTTACCTATCCCAAAGTGGTTCGAACTGAAAGTACCGTCCACTGGTCCCTTTTTACCTGTGAAGTGTGCACCTCCCACGATGAGTGATATTATCTTGACAGCCTTTGACGGTCAAAACTGGTTCCCATTTAGTTACGTCGCCCAAACTAAATTTCCGCCTGGTTTCGCTATGCCAACTCTTTTTGTTATAATAAGTATTGTGCCAAGTGACGGTCATGTCAAAGTACCTGTGCGCCGAAAATCACCACCTCGCACAAGAGGTTATTACACAACAGCTGACCGCAAAAGCCCTTGGCGGCCAAACCGTGTGTTGGCCGACAGCTTTGTTTTCTCGGCTTTGGAACCACCTTCCGTAAAAATGTTTTAATTGGGAGTACAGTCCACCAGTCTCTTCCTACCTGTAAAGTCTCCACCTCCCACAATCAGTGGTATTCTCTTGACAGCCTTTTCATGGTCAAAACTGGTTCCCATTGAGTTACGCCGCCCAAACCAAATTTTCACCTGGTTTCCCTTTGCCACCTTTTTCTTTTTGTATAATAAGTGCTGTGTCATGTTACTGTAGAGTGCAAGCACCTGTCTGCCCAAGTCTGCTCTTTGCACAGCCCGCTATAACACAACCTTTTGGGTCCAATATTGGATATCCCGTACAGCTTTATTTCTTTATTCGTTAGAAACATAACTTTCACACCTGTTGTCTTAAAGAAACTTGGCACTCTTCGTGCACAAACTTAGTGAACATCTCACTCGCCTCCAATATCATCGTTCCAGCAGTCCTACGTTTACAGCGACGAGCGAAACAAATTTCCCACGGAGAGCAATTATGGTGGCGGCCGTCTTGTTTTTCGGAAAATTGCTCAAACTCCTTTTTCGGCCGCAACTAGAGAAATTACCCCTAATAACGACTCAAACTCAATATATAAGAAGTGGAGAACAGCTAAATGCCCTTCTGCCCCAGCACTCATGCAACGTCACCCTCAACTTATCGGCTCAAAAAGCAAAAGTTTCGTCCGTGCGCGCTTCCGCCGCCACAGTTTGGCATGCGAAAAGGCGCCGCAGGCTGCTGAACGCGCCTCACAGTCGAACGCCAGCTCCTCCGCTAGTGGCGCTGCGCGCGTTTTTCAAAGCGCCCCCTATAGTTCCCGCACGGAGTGTATATCAGGGTGTAGCTCGCGCGCGGCTGCAGGTCACGTGATGGGTGACAAGAGAGGAGGGAGGGGGCGAGGACCACAGGGACGGCCCCTCTCAATCTCCCCAGGCATTCCAATGAGATGTGTTTTTGTAACCTCGAAAGAAAAAAAAAACTCGCGCGCGCGCATTTTAGCACGCTCGAACCTTGGAAATGGCGGCGGGGCGGCCAGAAGCCCGGCTTGCGCCCGAGCGAAGAAAGTACTAGTTTGACTGCTGCAACGGCGGGCGTGCTCTCGCAATGCTCGATGTTCTTGCAACCGCGTGTGCGCGTGCTACCTTCGCTGCGTCTTGAATTAAAGTGAAACGGAGTCTAGACGTACATTCTTTCACGCGGTCGCGTCTTCTGCGAGAGAGATTCGAGCTGAATAAGTAAATTGTGGCAACAAAGATGGACAAAGTTTTAAAGTTCTGTCAAAAATATCGGCTCACCGACGCCCCGCGTTTACGTAAAACAACAACAAAAAAAGGTGTTATTTTTAGTTGCAATATAAGCGAACATCAGCGCAATTGAAATATAAATTTAATTACTTGCATTACGCGGACGATCTGAAATCGATGAACCGGCGCTCCCAGCCTTCCGGAAACATTGGCTGCCACGGATGAAACGCTAGGCGTGCCCACGCCGCCGATCTGTACGTTCAGTATCAAACGGGCTCCTGAGAGCCGTTTGATTAAACCGGTACAGTTTGCAACATGGTCACCGGTTTGAGCAAACATGCGACAACTTTGCCCAAACGAGTCGCCCATTTGCCCAGACGAGCGACCCATTTGCCCAACGAGCGACCCGTTTGACAAAGGAGTGACCTGTTTGTCCAAATAGGTGAGCGTTATGGCTCATACGGGAGACCCCTTTGAGCCATACGGGCGACCCCTTTGACAAACTGGTGACCGGTATGGTTAAACTGTTACCGGTATGGACCCGTTTATTTTCATATAGGCGCCAAATGGTTTTTTTCAGTAGGGGTCCCCCTTGCCAGGAATGCCACAAAAATGCTAGCATATGCCGATGATGTCACTGTTGTTTCCGCCACCAGATTAGAAATTGTTCTTGCGGTGCAGCACTTTGCTGATTTCTGCGAAGTATCCGGTGCCCAAATGAACCACGCTAAGTCCACAGGCGCATGGCTCGGAGACTGGGACGTGAAACCACGGCGCTTTATTAATATTGATTGGAGCTCTACTCTTACGAATTATCTTGGGGTCAGCTTGGACCCCTATTCGCTTAGAAGTGGTAAAGGGGGCATTCACCTCAACAGTTTGAGGGCAAAAGTGCAAAACTGGCGTGGTCGGAACCTTTCCATTCTAAATCGCGCCTTCGTATGCAACTCAGTATTCTTCTCCACTGTATGGTATGCAGCTCAACTTGTGCCATGTCACGCAAGCGAAATCCATAAAATGCACCGCTTTTGCGCAACCTTCATTTGGAATTCCAGCTTTGAGCGGATGAGGCGCACTAACATTTTTGTTAACCAAGCCAAAGGAGGATTTGGTGTTTCAAACCTAGAAATTAAACTCAAAGTTCAGAGGTTTTTATTTTTCCGCAACCAGAGGAACTCTGTTATTGTGCAGTCATTTGCTAAACTTGGCGGCCGGCTGTTAGCACCATGGCTCGTTGTAACCCAGGAAGGAGCTACGTCAGCGGCTATACTGAGGTTTTATAAAGAAATCGCTGCTGCCATCAAATTTTTCGAAGCACGTTTTTCTCGGCAGTATCTTAGCAAGGTGAAAAGAAAAACCCTGTATTGGGATACAGTCGACACGGTCTTTCCTCCGCCGCTCTATCGCTCCTTTCTTGGAACTGATGTAGAATCCACGGTTTTCAAGCGATTCCGCAGCTACCCCGTTCGCAAAGCCGCAATCGACTTCTTTATTTCTTTTCACACCGAAGTGCTGCCAGTAAAGACGTGGCAGGAAAAGAAAGGCTTCTTTGTTCCGTGGAATTTGAACTGTGTGCTGTGTCCCACACCGGAAGCTCTACAGCATGTTTTTCTTTTTAGTCCGAACGCGGAGTTATTCTGGGCGGAACTACGCTGTAGATTACAGGTTGAATTGTACATGGATTGGCGCAGCGCAAAGCTTCTTGAGTTTGGCACAGGCCCTGACAGCAGATGTCTGGAGGTATTGGCATTGCTTGGACTGCACGCAATATGGAAGTCCCGCACAGATCACCTCCTGGTTCTCGAAGAAGGCAAACCAGCATGGCGTCACTTTGAAGAAGGTTTCATGATTGCGAGTAGCCTCATTGCTGAGGTGGGAAACCCCGAAATGGCTGGCTGGGCTGAATTGGAAGCGCGCCTTAAAATGCCAAAAACGCCTCGAAATCGGAGGAGATAAGTGCGGAACTTCGAAGCCACTGTATGAATGTGACTGGATACACGAACCAGTGTTGTTTAAATGACCACATCGTGCGCTGTCTTTGCCCAAGTGTATTTTAACCATGTAAATAACCCTTGTTTTACATAAACAATAAAAAAGCCAAGTCGGCAAAAAAAAAAAAAAAAGGCTGAATGGTTACCGCGCTTGGCTCTCGCGCGGAGGGCTCCGGGTTCGATACCAGAAAGCGAACTTCTCTTTTATTTATTCCTGCAACTTGACGTTCTTTTAAGTTCGAGAATTTTGTGGTCTGATCGACTTACGAATGTTCTACGCGCCGAACGTTTTTACGCCGAATGTTCCAGAAACCCACGCGGGTAGAAAAGGTGCTCCGAGTGGCGGTCCGGAGTCAGTCTCGCCCCAGCGGTCGATCCTTTTGTTTCGCCGACATCGACGCCTGCAACGCTAGCCTTTCTCTCTTTTGTTTTGGGAACTAGTTCGCGCCATTAAACGTGAGTTATTCGCCGCCTCATCATTTATCATTCGTGACATTATTTTGTTCTTTATAGTCGGACTGCATAAAATAGCCCTGGGATACTTTTTTTTCCGATTTGTGTTGTTGCGTGCACACAAACCATTCTGGTAGCCCAGATTTGCGTAGCTGCATAATTGTCGTTAATTAAGCAATAAAGGCAATTAAGCAATCAAAAGTAACTGAAATACATTTCTAAGTATTTGTACTCTACTCAAGATACTTTACAATGAAAGTAACTTCAGCAGTATTTTAAATACCTTATTGCGCAGGTATTTAGTAACTTAAATACTTTTACCGAGTATTTTGTCCAACACTGCGCAAAACACGCCGGGCTTGGTCCGATCGTTGACACTCTATATTGAACATGCGGTGTTATTTGAGAGCTTTCTTAAATCCTGTTCGGATAACGCGGCACCGTGGGGTATGTACAATATATGTTGTTCGATTGATGAGACTCGTGGAATTGCATATTGTGAGCGGGGAATATCCATGCAGTTCGGATATCCTGTGGTGTGGTCAAATATTTTAGGCAGTTCAGACCTTTGTAGATTGACACGGCGGAGTGTATGGTGCCGTAAAAAAGATCTGCATAAAATAAAACAAACATTCCTGCTGCATTTGTTATGTCACGCAAGGACTCACCAAAACAGCTTTCATTTCTTTGTTTTTATTCCCAAAGATAGTAGAATGCATTCTTTAAAAAAAATATGAAAGCTGTTTACAACTCTTCTTTTTTTTCTCCTCAGATTCTGAGCGTGCGATTTTTCTAATAACACTTCGAAGAATTTGTACCGTATAATCTTGTTTTTAGAGCGCAGCTCTTAGGCGCCCGTTCCCAGCTTGAGTGGCGTCGGCGTTGCCGTCGGTGTAACCGTAAGGTCATGTGACCCCCCAGGTCATGTCACCCCCACATGTCACGTGACTCCCCAGGTCACGTGACCCCGAGGTCACGTGACCCCGAGGTCACGTGACCCCAACCAGGTCACGTAACGCCCCCCCCCCCCGAGATCATGTGACACCCGTGAAGGGAGGAGGAGAAAGGAAAGGGGGGTATACCCTCCCCTCGGTACCCTTCCTTCCTCCCCCTCAAGAGCTGCGCTCCATTGCGGCCTTACAGGGAGTTGAAAACGGCTTTCATTTTTTTTTATAGCAAATGCTTATACAGTTTAAGGGTGAAGCTGTTCAGTGTGCTAATGTATTCGGTCAGTGCTTTGGATTCTATTTTTTCTTGTAGTGTTCCGATAAGAAAGCTTTCATGGCTGTTTTTGGACGCTACCAGAAAATAAAACATTAATATTACTAAGAAGTTGTGTCGGCTGAACAGCCGCCTTGCACCGTCCGGGCCAGGTTTTAGGACGGCCAGGGGTCAAGCAGGAGCCAGAGGGCCACCATGTCGCGGGAAGTCAGGAACAGCATGAAAGCAGCCCGCCTTAGGCCAGCGAAGTCAGTACTCGATGCCACTCCGTCGTCGTCGTGGTCGATCATCATTACTTTCCGGGTTGAGGTGCGTCCGACCTTGGCTAGCTTTGCCGCTTTGAGCCTCATGCAGAAGAAACATATTTCTGCTTATTATTATAATGCAATTAAATGCGAAGGTGCAAGGGAGGTGGACAATAATGATGAAAATAATCCCTGGAGAAGGGGAACAAGAGGGACAAAGGACAAACACAAATCTCCAAAAAGAGCTTTGTGTTTGTCCTTTGTCCGCCTTGTTCCCCTTCTCCAGGGATTATTTTCATCAATATTTCTGCTGTTTGTTGCTATTCTAATCAGTTTGGTATTGAGTTTGGGCTTAATATGTAGACGGACACACTGGGTAACTAGATGTAGATAAGCAGTTTTGTTTGGTCTGCAACACTGCAAACATCTGTGCGACACAAGTGACTTGTTCCGAAGCTTACACATATGATCTCAGTATTTGTTTTAATAATATAGAGATCTCAAAGGTTTTTAGATTTTTCTAAAATATATTAAATATAGATGAAGGACTCTGTATTGTTGGCTGCCTTGCATGTACAATTACTAAGATTTTGAACGCACGGAAGAATGAAGTTGTCCATAAAGGGCTTAATTCTAACGAAGTACATCGGGAGGTTGGTGACGTTGCATGGCGTCTCGGTAGCGGTTATTAGTCCCATCAAGGTCCAGCGGCCATCCTTTGCCTTGTACACCAACGGGCCTCCACTGTCGCCCTGTTTAAGAAATGAAAGGGGAACAGAATAAATTGAGGAGTTAAATACCGGAAATCCACGCAAAAGCTAATTTACGTTCGCTCACGCTTAAGAGATAGCGCAATGTGGGGCAGCCATTACGGTAGTTTGACGCCCTCCATTTTTGTGTCGAAGAAACCTGTGGCTTGTATTCACTAATCAATGTACTCTCACTGAAAGGTACCTGGAATGCACCGTGTCTGCGCGGCAAGACACGTTTAATTCGAGTTGTAACTCAAAATGTACTTTAACAACATTAACGAATATTTGATTGGTGGCATGGGTTTAATTTACAATTCCAAATATTACTGAAAGCAGTATTGACAAACCAGTATAAACACCAAAAGGCTGACGGTAATGGTTGTTGTTGTCTGTCTTGTTTGACTAACAGTTTTCTGTCCTATACTCTTGAGTCTTTAGAAGTTCTAACAATCAGTTCTAAAATCACCAACAAAATTCCGTGCTCACCGCAAAGAGCACTGCACGGAAGAGCTACGCTGGGGGTCTTAAAGAAAGCTTGAGTACACCTTGACTCCTCTTTGTCGGGGCTTGTTTCTATACCAAGTTCATTTGTCAACGGGCAGTGTAGTGGAATCAAAGTGCTTGCTTGACCAGTTATACGTCTATTTCTAGCGCCACGAGAGCGGAGTCAGATGATGAGAGGGAGGCGATTGATTGACCCGGCGAGCGCGCAGCTCCCATCGCACTGCCAGCATAGGGGTGAACGAAGTATAGGCAGAATGCTGAACATTTGGGGTTTGTCTGTATGCCTAGATAATCGTCGTGGAGGCAGTCTATCAGGTCGAAATAAGTCAGAGAAAAAACAAAAACGAAAAAAACAGACAAGTCAAGTGACTTCCAATCCAAAAAAGAAATATATTTAGGAAAGATGTTGTTTTAGGGATGAAGGTGCAGAATCACTGCGAGGAGAAGCTCCAGTTGTTTCGCCCCCAGCGCGAGCTTCCGACGTTAGACGACGCTTTGACGTCTCGTGCACCTCAAGGGCGCGTGCGCTGCCAAAGCACAGTTGAAGGCGCTAAGAGTTTGCTGGCGAACGGGCGTTCTGAAGACACTCCCTATCATTCTCATTCTTTCAGTGAGCACAATCGACAGCGTTCTTGATTGCTGACGCTAGAAAATGATGCATTCTGAGTTTTTTCAGTATTAATATTACCGGGACTGGCTGCCCATGTGTTCCTTGGGCTGCCAGATGTTTTTAGGGCCGGTGAGCGCATGCGAACACCTACGTAAGATATTTGTGTTGACTGCAGATGTTTTTAAACGCCGTCGAAAAGACGATCGGTATATTTAGTTTTTCAGACTTGCCTTATTTTAACTTAATGGTGCATATCTTGCTAAGAAATGGTTATCCTCACCGAGCATATAGATCCAAAGTCGTGCATAGCGCAAACGATGTTTCCATGAAGGGACGTCTCGTTATAGAGCTTATCGCATTCCTCATTTGGGATTAACCGAACCCGGGCTTCTTGGAGCATATCAGGAAATTTATTTGTTGCCGGGTACACTGGTGCCAGAGCAGGGTCATAGTAGTCGTAATACTCGGTTGTGTCTGAAATATAAAATCAGATGGAGGCCGAGGGATTAAGATGATCATGAAACTTTTTTTCGTAATTCTAACTGAGTTTGGAAACCGTGAAAAGTTTTCTAAATGATCTATCTTGCGAAATTGGTCTTCACGATTTATGTTGAATTCTAAGAAAAATTAAAGAACGCAAGAACGTTTATTACTGCGAGATTGACATTAGTATATCTGTATTGACTTTAGTATATCTGTAAAATCTTAAAGATATTAATTCCTTGCGAAGGGAAGCATGTAGTCAAAGGACAAGCACAAATTTTCAACGGAGCTCAGTGACCTGTACGCGACTCGAAAATCCGCCAGGTCATGCTTGGTGGAGCGCTGCACTGGAAATAGAGACGTCCCTGGTTCGATACTAGGACCAGAAGGATTTTTGCAGTAGCGCAAGAGTCACCTAGTTGTGTTTGGAGATTTGTGTTTTTCCTATGTCCCCTTCGCAGAGATTATTAGCGTTATTCTTGTCCACTTCGCTTGCACCTTTGCACTAATTACATTATCATCAAAAGGAATCTTGTTAGTTATGAATAAGAATATACATCTTGAACGTCGCTAAAAGTAGGGTACCTGGATTTAAACCCCTGGAAATTAAATGATGAGGTGATGAGAGTTGGAATGCTGGAACACTTTAGCAACGCGTTCAAGGCGAGTTTCACCATTAGAAGAACCCTGATTATGAGTTTTCAAATTAAGTTTGTTATAGTGAGCTATACTATAAATATTATATAGCCACAGATACCTAGTGAATAATATTATTTTTGTACTAGATATTTGGAGCGTTTCTGCCCCAGAAGCATTGAACCAAATGGATGCGTGAACCTAAGCTCTTTCACGCTTTTATAGCAAGCCAATACCGCAGCAACATTCTTAAAGGGTAACTGACACCCCAAAAGTTGTATTTTTTTGTTGTTGAAAACGATGCAAGTTGTAGTGCTAGAAACGCAAAAAAATGCCACAACGCAAAAACAAAACTTTTCCTACAAGCTAGCGTGCCTTCTTTTTGACGCCTTTCTCTCCCTCGTCTCACTTCCTTGTATCTTTTTATTTGTGGCGCGAACAATATGAAATTTAGAAGAATTGTAAGCGACGTTTCTTAAATTTTTAATGAAGACATTCGTAAAAAAATGTATTTTAACGCAATTGTGAGCGCACTACGGCCCTTGTTTTGGAAATACCGAAAATCGGAGTCTGAAGTAACGTCACCTGCTGGCTTTGTATTATCCCTCAGTAAGCATAGCGGTGCTGGCGGCGCACGGCATATATGGCAGTGAGGATGATCGGTGAGTGGGGGAATCGGAGAAGTTCTCTTTTTTAAATGCCCGATGACCTCTCAGACTTCGAAAAGGAAATCGTCAAGCGGTCACAACAACTGCGTTCGGTATCTGTTTTACCGTAGTTTCGGTGATAACTCTGCCGGGGCAGCCTTTCACGCAGAACCGGCGCGACGTGGCCCCCCACGTCGCTGGCGAAGTCCACTGCGTGTCCTCTTCGACCTCGCACCGTTTCAAAGAATTTGAGATCGCTGAAAGGAACCTAAAATATCTTTACTATCGAAAGTGAAGCGTCGTCTGCTTACAGCAGCAGGCGGCGGGCACGAAGAGGAGAGTTTGATCGCGGAACGCGGGCGAACACGGCACCTGGGACGGGATGGTTTGGAGGTGTGAAAGAAACTTGAGTTGCAGGACAATTGAATCTTTGACGTCACTGCACTAACACGGATCTGGGGGGAAGCTCAAATTCTGCTTTGGGAAACTGCTTTTTTACTTCACAAAAACTGAGTTCCCAAGTTTCGAAGCTTGAGGATAATGTCCAGGCATCGTTTTCAATCGTTTCAGATTATAAAGAAAATATTATTTTGACCTGTTAGCGCCCCTTTAAGCACATCTGAGTGCATCGGTATACCCCACCTTCAGTTACTTCTTGGGATTCTTTCTCTAAGCCGAAGTTTACTGTCGTCAAATCTTCTTTGCCATGAGACCCGTC
Organism: Ixodes scapularis; assembly: GCF_016920785.2. Lineage (NCBI taxonomy): Eukaryota > Metazoa > Arthropoda > Arachnida > Ixodida > Ixodidae > Ixodes > Ixodes scapularis. The sequence goes on from NW_024609846.1 coordinate 15,940,962, forward strand.
CGCATCTTCAGACAAAGACTGGTTATTCCACATGATCGCTGCGAAAAGGAGTAGAAAAAAAGAGATATTGATTAATGTAGCTGGATTCTGTAGGTGCTAACATTTAAGAGTGCATCAACATCGTTAAATGATTAGAACAAATTGTTGTGAATGTAGTCCCAGGTAATATGCATGTATTATTATAAACTATATTGGTAATACAATTCATCAAAGCCTTGGAAAATCAGTGTGCCGTGGACGTATGCGGAGCGAAGGCGATTTTATTGCTGTTTGGCACCATGCATCACAATTGCCCTCTGGAGGCTTGATACTCACGGTGAGGACTTTAGAATACACATTATAACCCCAATGTATTTAGACGTTCTGTAAACCAATAGGGACAATTTTTGAGAACAGTCTTTGCAGATTCGGGTCTTGCATCGGAGGCGTTGGCCAGTATTGAGTTACACGAAGAAAAGTCAGTGAGACCAGCAAGCGAGAGCTCAGTTTTTTTACGAATTTAATGCGTTCGCATCACCAAGGCGCTTCATAATGCCATGCCGATTTTACCAGTTAGCAAAGAACGCCTAAATTAAGTTTTTTTTAAAAATTGTTTTATAAAAGGGGATGAATTCTACTCGATTTATGCGTATGCCGAAATCATTATCCCAAAACAACTGCCTTGGGCTTTCTCAAGAAATACAGTATTTTATTTGTCTGCTTTTATGAATAAGTGAACCATAAATTTCTTTGACAGGAGTTTAGCAGCCTCAACTTTGATTTGCTTCCCAAAACTTTGATTTTGTTTTTTTGACGCTGTAATCACTGTAGCTGACGTGAACGCGTTAATATTTACTTTTTAAATATCTGTTATCTGGTATCATTCCTAAAAGAAGTGCTTTCATGAGGTAGTATTTACGAACTTTGCCGTTCCGAACAGTCCCTCTCATACAGAACAGCAATTAAGCTTACATGATGAGAAGGAAACATGTTTAAAAAAGTACATTGCAAAAAAAGAAAAAGAAAATAAGGTGTTAATGGTTTATCTACCATTTCAAACATTTTCTTAGGAGCGAGTATTATCTTGTGATTTTTTTTTTACGATGAACCGCTGAGTTCAAAATTGTAGGAAAATTAGTATAGGTGCTGCTCAACCACACATTGAATTTCTAATGTTTTAAAGAGTATCTTCAAAGCAATAAAATAGTTTAAATGCAAATTTTATGTATGCTATGAAATTATAATTTGATAGGCTCTTGGTGGAAGCGTAACAGTATGCTGAAAAAAGCGCTTTTAGTAATACCTGAGAAGTTTAATATGCTGTTGTACCACAAATAAAAAACAGTGTCGTAATTTCGTGTAATAAACTAACTCTAACTGTTAGTTAGGTGTCACCTAATATGTTTTTACAGGGGTATACTGCAGCGCCCAGAGGGATTATCACCTGAAAGCTAACAAATTATTCCAAATCATTCACGCTATGCTACTGTGTATCCGATTTCATTCTTGGACTATTGTTGGATAGAAGGATTATATGAAACATAAATTACCGTACAACGTTTACATTTTAACTTCGCTATCTTGATCGGACATTTGCGAATTGATGTATGACTATACTCCGTGTCATCGTACGATGGACTAAAGCCCAGTGGTACAGGCCGCTGGGTCCAATAAGGAACCCGATAAAGCCACGTGATTTGTTTGCTGACTGCGTACGCTTGCTACTACTGAAGACTACTGAAGGGACTAAATATCATCTGAATGCGATGTGATGAAGAGAACCCGCGATAAGAACCAGTGGTCATTAAGAAATGAAGATGAATCGGATCGAGTGTTCGACAAGGAAGCGTATGTTCGGAGTACGTGTGTACGGGGGATGCGGGTCCAGGTGCGTTCACAAAGATTGGATTGGATTGGCTAAGCGACTTGCGCCCTCCAGCTTATCCAAACAGTTGACATGTTTACGAAATATGGCATAAATGCTTATGAGACAGAATACTGTGTACCTTCCTTCACCAATATAAAATAGCGCCCCTTGAAAACAGAAAACTATTTGCGAAAAATTACGGCTCTTCGTACTCTGCGTATCGAAAGTTCTCTCGCGCGCTCTTTTGAAATTCGGATGCCCACTTTCCCGAGGTAGTGCTCCCCCCCTTGGCCTTCGGGCCCTAGTTCATCGCCGGGTGAGACGGAGTATAGTACCAAACCTTATCTTTTCGATTTTTGTTTTGTTTGAGTATATATATTTTTCATCAGTATTAACCAAAGACAGTTTTCACAGAAATACCCTGGCCTAATTGAAATGAACTCATGCTCTCGTAGTAGCAGTATGTTACAAATAGTCGTGGAGGTTTTTTGAGCAGTTCGTAAATCCTAGGTATGTTCCTCTAGAAATATTTTCTGTGGAATATACGCCCAAAGACTACACTTGTTCACCTAACGCTACAAGTTAAATATTTATAGATTAAGGGCCAACGAATGGAAAGTGTTATCTCGTAAACTTCACATGGTAGCACGTCCAAAGGCCCACCGCCATTTTCCTGTTATTACTCCAGCTGAGTATACGTTTAAGGTCACCTTGCGTAATGGTGTATTCTCAAAAAAATGTCAATATTTAGGTAAACCATACTGGCATCACTATACAGCCGGACGATAAAAAATACATCATTTGGAAGTTCAATAATAAGGATTAAAAACTAGAGATGTCCTAAAAAGAAAGTTTTTCTTTTTTCAAGAGGAAAACGGGCAACGCCGGGAAATACCAGAGGTGGCATCAACTCTTTGTGTTTCCTTTCTGTTAACTAAAACTGCCGTAAAGTTCCAAGAGAACGCATGGCCCCGAGTTGGTATCCCGTTTTTCTGGCTAATTATTTGTAACATAAAGATTCCGAAACATCGCCCAACCACCGAATCCTGTCGGACGTCACGCGATATCTGAGAGGAATCGCACCAACCCCGGAATTCGCTGTACCGGCAGGTCTGACAAATGTGACAGGCAAAAGTGTAGAGGGTTACCGCGTCTTTGTTGCACCATAAAAACTGCACCTGCTGCGTCCGCCCTTTGCGGCATCCGTTTCCGTGAGATGCGGGTTCTTGGCACCGTGAAAGGCGAATCTGCTGCGTCCGCAACCTGCGGTATCCTTTCCAGTGGCACAGGTCTTCGTAGTAAATTCCCGCGTGTTTATCGCATCGTTAAACGCGAATTTGCCGTGTCCGCGATCTGCGGTATCAGTTCCCGCGTCACTTGGTTTCTAGGCGGTGACAGGGTGTTTAACATTATTTCTTTATAAAGTTTTGCTGTGGCACCCCCAAAGATAGCCCATCCCATATTTTCCAGCATTTAATTCCTCATTTTGTGTGGGCGTTCTTTCGGAACGTTACGGTACACGCAAGCTGCTTGACTCGATGTGGACAGACAGAAACCTCTAAAATATTCGTTTGGTTTTATAATATTACAATTAGGTGTTTTAAATGAGAACTTTATTAGTCGCTCTTACGTTCAGTGAATCCCCATCCTGCAACATACATGGGAACGTTAGAATCAGGATTGTCATTGATGTCGGGCAGACAAACTGTTTTAATTGTTTCTGAACATTCCACAGGTCTTTTCAGTGTTATGATGGCTATGTCAGTCTAAAAAAAAAGAAAGATACAAGTGGTTTGATATAATTCTAAATTGAATGAGAACAATATTACATACTTTCAGATTAGTATATTGCGATACATAAAAATAAATTTAATTATTCGCCCTGTGCATGAACAAATCGGCGACATTCAGAATAATAAAATTTTAATTGGGCTATTCTGGAGAAGGATAAAACTTCAATATTTTAAATGTTTTTCAGAATTCATTTATAGCCCAGGGAAGAAAGAACCGTATGCGGTTTATTAAAGAAACATAATTTTTCTTTGCTCTATTGATACAAATTGTACGATATGATGGAAGAATTGGACGATAAAACAAAAACAAAACACGTACATACTCTTTAGTGTCGTCAATATGAAGCACTATTTGAGCAATTGAGAAGTGTGATGTAGGAAACAAAGTTTTACAGAAAATATAAAAAAAATCATTGGCAGTGCATTTGTGTACGTACGCGCATGGTGTTACTTTCAGCTGTACTTTAGATTGTTTCTCACTTTGCAAGCTGCGGAAACAACATAAATTATTTACGTTCGGCAACAAGCCGTGCTACGCTTAACACCATTCTTTCCGGACGGTGCGAATTCTCGCTAGTAAATAAGTTGTTGATGTTGATTTTGGCAACCCTAGAGAATTGTTGCCAAATCCTTTTTTAGACCCCTTTTGACAGAATAAGTGTTTGATCGTTATTGTTGAATAGTGGATGGATGGATTAATGGATAAGTTATTCTAACATGTTCTCAACTCACGTAATTAAATAAGTTTCATTTGATTTTTTTTCTCAAGCATTTCATCATATTATAGTCTTCATGAAAAGGTTTCATAATATTTTCACAACGAATTAGATAGTAATATTAGTATTTTATTACACCGGAAGGCTCCTGGCTTTCATTGGAAGGGGCGATATTCTCAAAGGTTAACAGATGCAGTAAAACTTTGGTGGTAAAGGCATGGTGGTTTACGCAAGGCCGGTTTACACCCTCGCGTTTTTCTGCAACCATCGTCGTTGTGCAGACTTGCCCTCTCTTGTGACAAGATAACACGCTGCCTGGTACTCAGGCTCCATCTGTGAGATAGCACTGAAACTGCATTTAACTAGTGTGAAGGTTTTGCAATATTTGCGATATTAATTGTATGCTCTATGTACAGAAAATAGTCCTTCACAACATTGTTAAAGGTATGTTAAGCTTAGGTTGAAAAAAGATGTACAAGTAAAGAGAATGTATGAACATTTTAAACGATCCAGGGTTCCCCGTTTGATGACGTCACTGGTCAGTGTGTTCTTTCATAATAAGCGAGCACAATTGGGTGCACAATGTTGTTTAACACACTTGGTTGCAGTCAAACGGAAGTTTGAAAGCCAGCCTATAGAATCTGCGCAGCGTTACCTGAATTTAGAAACTGCTTCAATAGGGCATACGAATCTCGAAACATAGCCCTAAAGCTGCCGTAAAACCAACGGAAATTCCTCTCTATGCTTCCAGAAGATCTTCCAGAAACCCTAGATTTGAGAGATGGAAGAACTTAAAGCATACATAGCGCTTCCGGTTTATTGGCGGCCAATTCTTGCGCGGGTTGGCTGCACGTCGGCGTTTTCGCGTCAAGAGCAAGATCGCGGGCGGAAAGGAGTAATTTCTTGCAGTTGACCAACGCTTTCGTTAACTTCTTGCACCTTAATTGTGCAGTTAAACTTAACTCATAATACAAATCACGAAGTACCGATTCACCAGTTTGAAGCGCTCTCAAATTCAGGCACACGAAAAGCTTCATGATACGGGTGTCGCCGTGGGGCGGTTAATTCCCTACCACCCGAAGAGGGTAAAAATATTGGCGGCCGGTGGTACTTAGAATAAAGACTTACAGCGCCACCTGGTTAATGCAGGTCGCTCATAAAACTGGCAACGTCGCCTTTTGCAGCATAGATATAAGAAGTTTTATTACCTGAACCCCCGAACTCGCTTAAGCATTGCTCCTCGCAATGGAGGATTCGAATGTTCATACACGCTTCAATTTTTCTGTTCTAGCCTTTTGAACATTTTTTGAGCTGTTAGATAATTGGCATTTTTCGTCTTCCCTTTAGCATTAACATCACAAAAACACTTCATAATACCGTATTTACTCGAGTAATAGGCGCACTATTTATGAACAAAGACCTTGCGTCTACTGTCAAACATAAAACATTTACAGCCAATCACTGCGTTGCGCACATATAACACACTGACGAACCAGATCGATAACACGATTCTCTATACAGATTCAATCTTTACAGATCGCATCTTCGCACGAAGACGTTATCTCTGTCCTGTAAACAGCTGGAGTCATGCTGTCGATCGCGCTGATTGCCGATCTGCGTGCTCTGCGGAAAAACGAACCCCCAAGTTTTCCTCATAATCAGTGCGGCTATTGCTCGAGTAATTACGGTAATATATACTATTAGCGCATTGACTTCGCCGAAAGTACATAATGTATGTAGCGTTGACGAGAAATATAGATAGATTTAGACAAATATAGAGTATGTGCTGCAAGAGCAGGTCATATCGATAGTGATTCTTTAAATTTTGTTTTGTTCTTATAACAATTAGTAATTGAGTAATTCAGTTAATTTAATTAAGTTTGATTGCTATTAAATATTATTCAAAACATCTTGGTCGGGTAACAATTTTTATGGGAGCATTCATGCTGTCACTTGCCTCGAATATGTTCTCTACAAATTGAGAGTACATGCAGATGGTTTCAATTTCTTCCTCCAGTCCTTTCTCTGCTTGCTGCCTGGAATAGCTCCCGAGCAAAACTCTAATGGATTTCTTGAATACGTGGCTGTAAATTGATTATAAATAGCATTATTATTTCTGTGCTTACTCTCTACTTTAAAGGAACGCCATATGAACACCACGTGCGACCTTGTGCGTCCTCCTGATTGAATTTATTCACTAAAGAAAGCTGATCAGTACAAAAGTTTCGAAAAGACTACATTGTACTCCGCCAAAGGTTTATGCGTTTCACGTGACGTCAACGTCTCGGGCGCACATCTGTTGCTCGTCTCAGCCACTGGGGGGCAGGACCGCGGGTGCTTTTATGCGCTCCGATGACGCGTTCAAACTGAGCGGTTTTTCGGAGCGCCGTAAAATGCTCTCCCTGCAGCTGCCCTATATATTTCTAGAAAGAGTTGTTTTAGCGGTTTCGGATGATGCTTGGCAATTTTCCCAGCTGAACCACATGTTTGTTTTTACCAACTAAAACATTAATGAATAAAATTGTATTTAATTATCTTGCTAACTAGTACGTTTTTGCAACTCTTAACGTCCGCTAGGGACGGTAGTTCGTTCCTTCAAAGAGTTCTTTTTTTAAAATTTCGAATAGCCTATATTTAGGGTTTTTTGATATATGATGAAGAGCGGTTCCCGCTCGAGACGTCGTAATAAACTTCGCATCAGTAACCTCGACAGTACGCATCTTAGACTTTTTCTCAGCCACTGGGGAGCAGGACCGCGGGCGCAGAGATGCGCTCCAATAGGAAATCCAAACCTAGAATAGTGTCCAAATTCAGCGTTTTTACGGAAGGCCCTAATATATTGCCCCTCCGTTATATTCTTCTAAAAAGAGTCGATTGAGTAGTTTTCGATGTCGCTGAACACGTTACTAATTGAAAAAAATGTGTCCTATTCTTATATTATTAAAAGCTAAGTTTTGATTTTTAATTAATTAGTTGGCTGATTATTACGATTAGCCTCCTAGACTATGTCAGCCTGGCCGTATAACTCACCTGCACAAACCGCATTACTGTAACTTTCACAGCATTTTTTAAACTAATCTATTAAGTTAAAAAAAAAAAATATATATATATATATATATATATATATATACGAGGACACGGAGCACGACGAACGCAGCGATGCGATCGACCAGATAATAGAGTTTTAGTAATACGTATAGGTGCAAACGCAAACCCCCTACGTTAGCGTTAACGCTGCGTCGACCGAACGTTACGGAGCGCGTCGAATACGCACTTTTAGTACAGCGGAAGAAGAACGCATACGTAAAGTCTTGTAGTACCATCTAGATGTGCCCCTGTAAACTGCTTCAAACAATCCAAGGCGGGTATTCGGTGAAGCCGATCCAAAGCCCTGATTCTCCTCGCTTTGTTACGGAAGTGCGTGCTTCCGTGTGCCTGCTGTGTACGTGTTTTGTCTTTTTGTTTTTTTGTACCGACCGCACGGTAAACATTTTTTGGGGTTCGACGGCGTCGTCAACGTTCTTGGCTATCGAAACCCATCTTTGTGGGTGCTCGAAAGGGTTTGTCGCGTTGACTTCTTTGAGGACGTTGATGTCATCTTCAATGGTAAAGCGAACCCGTACAATGCGCGTAGCACCTCCGCTGGTTTGCCTCACCGCGGTCATTTTTCAAACTGGACTAGTCTCGCGCTCTCCCGTGCGCGATGAGAGCAACGAGATGGCACGCAGGGGACCGCTACGTATGTTCGCAAAAATCGATAGCGAGCGTACATACGCAAGGCTCGCCGCAGTACGTACGTATGGCGCATGCGCAGTGTGGAGGACGCAACGTTAACGTTAACGTATGGGGTCTGCGTTTGCTCCTATACGTATTACTAAAACTCTCTAATGTTCTGCTGGTGCGCGCCCGAGTAACCTCAGGCAACAGCGGTTCCGCCGTCCATACGGCGCAACCAAGGAAGAAAGAAAGGGAGACAATTTGTCTCGTTCCTATGGCACCTGGGCGCGCGCTCTTCCCGCTCAGACATAGCCTCCTCGATACACCTTTCCGAAAAACGCTCCTAGGCCGTCGCCATGTTGCTGATGCTCATGCGGGTGGTGCAACGAGGTAGAGGGGCTTAGAGTGATAAACCGGAAGTTCGGAAGTGGCACCCCCCCGGTTGCCGCCATATTTTACGCAAATGTGACCACTCGTCACATGACCTTCCAAGAGCCGTGACGTCACAGGTAAGATGGCAGCGCCCAGAGCTGGCGGATGCGAGTTTGTTCGGTGCGCGGTAGCCGTGATGTGCTGCTGCTTTCCGACGACTTCGGGCTTCTTCGTGCTCGCTGACGCAGGTATAATGTGAAAATATGAAGGAATGATACTTTATACCGTTTTTGCGCAAGATCGCTCTGGATCATCTGGATATTAACGCCTGTGAGACAGCATCAGCTCTGCATCGCCGTACCGGTGCTCGGATTCCGGGATGTGTCCGAGGATAGATAGAACTTTGAGTGCTTTTAACATGAAATTTTCGCATTCTCTTAGCTTTGTTTGAACGTTGAAATATCTGAGAATCTACGCGAAATGTATACGTCACGTTAGGGCCTAAGGGAAGTTGTTTCAGCCCTCCGTCATTGAACCACCATAGGAACTTTTAGCGAGAAAGCTCCTGCGATTTTAACCTTTTGTGCTAATCCACGATTCTACATTCGATCGCTTTTCTTCCTTTTTTTGTGTGTGTGTGAGTGCGAAGTGCACCCTTATTTTCAGCTACGAGGATGGCGTTTTATTGAGTATGGGGAAGAATAAATCGTTGCAGGCACCTGCTTCAAAGCTATTCGACTTGCTATAAGAACAACTGTTTTGGTGCATGCATAGATTAACTGCGCATTTTTTCTGTTTTGTAGGATTTATTGCAGCTATACTCTTTTCCATCAAGAGTGCATTGTATTAGTCGGTCAATTATTTAATTGTTCTAATTACCTGGATAAGATGATTCATATTTTTGTTCATCCCTTGCCTGGAGAGTAGTTTGTTGAAAAATGTTGACTACCATTCCTTTCGGTCTCTTCAATAGACTCTTTTTAAAAGTGTGGGCTGTCTATACTTCGCATCACCGTAACTTGGAAAAGGCCAACCGCCACAGCCCCCTCGAGCCATTCAGAGAGACCGAGCGAAGGTGTGTGACAAATCTGTGCAGACGAGCACTCTGATGATATGTTGTCATGTGCCTCTGTCCAATGTGTGTATTGACTCACCGAGACTGTAGCCTTTGCCGTCTGCCAAATTCTGATGAAACAAATTACAGTAGCTACTACTGTAATTACCCCAGGCTTTCATACTTTGGGCATTTGTTCGACAAGAATGTTATGTCCGCCATCCCTGTGAATTCGGCTCAGCTCCTATTCGACTCGAATGCTGCATTAGCGTTCAACCTGAACTGGGGCCCATTCGTGTGCTTCACGCCGAAAAAAATGATGGCAGTTGTGTTGCTTGATAAGGTTCTGCAAAGGGTCTATTGTGTCATACATAAAGGAAGTGTCATGCTATATAACAATGCGTCAACACATACTATTAAACTATATGCTCAGAGTTGTGTTTGTTTTTCCAATTAACAAGTTACAGCAGTGTGCTTTAATGCTATTATCATGTGTGTAGTTTTAAGTATCCTCTCTGCAATGCCTACGAAGGCCCCTGGAAGGAATAAATTAATAAATAACATTTTCACATCACTGGAGTTGGTTTTCAGATGCACCACATGTTCAGGAAAGCTTGAACGAGTGCAGCCCCTTGCAAGAAGTCTGCCAGTCTGGTATGACCCCTTAATTAATATTGAAGGGTCAGAAAAGCGAGTGTCCTCGTAAGGTCCAGAGCGTGCAGTGGACACAATTCTCGGTGTGTAGACTCTCAAGGCATGAAGGCAAGCGGAAATATGTTTATCTGGTTAGTGTATCAAATATGTTCATTTCCATTTGATTACATAATTATTGAGTCTTAGTAAATGGTTAAATAACGAGTTCTTTCTGCGACTTTCTGCAGTCTCGTGTCAGGCGTTCAGTCGTAGTACCTGTGGACCTTGTTGTCGGATGACGCTCCTGGCACGTCGGTGTTCAGTTTGGTCGAGTGGCAACTTTGACCGACTGATGCTGTCTTGTAATCATACGTCATGTGCGGCCACTGACGTCTGATGCAGTGAAGCTGCAGGGCTGGCTTCTAATCCGAAAATTTTCCTGGTAGTTTTCGGCATCAATGTAGCAAGCTCGGGCATGTATTGCTTACGTGGCTGTGCCTTTTGCTGTACCGTTGACTTGATAGCTGGCAACAATTTTTGTTTGCTATCCCAGTCTGGTGATGCTTGCAGTTCACTTTTGAGAGCAACCAACCATTCTACTCCTTCAAGTCACTGAGGGGCATTTTCCCTCAAAGTTGGAAATTGTGTGCTTCATTGCATGGACACAGATGAACGGTGTCGGCAAATTATTAGGTATTGTCCTTGGACGACAACTAACACCAAATCAACTGTCACTGCATCGCCGCTCACCTGCTTTGTCGTGCTTACCTCTTGTTGAGGTGATGGACATGAGGAGCTACGGGGTAATCAGGGATTCAGAACCTTCGATTCAGCACCTTCGGCATCAGGGACAAAGGTCGCCGAAGGTAATCCTTAATCTCCCGTGGTCGCTCCTCGAGACGTAATCGAGGGTCATTTGGCACGAACCCTCGCAGACCAATTCATTGGTACGGGCTGCTTTGGTAGACATGGTCGGCTTCATGCAGTGGTAGCAAAGTGGTCTTCGGTCGCACATTCGCATCACCTACGTTTTCCTCGGTGCACTTTGTTGAGCACAGACCTACACACAATGTCGGGAATGCTTCGGCGTTAGAGTGTCTCATTGAATTGGCATCGAATACTAAGGGGCAGCCGGTGGCGGTCGTCGTGCCATTGTGGCGTAAGTTGCCCTCGGTTTGTCAGATGCCGCTTCGCTCGCAGAAGTCTCGGTTGAAATACCTGTCAAACTGGTTCCGAAACAATCTTGGCAATCAAAATAAAAGCCGGGCAACTGATGGCAGAAAGTAGCTTCCTGATCTCCTCCCAGACAACGTCGTGGATGCCTGGGAGGCTGGCGTCGAAGTAGAAGCTGGACAACTCGAGTGTCGAGACGCCGGGAAGTTGTTCATAGTGGCAGGCTCGGGCATGCAGTGCACATTCCATGTTGGAAGCCTCGGTGATATGAACACTTCGACTGTTGTTGGGGGGTTGCGGACAAGGCTGCCGAAGGTGTTGTCCCTCACGTGAGGGGCATGGGATTCTTAGGTTCTTGTCTTCTGTAGCATCAAGGTCGGCGTGGGCGTAGGCGTGGGTGCTCGATCAAGCGCAAAACATCCTCTACGAGTGCGGTGGCGCTCTCGTTGGGGCAGTGTCCTGGACAGAATCAAGAATGCGGCTCTCTCTCGTTGATGTTGGCTGACGAATGCACGCTTCAGCTCGATCTTGCAAACTTCCCATGACGTTAAGGAGGATCTATGGTTCTCAGACCAGCGCCGGCAGTTTCTTCCACTAGAAGTAAGGTTCTGCAGGAGCTGGTTGTCTGTCCACCCAATGTGGCGGGCGACACTGTCATATTGTTCAATCCAGTCCTTGACGTCTTCATACAGCTTGCGTGAAAAAGCGTCGGAGTGTGATTTGCGACGGGCATGCAAACAATGGTGGGAGGGGACACGGTTCGCTGCTACAGGTTTGTCATTGTTGGCTTAGTAAGCTTCGGATTTTCAGACAGGAGACCGAATTCCGGTGGTTTTTCCTGGCAGCAGCAACTGACTCGGATTTCAGGTGCTTCGTGGTGTATTTCCGAGGGTACTCCTTGTGGTACTCGGTCGTCTTGAGGTTGTTCTGCCAGGCTCGGGTCAGGACTTTGCTTACGGCTCGACGGGGGTATAAGACGCAAAATAGTCCGCCAACCGTGTCCCATTATCGGGTAACTCGGCTGACACACAGAGTGAAGGGCTATGGGTAAAGTGCCCAGCACCTCCACCAGAACATACAATTACAGTTGAGCATGACCTGCAGTGTCCCAGAATAGCGAATATTGATAGAAGATAGGACTGGAACAAGGATCGTGACAGTATAACAAAACTCGCAGAAGAGAATCTATCCTGATTACTGAAGAAGCTGCATTGCTTTAGTGGCATTCTGTCCGAATAAATCCTCTCCTTCGGGGTTTGGCGACTGCCGTGGACGAACTGAACTGAAATGGATGTGGGACCACTTTTCTGGTAATGAGCCACTGAAGAACTGTTGCCACAAAGCGGCGTGAGCTGGGTACGTAACACGCTCGATGAAATGTCCGGACAGCTTGCAATTCGCGTAACGAGTGTGAATGAAACGTTTGTGTTGACGAAACGTGCGACAGACCAGCGGGACCAATACCAACTGCAACACCTGTGCTCCGTGAAAGTGCACGTCTACGCCGGAACAATTTCGGAAGCAGCACAGCATCACTTAAAGCATGGCACAGGAACTACCAGCTTAAAGGCAGCTCTTCGGTGCGCCGCACACCTGTGCTCCGTGAAAGTGCACTTCTACGCCGGAACAATTTGCAAGCAGCACAGCATCATTCAGCACGGCACGGTAACTACCAGCTTCAAGGCAGCCTTCCGGTGCGCCGCACAACCGAAGTGAGCCCTCGGTCATTTGATCGAAGCTGCACCGCGATTGCACACCGCCAAGCACGACTCACGCAATTTCCGTCGCTAAACTGTGTATCCAAATATATTGCACACGCTTCACTGCAAACCTCGAAGATTCCGATGGTCAACGAGAGCACAGAAACGTCGCCTTAAATTTTATCCTAGCGGTATCCGATTCAATCCGAGGTCCGAGCAACGTAGGTCAGATTGCCTCTTCCGTGGCAATATCCCGGTCGGTCACCAGCGAAATGCACACCGTTCCTCCGTATTTTCACGTTATACCTACGTTAAACACCACGCTGAACTCCGAACTCGCTTTCGACCGGCCTCATATGACGGCTTCCGCGTCTGAAATCAACTCGCCGAGACGAACGACAACCAACAAAGCATCCGACAAGCTCCGGCTCAGCTGGGGCCAGCCGCTGCATGGGCGCTGCCATCTTTTCAGTGACGTCACGTATTTGGTCTGGTCATGTGACGTGTGGTCAAATTTGCGTACAATGGCAGCCTCCTTATGGGGGTCACTTTCGAGTGCAGACCGGAACCCCGGTTTATCGCTCTAAGCCCCTCTACCTCGTTGGGCTGGTGCGACTCTCGCGCCCTCTATCAGCTAGAAATGTTCTGCCGCTTGTTGGACTGTGAAACCACGCTCAGCGCGATTCTCTACCTATGTCTTACGGTTTTGCATTCGACGTTTTCTCGCCCCTCTTGAAAGTTTCTACTTATTTTTTTTTATGCGTGCTGCGTACCCTTTTTGTGTTATCTCCCACTGCGACAAATAGGGCAAAAAAAACAACAAAAAAAAACACAACAATTTGTTTGCTTTGTATGTTCATACAACCTTGATGATAGACGCCTCAACGGGTGATCTGTCTGTTAGCTGTCGATGATAAATTTAGCCAGTGTGGTGCAACCGCTAACCTGGGGGTTCTAACGTGCATCACGCAGTAGTGATTCCACGAGCGTGTTCCGGTACGGAACTCATCCACATCGAAACGGGCGGGGGCGGTAGGGGCCGAAACCAGGAGGCTCCCTGCGCAAGCTTTCGCTCCACGCTCCGAGCTGGGACGCGTTAGCTCACTCGGCCACTGATTAAAGCTACCATTAGCTTTAAGTAGCAGCATATCGAACAGCCATCTGGTGGTGCCGCATGCAACCAAGCCGAGGAGAGGGTTTTATCTTGCAGCTGCGGCGCGCGCGGTATCCATGCCTTTTAGATGTGTTACACGCGGACCACGCATACCCGTGACAGGAAATATCAGAAAAACCGGTTTGGTTACCATGACTGCAGAGGCAAAAGGTTGTACAGAAAAGGAAAGAATAAATCAAATACATACTCATCGCTACCAGGAATCGCACCCACACATCTTCGGCCGCCTCCCTATGCTCTACCGCCGGGTCAATGAATCGACTTCCGACGTGTATCGACCGAGGAGCGACCTCTACGTCTCCTACCACAATAGCCTCTTTTCAAAAGTTCTGCCAAACACATTGGCGGTCGCCATTGCTGTGACCCGAAGCGCGTGTTTGGATCCGAGTGCACGCCGAATGATGACGCAGCCTTCGTGTCCAATACACGCACAGGGTATGTGAGCGAGGAATGGCGGACAGGCGATGGCGCGGACTTTGGAAAAGGGTCTATTACGATATGCTTGCGTTTTCCGTAGTGTTTGGTGGTGTTGTAGGGGAGCATGGGGAAATGAATAAACACTGTTTTTCTTCACCCGGAAAGCGACTTGTTAATGTATTTTTAAACAAATTTAAACGATCGCGTTTTAAACAACGCGTCCCATGTCCGATACCGTCCTTTTCGAACTAGTACGCGGAATATATAGATTAAAAAATTTATGGTTTATGGGGGTCGGACTATCTCCAGATGCGTACAATACAAGGATTGATTTTCGTTTTCTAAAGATCGTTTATTATGACGAAACATGACGGATTTTGTGAATTACGGAGTCGGTTAGTGATCGTTTATGTATAATACAACCTTCTTTTCGAACTAACAAAGCAGGCATTTTTTAAGGCGTGCTGTTAGGAGAGCTGTTTTTTTACGTATACTAGTCAATATACACTCAAGCGCCAAGGACAAGGACTAGCAAAAGACGTAGAGGAGAAGCGCTGTAGTAACAATTCAAGCTTAACTCAAAATTGACGTTTAACTCCGAACCAGGGATGGGCAGTATTTCAAATACAAATATTTGAAATACGTATTTCAAATACTTTGTGTATTTTGGATTTGTATTTAATTACAAATTGGGTAATGTATTTGACGTGTGTATTTAAATACTAAAACGTGGGTATTTCAAATACAATTGTAATTAAATACAATTTTGTGGGCGAAATTACATCCCTCAAATTTATTGTCACTGTCCAGAGCAGGAAGAAAACTACGTTCTGCACCAAATGCAGTGTCTCTCAATCAAGCACAAGTGTTTAGTGACTTTGTGATTACGGTGCTAGTCCAGGGCAAGAATAGTGACGAAATCGACGTTCACAGGCAGACTGGCTAAATAAGTGCCTGTGACAACTTGTGATGCTTTCCAGCCTGGTTTCCATCCACATCTGAGTTGCAACAATAAAAAATTCTCTAGCTAGCGCTGCGCGTCTTGGTCGTCCCGGTTCTTTGCTGGCCTATACCAAAATGTAATCGACAAAAAAAGCTGCTTAAGGCTCTGTACTTTTGTCACCTATTACGTCCAAGCTGATTACATTTTTGTTTTTGTGATTATATTTCTGTTACGTTACTAGAGCCTCGCACACTAACTCCCTAGTGTGCGATGCAAAATTAATATAAGATACCCAAAAACCTGTTGCAGGTGCCCTGAAGTCGCTGACGCAAATTTTGAGGAATGTAATTGGAAAAGTATTTGGAGGGAGACCACATACATTTGGGTGTATTTGTATCTTGTATTTGAATGCTTTTCTGGAAATGTAATTAGATTTGTAATTAAATACATTTCTGACGAAGTATTTTGTGTTTGTATTTTGATACATATTTGCATGTATTTTGCCCATCCCTGCTCAGAACTGATGTTTAACTCACAACTGACTTTAACTCATAACTGACGTTTAGGGCTGAATCGCATGTAAGCGATTTAGCGATTGACGAGATTAGCGACGGCGATAGCGACGAGAGTCAGCGACGAGCGACGAAGATTTCTCACTCTCTTTTGTCGCGTCGCTCGGTTTCTGGATTGCTAGAAAAAGTCGCTCATATCCTTGGTCACTTGCTCCTGCTGCTTCCTTGCGGTTTGCCTCGTCGCTCGAGCGACCGAGCAGCAGCAAAGCGGGTCGCCGTCGTTCGTCTCGTCTCTCAACAAATCGCTTACATGTTGTTTATACTTTATACTCGCAACTGACGTCATCTACTATGTACGAGGTGCGAACTATGAGCCGTGTGCACACCACGTTCCTGAAAATACGGCAGTACTTTCAAGGGAAGTGTCACTGGCATTTTGTTTTTCTTGAGTTTCGTAAAACACTTGATAATTGTTGATATGAAGAAATTATTTTAGACTGCTTTGGGACTCATTCAATGAGAACCTTACATAATAATATGTCTAAAATTGCTTACGTCAGACAGTGAGCATTTGTCAACACATGTCGGGAGGTTATCAGGGCTCCACCGCAGCGGTGTCCGCTTGCATCAAAAATTTCAACCATCCATGGCCATGCTCCAGGAGTCGCGTTTGTGCCGTTCAAAATGCGTTCACTTATCACCGAGTCTGGCGTTGTTGTAACAAGTCCACAATTCTCTGAACGAAACGAATTTGAAACGTTTTATTGGTAATGGTTATGTGGAATTAGTAGGAGGTAATGCTTTATGGAGAAAAAATAGCCGAGCGGTACATTTAATTGAGATCCGGGATATAAAACAGAGTGCTAGCAGAGTGGTTTTTAGATGAAAGTGTTCGACTCTTCATGGTTAACTATAATTAGTAGCACGAAGTACTTACTTTGAATTGTAGCGTCAGAACATAGACGAGATGCTCTCAGTACGCTGTGGCTACAATGATTTGCCAAAACCTTAGTATATAAACAGAATAGAGAGCAAGTGAAGTATTCACATTTTTAACCAGAGCAGGGAAACAGGACGGGACAACTCTTCCCACTCCACTGTATTAAAATGTCAGATTTTAAACATCTCGCCTGCACTCTTGCTTTAACTTTATTAAGTGAAGTGTAGAACTGTAATGTCTTTGTAAACAAATTTGAATGACCAGGCAAACGTTTGTTCGCAACTTTTCACCCCAAGTTTACCCCATTAAAGGTTTATTAATTGCTGTTTATTTATTGTTCTTTTGGTCACCACCCGTATTATTCTGGTGGATGTGCGGGGTACCGGATGGGGTCCCTGCAGCGTACCCCTTCGAGGGCACGCAGGGCAAGTCCGACAGCAAGCCCATGACGACCCAACGAAGACACTACCAAGACCCGATTAAGTCGCCGCACCCAAGGCCAACACCCGGAACTGGGACGTTTGCTAGCCAGCACCTCCACCAGAATGTCACGGGTGGTGACAAAAAAAAAAGAAGAAATAAACAGGTATAAATAAACGGTTAATGGGGCGAACTTGTGCCCCAAACAAAAAGAGAGCAGACGATAACAACAGAGCGTCGCGGGCATCGAAGTCGGCGTAACAGCGGGATCGAACGCTGGGCGAGACTGACCCCGGCCCGCCACGCGGAGCACCTTTGTATCGGTGTGGGTTTTTGGAACATTCGGCCTAGAACGTTCGGCGCCTAGAACGTTCGTAACACGATCAGATGAGAAAGTTCTCGAACATACGAGAACGACAAGTAGAAAGAATAAATAAAAGAACATTCCGCTACCTGGACTGAAACCCAGATCTTACACGCGACAGTTGAGCGCGGTAACCATTCGGCCATGCACGTTCTCGCTCAACTACGCGCGTGGCATTGTCTAATGTCTTGCCTGTGTAAATGGGAATATTTGTAAACACACACTGATTGGAACGGCCGCTTCGACGAAATTCAGTGAACCAAGAATTATGTGAGCATATGCAGCAAGCCGCAGGAGGAGATGATTCTGCTAAAATATTGGAATCACTAAATTTTGTTGCAGCGGCTAGTTACCTCAGACTGTGCGTTTCGAAGCCAGTCTATGAGTGACTGAATGGAAAGCGCTGAATAAACAAGGATGAAGAAGAGGAGAGAGATGAAGCGCACTCTCAACTGAAGGTTTATTGAAACAAACGTTCACTATTAATACCGTCTATCTGGGTGTTGGCTCAAAAAGAAAAAAGCTCTTTATCTGTTAGGTTTAGTGACGGCGCACTAATACACAAACTCTCCTCTTGCTCTCTTATGCGGAATGCCTCATGTATTTTTCGCGCTCTTATGTGAGTGTATCTTCCCAGAACTGTTGTTTTTTTGCAATTCCGAGCCACATGGGCGCCTCTTACAGTGCACCGCAAGATTGCCCGACGGGGACTGTTTCATTAAACAGGCATGTTCCCTGGCCCGCTCATTTATGCAACGCCCCGTTTTGCCAACACACGATTTCCCGCAACTCATTGGTATGTTATATACCATTGACGTTGCACACTCCACGTAGTTCTTAGCGTGTTTCTTTTGACACACTTTACCCTCTCTATTTTCGTTGTTTATTTTTGAACATAGATGAGACAGCTTGTCTGGCGCTGAAAATATCGCTGGTACTTCAAAATGAGCCGCCACTTTTTTATTTTGAGATAGATTGTGAATGCAAGGAATCACCGCCGATCTTGTTAGCTGTCTGGAAGGAATGAGATCGTAATTTTTTTTCTTCATCTTGGAAACGAGGTTATCCGCTACTTCCCCCAAGGAGCGATCGGGGTACCCTCGGCGTTTTAGACGGTGCACCTGCGTGAGGGAGCTTTCATCCGCGACATGGTGGCATGATTTTGCCAGCGAGGCCCTGATTAGGCACGATGCTGTTTCCCTTTTAACGAGTTTAGATTGCGCAGAATTCAAGGGCAGAACCCCTTTCTTAGTTCGCAGCTCATATTTCCAACAAACATGGTCACCTACGAAGTTGAAGCCCAAATCCAAAAAACTGCAGCCTTCCCTTCGTCATTGTTTCATGGGTGAACGTCAATCCATGTGAATTCAAGTTAAAACAATCCAGCACATTGTTGATTAAGCCCATGCTAACAATAACGAACTTCGGGGCAAGCACCAAAAAGTCATCCACATGCCGACTGATTGTGAATTCCCCCAATTATTCGATATCCTTACGTACTCCCTTATCACATTCAACATTCAGCCAAACATGTACCGCAGAGCACTGGGGCAACATGGGAGCCGATACATATGCCTCGCTTTTGAACGTAAACACCATCCCCAAAGGACACAAAGGCTGAGTTAACGTAGCATTGTAGTAACTCTAAAAAAGGCACCACAATTACTCCGCTCGAATTTCTGAAGCTTATTCCATCGTTTTCTTCAATTCACTTTTTTCCCGTTCGGAAAAGCTTGTCATGCGAGATGGAATAGAAAAGGTCTTCCACGTCAATAGAAAACGCTCCGCCGTAGGACTGGTCGCACTTCGTGAAAAATTCTATGACAGCCTCCGAGTTTCGCAACAGGAATGGGCCACTCAATTCAATGCCGGCCATATGCCTACTAAGGAAGCCCCCCTCCCCCCCCCCCCCCCCCCCCCCCACACACACACACACTTCTTTTTGCTACGTATCCCTTTCCGTTACGATCGCTCTAAAAGGGCAGTTTACATTGTGGCTCTTGACACTAAAGAACAATGAGGTTCTGTACTTCAATTCTGCGCAATTCATACTCGTCAAAAGGGGAACAGCATCGTGCCTAATGAGAGACTCGCTGTCAAAATCATGCCACCATGTCGCGGATGAAAGCTTCCTCACGCAGGTGAATCATCTAAAATGCGAAGAGTACCCGATCGCTTCTTGGGGGAAGTAGCGGATAACCTTGTTTCCAAGATGAAAAAAAAAAAGATGTCGATCATATTCCTTCCAGGCAACTAAAAAGACCGGCGGTGATTCTTTACATTCACAATCTATCTCACAATCTA
Source organism: Ixodes scapularis (assembly GCF_016920785.2). Lineage (NCBI taxonomy): Eukaryota > Metazoa > Arthropoda > Arachnida > Ixodida > Ixodidae > Ixodes > Ixodes scapularis. The sequence continues at coordinate 15,961,040 of NW_024609846.1, forward strand.
AAAACGTGATGGCTAATTTTGAAGTACCAGTGGTGGTTTCAGCGCCATCCAAGCTGTATCATGTGTGTTAAATAATAAAAAAACGAAAAGGGAGAAGGTAAAGTTTGTCAAAAGAAACACGCTAAGCAATACGTGGAGTGCGCAACGTCACTGGTATATAACATTCCAATGAGTTCCGGGAAGTCGTATGTGGGCCAAACGGGGCGTTGCAGAAATGAGAGGGCCGGGGAACATGCCTGGTCATTAAAACAGTCCCCGTCGGGCAATCTTGCTGTACATTGTGATAAGTGCCCATGTGGCCCGGAATTGGAAGAAAAAACAGTTTTGGGGAGATACGCTAACAAAACAGCACGAGAAATACATGAGGCATTCCGTATAAGAGAGCAAGGGGAGAGTTTGTGTATTACTGCGTCGGCACTGCACTTAACAGATAACGAGTTTTTCATTTTGAGCCAACACCCTGATAGGCGGTACTAATAGTCAATGTTTGTTTCAATAAACCTACAGTTGAGAGTGCGCTTCGTCTTTCTCCCCTTCTTCGTCCTCTTTTATTCGGCGCTTTCCATTCAGTGATGTACCAACACGCCCAGTCATATATTCTGCTACAGTGTATGAGCTATTTTTAAAGTAGACCGTTTTTTTCCTGCTTTCAGAAACTGAGCTTTGGAAACTCTTATTGCTCTGTAGCGAGTGCAATTCTTAGTCAGTGATATGCTGCATAGATCACTAAAACATAGCAGCTGATGATAACCGTTTTTGTAAAAAAAAAAAAGAAGACGCGAAGAACATATTTAAATAATAATCCCTCGCATTACCTCGTGACATTTCTGCTAGAGGTGCGGGGCACCGAAACCCATGAAGGACGCCCCTCTGAGGCCTCGCCGGGCAATCCGAGTCCCGGGCTCAAGAAGACCGTCCGTGCAAACTACAGAGTCCTGAGCAAGCAGCCACACCAAAGGTCGACCCGCCAAAAATTTGGACTTTAACGGATTCTTGAACTTATTACAGAAGAATAAGTAGACGAAACCATCAGCCCACTGGGCCTGCAAACGAAGACTCCCGCTGTTGCCTACCGCGTCGTTTACCTGCCCGCCCCTCCTCGTACGCCGACGCCCCTCGTACGCCGACGCCCCTCGTACGCCGACGCCCCTCGTACGCCGACGCCCCTCGTACGCCGACGCCCCTCGTACGCCAACGCCCCTCGTACGCCAACGCCCCTTGTACTCCGACTCCCCTCCACTTCAACCTCTACGAAGACATCAAGGACTGGATCAACCAGTACGAGCGCGTGGCCCGGCATAATGCGTGGACGCCTGAGCAATGCCTGCAGAACGTCTAGTTTACCATAAAGGGCACGGTGCAACACTGGATCGAGGATTATGAAACCTCGATTACGTCACGGTACCAGGTGAAAGGAGGGCGTTCGTCAGTCAGCAACGATGGGAGAGCGCCGAGGACCTCCTTCGAACGAGGGCACAAGGCCCCAACGAAAGCGTCACCAGCTTCATCCGAGATGGCATGCGACTGTGCGCACGTGCCGACCGAAAAGCAACGACAACAACAATCTGCGTGTCCGTATGTGCGGGGTGAGGGACGACATCTTTGGAGGCCTCGTCCACAAACACACCGGCAACAGTCGTAGCTTTTATCACGAAGGCAATGAAGACAGAGCGCGCCCTCCAAGCACGCGCCTCCTACTACTCAACGGCATTCAGACGTCATTGCCTCCACGCTGCTTAGCGACGACATTGGTGAAGGTATCAGGGGCATCCGTGAGGTTATCCAGGACGTCGTCCGGAACGAGCTTCGAAAGTTGCTTCCTGCGGCCAGTTCTCCGGCATCCCTCTCCATCGTTTAAGCTGTTCGCGAAGAAATTGACCGGTCGCTACAACCAGAGGTTCCCGTCACCATGGGGGCGTAAGGGGAGCCGAAGTTGACCTACGCCGCAGTGACCCCACGACCGCCGCCTGCTCCCCGTTAAAACCAGGCGCCATCTCGACGGGACAATTCAGCGCCGCAGTAACCTCGACGCCAAAAACAAGTCCAGCACGTCCGACCAGAGCAACCCTCGCCGAGAAAAACCGACGTGCGCGAAGGGCCGACCGACGCCCCATTTGTTACCATTGCGTAAAAGCCGACGACGTTACGGAAGATGCCCCTACCGCTAGCTGGGTCTGTGAGGGTTTGCGCACAGTGACCTTCGACCACGCTATAGGGAGAGACCTCGGGACATCCACAACTACCTACGCCGCTTGACATCTCTTGAGCAGTCTCCTCGCCGAATATATCGCTCGCCTTCACCGCGAAGCCCTGCATTGCCTTTTCTTAGGTCCCGCCGGGAAAGCCTGTGAAATATGCCTCGCCGGGGAAGCTAATCGCGGCGACCCCTTGAGATGGAGTTGCAAAAGACGTCCGGCAGTAAGATCATCAATGAACGTCGGAGGGTCCTTACTCTAGGGACGACAAGCATGAAAACGACGATTCTGCAAAGGTGCCCAACAACCTCACCGTTGCTATCGACAGCAACGACGCGTCGGCAGTCGTGGACACCGGAGCAGATTACACAGGTTTCAGTGGGGAGCTGCCCCGTCGCCTTCGGAGAGTCACGATACCGTGGGTCGGCAGGTAAATACGCACCGCCGATGGACACTTCATCACTCCTGTTGGGAGGTGCACTGCTAGCGTCGAAATTTATGAAAACCTGTCCAGTCAAGTTCGTCATGCTTGAGGACTGTGCGAGAGACGTATTTCTTGGCGTAGATTTCTTGTGTGAGCACGGTGCCGTGATTGACCTTGCAGCAAACAAGTTGAAGCTGTGAAAGCCCAACAACGTTTGGCAGGATCCAAAACGACGCCAGCCGCCCACTGAGTCATTGCGGACCACGTGAACCCGGTTCCGCGGTCGAGTGTTCTTGTGCTCGTCGTGACCGATGCTGTCGATTGCGGAAAACTTCTTTGGCAGGAGACGTCCAACAGCTTCTCGGCAAAAGAATAGGCGTTGCAAGGGGCGTAACAGAGCTGCAGGATGAACGCACTACTGCAGTCCTCGTGACGTACCTCCGACAGAAGGCATAGCACTTCACGAAATGTGCCGTTGTAGGACGCGTCGACAATCTCCGGAACGTCGCCGAAATCACCGCGATCTCCAATGAGCCCTCGCCATCTCATCCGTGCACTGCATCGCCGCCGCAGTTTGATGTTAATCTCAAGCTCAGTGCCACAGAACGACGATAGCTCAGAGTCCTCCTTGCCAAATTCAGGGACTGCTCTGCGATTCAGTCGAAAGTGGGCCGAACACTTGCGAAACATAGCATCGTTACAAACGACGATGCGCTCCTTGTGCATCGGCCACTGTACCGGGTCTCCATAAAGGAAAGAGAGGCCATTCATGAACAAGTTCAAGAGATGCTCAACGAGGACATCATGCAGCCTTCAAGTAGCCCGTGGGCCTCACCAGTCGTACTCGTGAAAAAGAAGGACGGAACGATTTGATTTTGCGTAGAATACAGGTGGCTCAACGCGGTGACGAAGAAGGACGTGTATCCGCTCTACCACATCGACGACACACTTGACCGGCTGTGCCACTCCTAATACTTTTCATCGATAGACCTGAAGAGTGGCCACTGACAGATCGAATTCCACGAACGGGACCGAGAGAAGCCTGCCTTCATCACGCCCGATGGACTCTGTGAGTTCAAGGTGATGCCCTTCGGACTGTGCACGGCGCCAGCAAGCTTTCAACGTGTCATGGACACCGTGCTGGCAGACTTCAAAGGCGAAAGTTCTCTCCTTCACCCCGTCGACGTCGTGGTATTCTCGGTTAACTTCCACGAGCACTTCCGGCGCCTTCGAGCCATTCTTCAAGAAATCAGGACCGCCGGACTGACCCTCAACCCGACAAAGTGCCGGTTTGCCTACGGCGAACTGAAGTTTCTAGGCCAGGTTATGAGCAACGAAGGTGTTTTTCCTTACCCTGAGAGGACTCGCGCCGTAATGGCATCTCCACTTCCCACCAACGAAAAAGGCCGTACTAAGATTTCTGGGACATTGCGCGTTCTACTGGCGGTTCGTTCGGGATTTCGCCAAGCTTTCTGAACCACTCACGCACCTTAGAAAAGACGGCGTGAACTTCGAATAGGGAGAAGAGCAACAACGGACATTTGCCGAGCTAAAGGAACGACTGCAGTCGCCACCGATTCTTGGCCAATTCGTGCAATCGCTCAAAACAAAAGTCCACACGATCGCCAGCAATGCAGGACTCAGCGCAGTACTGGTACAACGACAATAGGGTACCGAGAGCGTGATCGTCCTCACTGGACGGACGTTGTCGATCGCGGAACGAAATTGCTTGACGACTGAGAAGGAATGCCTGGCCGGCGTCTGGACCCTCGTAAAATTCCGCCCCTACTTGTACGGGAGTCCTTTTGGAGTGGTCACCGTCCACCACTCGCTATGCTGGTTAGTGAGCCTGAAGGATGTATCGGGACACCTCGCTCGATGAGGCCTACGACTGCAAGAGTACGCCGTGACCATGGTTTGCAAGTAAGGGCGAAAACACAGCGACGCCGACTGCCTTCCACAGCCCCCGTCGAGTAAGCTACGGTCTGTGCGAAAGACGACGATGACGAGGATCGCTTTCTTGACGTAGTGAGCGTTAACGGCATGGCAGCGCTCCATCGGGACAATCCTGTACCTCGCGCACTGATCGATGACTTGAAGAAACGAGGCGAACAATTGTCCGAGCCTTTTCACGTACCCTACCAACATTTGTCCTCTGGAAAGTTATTCTCTACAAAGAGAACTTCGAGGAGAGTAACTCGACGTAACCCGAACGAGTCTTCGAGAAGAAATCTTCCAAGCCTACCACAATGACCCGACATCTGGTCACCTTGGCTACAGCAGGACTTTCGCAAGTATCCGAGAGAAGTACTTTTGGCCAAAGCTTCCAATGACTGCCCGCCACTACACACGATCGTGCCACGAGTACCTGCGACGGGAGAAACCGCCGTCGAAGCCGGCAAGCCTCCAGCAGCCGATCGCGCCCCCGACTACACCGTTCTAGCAGATTGGAAGGGATATACTTGGACCTTTTCCAACGTCGCGGCAGTGAAACTGTTGGATAATTGTGCAACTCAACATCCCGTCCGGCACGAGAGGCGAATGCACTCCTGTCGGGAACCTTTTTGAAAGAAGCCAAGTTCTTCGTTGAGTCTATAGTCCACCGACACGGCGCTTCCCAATTTATGATTACAGACCGAGGCTCGTAGTTCATGGCGCAACCGACGCATGGGATACGCCGCCTGAGCCAGATCGACCACCGCCTAATCACGGCATACCAGCCGCAGACCAACGGCTCACGGAGCGACTAATCAATACCATCGCCGACATGATCTCGATATACGCTTACGTGGAACACAAGACATGGGATAAGGTGTTGCAACCTTTCCTCTGGTGCACGGCAGGAAGGTGACGACAATGCTCGACGCCAAGCTGCCCTCCGACCCGACGGACGACGGTACCGACGACGTCCAGCTTGTCACCCAAAGGGCAGAACGGGTACGTCAGCTAGCCTGCTATCGGATAAAGAACCAACAACGTGTGGACGCTGGCTGGTACAACCTTCGTCGCCGCGACCTGGAGTTCCCGCCCGGAGACAGGATGTGAGTGTGGATGCCCATTTGCCACCGCCGCCTCTGCGAGAAAATTAAAACGCTACTTCGGTCTCGAAAAAATCGTTTGCCGCATTGGGGACTTGAACTACGAGGTGCTTTCCGACGGAACCCGACCTTCAGGACGCCACCAGCCACGACCCAGAGTGGTCCACATTGTCCAACTCAAGCCGTTCTACGCGCGTTAGGCCTGTGACGCTGCATTTTTATTTCATCTCGCCGTTGATGAAAGCCGCGTGGGGTCCAAGAAGTGTGATCGTGGCCCGGGTCGGATCCGTGGAAAGTTGCTTCGTCTGGTAAAAATTGTACCGATTTGTGGAAATAATGTTTACGACCTCCTGTCGGAAGTTACAAGGATCATCTGGAGAACTATGTTACTACTGTAAGTGGACTCTTGAGCATTTTACGGTCATGTTTGTGTCGACCAGGTGTCCCGCCTAGGTAATCCTAATGCTACCGGTAAACGAACACGGCGGCTCGTCGACGGCCGAAGCCCCCGGTGCTCGCTTCGGAACCCCGCAGTGGAGGCACGATGACCATGGATGTGACTGTAGAGGGTGCCGAAATTACACCCGAAGAAGTGAGAACCAAGGATTGGCCACGAAAGGGGGGGTTCTGCAGCTCAGAGAGCTGCAGAACCACGCGAGTGGCAAACGGCGAGGAAGCCAAAATGGCGAAGCGAGGGCAGGTCATGGAGCCGATTTCGGGAGTGCGAGAAGATGGCGGGGGAAGTGAACGCCGGGTATAAGAAGCTTAGCAGAAGATCGCGGAGCGTTCAATTGCGCCGCATCTCCCGCGATTACCGGCGAACGACTACAAGATAATTATTCGGCCGAAGAACGGGCTGGCGCTCGCAAAAAGTTTTGATTGCCAGGCTGAGTGTGGCGGTGCGCAGGGCTGCGCAAATTCCGTTGCTTAAGGGTCAAGGAGAGGACGTGCTGGTTGTTAGCGATAAGAAAGGCACCCTGATTTTCAGCACCCCGGACATGGGAGGCTGGAAGATTAAGTCTATCAAGATCTACGACGACGACTACGAAATCTCGGCGTACCTCGCGCCTCACGAGGACAACGGGCGGGTTGGGGCACCCGTCATCGACCCGAGATTGACAATACAGGAACTGACGGAGGCCCTTTGGACACCCGAAGAACCCACCGATACTTGGCGTTCAAAAGCTGGGCAACTCCAGTTCGGCAATCGTAACCTTGAAACACGAGACAGTGTCGATGTGGATGTACTGCTACGGTGTAGCTCTGAAGCGCGTGCTCTGCAGTAAACGCTATGAGATGTGCTACCGATTTTGCGAGTTAGGACACAGATGAGGCGTATGTGTCAGCGCCCAAGTTAATTGTCGGGGATGCGGAATTTCAGCCCCACCGAGGATCACGTATGCGAGCCCAAGTGTAAGTTGTGCGGTAAAGGTAATTTGACAGCAGACCGGAAATGCAAAAAAGCTTTCAGTACCCGGTATGCGATAGAAAAGAGGAAATGGAAAGCGCAGGGAAGAGGAAGACTGGAAGGCGAAGGAGGCCGAAGTGGGGAGGAGCCGATGGGAAAAGCATCAATGGAGATCCAGAAGTTTTTTTTTTTTTTTTTTTTTTATTTCTTTCTTTCTTTCCGGATTGACCGGGAGGTGGACAGAGACTAAAGGCGTGATGCCTGACGAGGTCTCTGTCCCCTTTACAGTTCTAACACAGCAGTGCGGGGTACATTGATTTTTGAACATGAAAATTAGAGAAAAGAACCTATAAAATTCTATACAACTCAGAAACAGTAAAAAACAGGATCGATCAAATATTCCACGATAATTTTTTTCAGCAAAGAAGGATAAAAACATATTGGTCAGAAACATGTTTTAACAATTCAAAAGTGAAATATGGACATGATTTAACAAGTACACAGTACAGATATATCAGAACACAATGTCACTGCCCACCAGAAGTGTCTTTAGTCTTTTTTTGAATTGGAGTATATTGCAGTTAAAATCTATTAGATCTTCCGTATTATTCAAGATTTTGGCGACTTGGAAGCATGTCGTTTGTTTTCCGTAATTGGTACGTATTTTTGGAGGTCGTCTGATTCTATGTCTAAGAGTGTGATACGCTGTGTTTTCTGGCGGAATTGCGAAGAGTTTTTTTGTGTGTATTATCTGTAACAATTTAAAATAATAAATTTGATTCACTTTAAGTAGGCCATATTTGCTGAACAGCGGTTCAGTTGGGAGATCTTGAGGCTTACCTTTATAATTTTCAAATAGTCGCAGAATTTTTTTTTGTAAGATGATCAACCTATTATAATTGGTTGCCGATGTCGTGCCCCAGACTAAAATGCAATAACACAGTTTGGAGTAAAATAAAGCGTAATATATATTCTTTTTTAGCCACAAAGGTATGAGATTTCTTATTTTATAAATACATCCGATGGCTCGGGATAGCTCAGAGCTCAGTTTATTTATGTGCGTGTTCCAACTTAACTCCCGATTGAACCACACACCAAGAAATTTTTGTTCTGTAACCTCCTCTATAATTTCCTTTTCAAAATATATTGTCACCTTAGTGTTGTCGCACCTATTAACGGGGGTGAAAATTATATATTTTGTTTTTTTTACGTTTAGTTGTAATTTATTATTTTGAAGCCACACTGATAGATTGTCTAGATAATTATTTGTCATACATTCTAAGGCCGCTTTAGAGGTTGAAGCAAAAAATGCGTTAGTGTCGTCTGCGTACATGACCAGCTCAGGGGATCCCAGAATATTTGTGATATCATTCACATAAAGAAGAAATAAGAGCGGGCCTAAAATAGACCCTTGCGGAACACCGTACTTTATTTTGAGTGAATTAGAATAATGGTTGTTAATATAAACATACTGCTTGCGATTTTGGAGGTAGTCTTTTATTAAAGTCAAAGCAACCCCACGTATGCCGTACCTTTGAAGCTTAATTAGTAATATGTCATGTTGGATCGTATCGAAGGCCTTTCTAAAATCTAGGAACAAGCCTAAGGTGTATAATCTATTTTCAATATTGCTTATAATTTTATCCTTTACTTCTACAAGTGCCTGCTCTGCAGATTTAGATTTTTGAAAGCCATATTGAGATTTGTTTAATACATTGTGCCTGGAAAAAAAATTGTCTAATCTAGAATTTATAACCCCTTCAAATATTTTTGAAAAAATTGGCAAAACCGAGATTGGTCTATAATTCTGTAGAAGGTGTTCCCCGCCACCCTTATAGATTGGAGTAACTCTTGCAACTTTTAGTTCGTTAGGAAATATTCCAGTTTCTAGAGTAAGATTGATTACATGTGACAAGATATAAGATATTTGTTGGGAGACATATTTGACAGGCCTTGGCTTGAAGTCGTCTACGCCAGCTGCGGCGTTATTTTTAATTTTACTTATAAGCCCTTCTACTTCATATGGCGTAGTTGGAAATAGCATTATCGTGCTTGATAAGGAAGTCATTGCGTCTGTGACACAGCATTGCGAAGTGTCTTCGTGTTCTGGTGGTGAACCAACGTCAACAAAATGCATATTCATTAGATTTGCCATTTCCTGTCCACTCACGTTCCTGCCGTCGATAGTGACACTTTGCGTTCCCTGCACACGTTTTTTCCTATCGGTAATTTCGTTCACAGTTTCCCATATCTTTCTTGGGTCATTGAATACCCTTGAAAATATATTTTGATAATATTCGGATTTGGCCTTTTTAAGGTCGGAGTTCAATTTATTTCTTGTTTTTTTAAATTCGATGAGAATATTTTGGTGCCTATATTTAATAAAATTATGGTACATCCTATCTTTTATCTTAATACGCCTGTATAAGTCATTTGTAATCCAAGGTTTTCGTACATGTTTTTGACGATTATTTACTTGAATAAGCGGAAAAGCGACGTCATAACAAAGCTTAAATTTGTTAGAAAAAAGTGCATACGCAAGGTTGGGGTCACGTTCCAAAAGGACGTTCTCCCAGTTTGTTTGCTCGAGCAGGACAAAAAAAAATTTGCAGTGATTCTTCATTTATGCGTCGGTAAGAGTAAGTATCGCGTTTCGGTGTATTTTTGCCACGATAGAAAGATGTCAGACAGAAAACTGGCATGTGGTCGCTTATATCTTGTGTAAATATGCCAGATGTGGCTTCCCTAGCGTTGAGATTAGTTATACATATATCTATTGAACTAGAAGTTTCTAAAGTCACTCGGGTGGGCAGTGTCACAGCATTAGTACATCCCCAAGCAGATAAGAGATTATTCATCTCTATTACGTAACTATTACATTTTAGTAGGTCGATGTTTGTATCACCCATAATTAAAAATGGTTTGGAGGTCGATCCAAGAAAAGATAGTAAGTCTTCCAAAAAAAATTAAAAAATCTTCCTTATTACCAGTGGGGGGTCTATAAATAACAGCAATAATAACAGTTTTGGCATCTAAAACAAGGCACTCAACATCAGCTGTGATCACAGAGAAATTTTCAACAACATACCAAAAAATATTTTGTTTTAAATAGATGGCAACACCTCCTCCTCTTTTATTTTCTCTGCCTAAGCTGGCACATTTATAATCATTAAAGTAAGGTGGTTCAGCATTTTCGGGAATCCAGGTCTCAGAAAAAAGTAGTGCGTCAAAGCGCATGCTCAAAGATTCAAAAAAAATTTCCAGGTCGTCACGTTTGTTATTGATACTCCTGGTGTTAACGTGGATTGCAGAAAAACTACTCTCAAAGTTGCGGAACGTGAGATTAAATGATGAGTCGTCAAAATATCTACATTCTATCGGATATGTTTCATCCATTAAAAATATAAATTGTAGTTGAAATAAGATCTAGGGAATAACCGAGATTACCCCGTCATTTTTTCTACGTCGTCGGGGTCAGCAATTCTGATAGTAGGTGAGGTTTCATTTTTTCGTGCGTATACCCTTCCTCCCGATGACCAAACAAATTTCCATTCTACGACACGTTTTCGAGCGATCGCTGCTCCCAGAATTTGTTTGCTTTGTCGAGTCAGGTGCTCATTCACATACACGGGGGATGCCGCACCAGCAGCACCAAGATCTGAAGTCGTCATGCGCTTCTTTTTACATTTTTGCAACAAAGAGTTTCTCTTGCTTCGTTGTACCAGGCGTACGATTATGTTTTTTTCTGTGGGTTTTTGTGTGGGCACCCTGTGACAGATGTCAATGTCCGCGTCGGTTATAGGCTCGCCTAGAATCTCTGCAATCTGTTTTACAATCATGACAGGATCGCCTACTTCTGGCGCACAAGTGAGTCAAGAAACCGGAGCGTGTCGAGAGGGAGATCGGACTCTTTCCCGGGGTGTCCGCAACGGCAAGAAGAGAAGCAAAAGAAGTCCGGACCCGGGACTGTGGGGACCTCCAGAGGCGCTGTCCTCAACAACCCAGCCAGACCCAAGTAATCGAGCCGAAAAGTCGGATGGGTGGACATGGCCTTCTAGGATAAACGCGATGAAGAAATGTTTAAGATTAAGGCAGAATATCGCATGCTTAAAAAAGAGCTAGTGGTGATGAGTAGGCAGATTGCGGAGCTTCAAATAGCTCTTAAGCCTCATACAGCATCTCCGAAACAATCCCAAGAGCCGGAAAAGCCAAATGAAGGAAAAACAAAGGAGCAGAGTGCGGCTCCGCTGCCGGCTAAGAGGCGAAAGGCGTGGACAAACCCAAAATAGATAAGGACACAGAGACAGTGATAGACCTAAAAAAGTGAAATTTGAGGCAAACTTTGAGGCCAAATCTAGCCAGGACGATGAATGGCGCAAGGCCTCTGAGGAACGCATGTTGGGAATGTTTCAAACTCTGCCGGAGCAATTGCATCAGCGATATAAGTATCTCGCAGAGCGACTGCATCAAGGGGATAATGATCTCACTGAAGAACTTTAGGAAGAATTTGGAGAAAAGGGACCCGGCAGCTGAGCTGAGGGATCGGCATATGAACAGCTCACCCAACAAGTTTTAGGAAGTCGGCTGGATCTGGTAATTGGCCAATCATGTCTTACAGGTCAAGTAAAAACACCGCGTGGCCCTGGAACTTTAGAGACTTCACGCGTAAGCGTGCGGTGGAAACCGAAATGACAACGATGTGGTAGACACGAGATTAATAAATCTCTGGATTACAAAGAAAGGGTTACAGGACCGTCTTCGACAGAGGAAATGAAACCGGAATACCAGAAAACAGATAGTGGCTTTAAACAGGAAATTGAAGAGCGCGCAGTCGTGCTCACGAAGCAAAATTGCGGGACATCTGCGATCAGATGGGGAGGATTTTAAGTAGCGCGTGTACTTGGCAACTTGTTCGCCACCTCTTAGATCCGGATACCAAAAAGTCGGCGTCCAAACAACAGGTGGAAAGACTGGCGTATAAATATGACGGAACTAAGAATGAACACGTGAAAGTTCGGAACACGTACATCAATCCGGCCGGACCTGAACCCCTCCCGGACTGCGGAGGGGGAGAGAATTCGGAACACGACGTTCCGATCTCCTTGTCTGAGGGCAGAGCGGAGATTAACAGGCTGAGGTCTAAGTCAGCGGCTGGGCCGGACAGAGTGAGCAACAGAATGCTCTGTAATTTAGACGACAGGTCTATCGCCAACCTCGCAGCGTACATGCAGGAGTCCTGGTAGAAGGGGACAATATTGCTGAGTGGAAACTTGCAAACCTTATTTTCATCCCCAACCCGGAGAAGAAACTGGGCTTCAAAAACTTCTAAATGATATCACTCACCTCTTGCGTGGGTGAGCTCATGGAGCACGTCGTTCCGACGTGGCTGAGTACGTACATGGAGGAAAATGGGCTTTATCCGGAGACCAAGATCAGTTTTCGAGCAAAGTTGTCGGCGTGCGACATGATGCTGCGGCTCAAATACAAAATTATAGAGGAGCAAACGCGAGACGCGAAAGTGATCGTGGGGTTAGATGTGGCGAAGGCATTTGAGAACGTTAGACACCTGTCGATGTTGGAGACGCTGAACTGATTCAATGTCGGGAAAGGAGCGTAAAATTACATCACGGACTTTCTTACGAACAGGAAAGCCACTTTCAGGATAGGGGAAGAGTCCATTGAGGACGTTAAACTGAATAAGGGGGTGACGCCGCGGGGCTGGGTGTTACCACCGACCCTCTTCAAGTTTGCGAGGTTGATATTCCCCGAACACTGAGGTAAATTAAGAATCTATACCACACTTTATACGCGGATATGACTTAACATCATGGATAAACAAGGGCCGTAACGGGCAAATTGAAAGCTCCCTGCAAAGTGCTATTTATATCATCGAAGAGTACCTGAAACCCAAAGGACTCAAATGGTCGACAAAAAAGTCGGAAGCACTGTTCCTCATGCCCCCCGGAAAACAGCGGCTTCACCAAAAGCGCGAGGCGGACATCCACCAGTACGTCAGATGCGGAGAGATCTTCGCGGTCGCCTGTATCCGCGTCCTCTGTTGAATATTTTCAACAGCGATCGGCCAAAGAGAGAAGACGACGACGATCACGACAGCCGGCTTAGGGGCAAGCATCAATTTTTTTTTTATCCGCCACGGTGCGAGCTTGAAACGGGTATCATCCCAAGAAACCCATTTCCATGCTTTAAACAGTAATATCGTCCAGTTATTTTACAGAACATTTGGTGCCGAAACCCGGGAACTCGTCGCCTCATCAGCGGCCCTTACCAAAACCGGAGGACGATCTGACCACATGGAACGGGTCAGAACAAAACGGACGGCTCGTCGCGCTCAAACAAACTGGCTAATCAATGAGGTCCGTACAGTATTTTCAAACGAAGCCTACGACCTGAAAGACCTTATATTGTTGCACGAACGATTGAGCCGCAACAGCGAGGAGTTCAAGACCCTGAACCGGGAGTTGGATCAATTTGTTGCAGATGGAGATTTAGAGCAAGAATACGAGAGCGTAATGAATTACGAAGATCAAGTGGCCTGCGCTCTAGTGACGCTGATGTACCACATTGACCGGCTGAAGTACAGTCAGGCATTTGCGGCACCTCCAGCGACGTCTCAAACGGGAGAACGACACCGCGAGGAAACTCCAACGTTGGTGGCAAAGCAACCGAAGCTGGAGATGCTGAAATTCGACGGGTATATTGGAGAGTGGCAGTCCTTCTGGGGTATGTTCATCAACAGCGTCCACGAAAATGCGCAACTGCAGAACATCGACAAGTTTCAATACCTGAGATCACTTCTCACCGGAACAGCTGCCAAGGCTATCGCTGGCATCCAAGTATCGGACTCCTGCTACTCCGACGCAGTGAAAATTCTAAAGGGATGATTTGGCGACACCAAACTTATAATACAAGATCACCTAGCTAAGCTTTGGACTCTGCAAAATGTCAAATCATCCAGCGACATATTCGCCCTGCGGAATTTATTTGACAGGGTTCAGATCCAGATCAGACGACTAAAGCTTTAGGAGTCGACTCCATTTCGTACTCGGCTATGTTGTACGAGATTTTGTTGAAGGATTTACCTAGCGACATCGTTATAGAGTATTACCGGCGGCAAGGCTTCAGTGGCCCAAGCACATCGGCAAAAGCATTGGCAAGCGGCGAGCTAGACGGAATTTCGGGACATTTGAAGGTCGAAGTAGGGATTCGAGAGAGGAGGCATGGTTCAGACCGAGCTACAAAAGGCAGTGGTCGGTCTGCTGAGCCCACTGTAATACCATACTCGATGCCATCAGCAGCAGTACTTCACAATCGTACGAAGCCGGCGCCTAAAGATTGCTTTTTCTGCGGCTCGCAGACGCACAAGACGGAAGAGTGTGACACAGAAGGGAGAAGCAAAGAAAAACAAACTCGCACAAGACTGGCGCTGTTACAAGTGTACAATGAGACCTCATCAAGCACGGAACTGCAGACGGCGTATATCGTGTGGCACGTGCAAAGGGAGGCACGCGACAACCATATGCAAACCCCGCAGAAGGGGTGCGAAGGACGACGCCTAAGAGGAAGATTCCAAGGCATTAAATGCCTTCACTGATGACAGCAACAGAGGAAAGGAGAAGCCGCAAGTCTTGGTGGAGACATTCAGGCCATGGGTCGCCGGTAACGGAGCCTACATCTATGCGAGGGGAATTCTAGCCGGTGGGAGTCAACGGATATTCGTCCGAGAAGACGTTTCTCGTCGATGCAAAATGCGGGTGCTCGGTGAAGCAAACCTCAACATTATCATCTTTGGATCAACCCAGCCGCGAAAGCAACAAAGACAGATCGTTGAAGTGAATTTGAGAAGTCAATACCATCAGACAGAGTAGGTCTTAGAAGCGGTGGAGGTACTATATTGCCGCACGCGCAGCTGGCCAAGTAGGCAGCGCGCGCGTGGCCTAACGGTTATCGCGCTTGCTTTCCACGCTGAAAGCCAGGGTTCGCTTCCTGGCCGCGGAGGCACATTTTTGTTGACTCTGTAAATTAATGTTCTGGTAAATTCGAGAACCATGTTGCTTGTTCGAGGTTAGAATATTCTACGCGCCGAACCTACTAAGCCGAACGATCCAGAAACCCACGAGGGTACATAAGGGATTCCGCCAGGCGAGCGCAGTCAGTTTCGCACCAGCGTTCGACTCTGCTGCTACGCCGACTTCGACGCCCGCGACGCTCTATTATTATCTTTTCTACTCGTTTATTTTTGGCACAAGTTCGCCACATTAAACGTTTATTTCTTTCTGTTTATTTCCTGTTTTTTTTTGTCACCACCCGTGACATTTTGGTGGAGGTGCGGGGTACCGCATGCCCCTGCCGCGTACCCCTCCGAGGGCCCGCAGTGCAAGTACGACGCCTAGCCCACGAAGAACCGACGAAAGCACTTTCGAGATCCGGTTCAGTCGTCGCACCCAAGGTCTACACCCGGAATTCGGACCTCTACCGCCCAAGCCTAAGCAGCCAACGAGGCCAACGATGGACAGCCAGTCGTCCCAGAACCCGTCCACCACCAGCGTCGTATACCTGCCCGTCGCCCCACGCAACCCGACGCCGTTCCATGGTGAGGCCCATGAGGATGTGGAGGATTGGCTACAGCATTACGAACGAGTGGCCCGCCATAACCAGTGGACACCAGAGCAGTGCCGTCAGAACGTCTACTTCGCTCTGGAAGGCACGGCGCGCACCTGGTTCGAGAACCACGAAGCGTCGATTTCTACGTGGGAAGAGTTCCAGGCCGAGCTGCGACGCACCTTTGCCAACCAGCAGCGACGACAGCGTGCCGAAGAACTCCTCCAAGCAAGACACCAAGGGCCAAACGAGAGCGTCACAAGCTTCGTCGAAGACGTTCTCCGCCTCATGAACCGCGCCGACCCAAACGCTCCCGAAGAGAAAACGTTGCGGGTCCTAATGCGCGGCGTCAAAGAAAACATCTTCGAGGGCCTCGTGCGGAGCCCGCCTACGACTGTCCAGGGTTTCATTACTGAGGCCACCAACATCGAACGTGCCCTTCACGCACGGGCCTCACACTACCAGAGACTTCCCGGCTTCGCTGCCCTCTCGCCGTCCAGCTGCAGCATCCCGGACATCCGCGACATCATCCGGGACGTCGTCCGGGAAGAACTAAGGAAGCTGCTGCCTGCTGCCAACCAGCCGGCTTCGCTGTCGATAGCCGAAGTGGTGCGCCAAGAAGTTCAGCGCGCAATTCAACCGGAGACTCCTGCCAGCGTGGCCGCAGCCGATAAGCTGGCGCTGACCTACGCCGCAGTGGCCCGAGGACCGTCGCCAACTGCTCAACACTACCCGGTGGCGCCACGACGAGACCCATCAACGTAGGCGTACCCCCGACGCAACGACGAAGTACGTCAGTACGACCGCCGAGAACAGCAGGCGCCAAGGAAAACCGACGTGTGGAGGACAGCGGATCGACGACCCATCTGCTACCACTGCGGGGAGGCCGACCATATCTACCGTCGTTGTCCCTACCGGCAAATGGGCCTGCGTGGGTTCCACCCGAACGACCCACGCCCGAGGTACGGCGAACGCCCTCGCGACATCGAGGAGTACCTCCGACGTTCGCCCTCCCCAGTGTCGTCTCTCCGCCGTGAAGCCCGCTCCCCATCGCCACGACGTTCAGCCTCCCCAGCGCCACGATCCCGCCGAGAGAGCCTGTCTCCCCTGCGTCGTCGGGGAAACTGAGTGCGGCAACGCCTGGAGGTGACGTTGCCGAAAACGACGGAAGCAAACAGCCTCCAAGAACGCCGGAGCGCTCCCACTCTCTCGACGCCCCGCATTGCACCGACGCGCCTGCAACGGTGTCCAACAACCTAAACGTTGTTATTGATGGCCAAAACGCATCGGCACTCGTTGACACCGGGGCAGACTACTCAGTATCGAGTGGGAGGCTCTCTCGCCACCTTCGAAAAGTCACGACGCCGTGGGATGGACCGCAGATACGAACCGCCGGAGGACACCTCATCACGCCTGTCGGAAGGTGCACCGCTCGCGTCGAAATTCACGGCGAGATGTGTACTGTGAAATTCGTCATTCTACAAGACTGTTCCAGAGACGTCATTCTTGGCATGGACTTTTTGTGTGAATACGGCGCCGTCATCGACCTTGGAGAAAACAGATTGACGCTGCGGACACCTGTTCCGCCTTCAGAGAAACTCCAAACTGCGTCAGCCGCCGTCCGACTCGCCGCCGACCATGTGAATCTACCGCCGCGATCAAGTGTTGTCGTACCCGTCGTGACCGATGCAGCTACCCGTAGCGAAGTTCTTCTGGAAGGTAACCTCCAGTTGCTTCTGGGAAGAGGAATAGGCGTCGCACGAGGAGTAGCTGAACTTCAGGATGGCCGCACTGTGGTCCTCGTGACGAACTTCCGGAATGAAACGAAACACCTCACAAAAGGTGCAGCCGTTGGCCACGTCGAGGATCTCCGAAACTCCGCCGAAATCGCTGCCATTACTGATGAATCCTCGCCACCTCAGCAAGACGGTACGTCGCCACCGCAACTCGACATCGACCCTAAGCTTCCGGACCCGAAACGACGGCAGCTGATTAACCTCCTCTCCGAATACCGTGACTGCTTTGCGACGTCGTCGAAGGTACGCCAAACAGCCGTTGCGAAGCACCGCATCATTACCGAGGACGACGCGCGCCCTGTGCATCGATCACCGTACAGAGTCTCCGTTAAAGAAAGGGAGGTGATCCAGGAGCAAGTTCAAGAGATGCTGAACGACGACATAATCCAGCCATCAAGCAGTCCGTGGGCCTCTCCAGTCGTACTGGTTAAGAAGAAGGACGGAACGCTTCGGTTCTGCGTGGACTACCGGCAGCTGAACGCGGTGACGAAGAAAGACGTCTACCCACTCCCCCGAATCGACGACACGTTAGACCGGCTGCGCCACTCTTGATACTTCTCATCGATGGACCTGAAGAGCGGCTACTGGCAGATCGAAGTCGACGAACGGGACCGAGAGAAGACAGCTTTCGTCACGCCGGATGGGCTGTACGAGTTCAAGGTAATGCCCTTCGGTCTATGTACGGCGCCAGCAACTTTCCAGCGTGTTATGGACACCGTACTGGCAGGACTGAAGTGGCAGAGCTGTCTGGTCTACCTCGATGATGTCGTGGTATTTTCCAGCGACTTCGACGAACACTTGAGACAACTCCGAGCTGTTCTTCAAGCCATACGGACCGCTGGACTCACCCTCAAGCCGTCAAAGTGTCGGTTCGCCTATGACGAACTGAAGTTTCTAGGTCACGTGGTTAGCAACGAAGGCGTGCGCCCAGACCCTGAGAAGACTCGCGCCGTCGCGTCATTTCCAGCGCCGACAGACAAAAAGGCCGTGCGAAGATTCCTTGGACTTTGCGCCTACTATCGTCGCTTCGTTCGGGATTTCGCACGAATTTCCGCACCGCTCACAAACCTCACGAAGGACGCCGAGAGGTTCGAATGGGCCGAGGAACAGCAGCAGGCATTCGACGAGCTGAAGAGACGACTCCAGACGCCTCCGGTTCTTGGACATTTCGATCAGGATGCGGACACCGAGATTCACACTGACGCAAGTAACGCAGGACTTGGCGCGGTACTAGTTCAAGTACAAGAAGGCACCGAACGAGTCATCGCCTACGCAAGTCGGACACTGTCCAAGGCAGAGAGAAATTACTCCACGACTGAGAAAGAATGCCTTGCGGTCGTCTGGGCAATCACGAAATTTCGTCCGTACTTGTACGGAAGCCCGTTCCGCGTAGTCACGGACCACCACTCGCTCTGCTGGCTTGCGAGCCTCAAGGACCCGTCAGGACGCCTCGCTCGATGGAGCCTCCGGCTACAAGAGTTCAACATGACCGTGGTTTGCAAGTCAGGACGCAAGCACAGCGACGCTGACTGCCTGTCCAGGGCCCCTGTCGAAACACCTTCCGGCAGCAACGACGACGATGATGACGAGTGCTTTCTAGGGGCAGTGAACACCGATGACATGGCACGACGTCAACGAGACGATCCGGAGCTGCGAGCCTTAATCGAGCACCTGGAAGGGCGCGGCGGTACCGTACCCCGTGTTTTCTCACGAGCCGTGCCGACCTTCGCCATTCGACAAGGTGTACTCTACAAAGAGAACTTCGGGGACAACAACTCGCCGTGGCTGCTGGTAATCCCAACCGACCTTCGAGGGGAGATCTTTCAAGCATGTCACGACGACCCGACGTCCGGACACCTTGGATACAGCCGGACACTGGCCCGTATTCGTGAAAAGTATTACTGGCCAAAGCTCCCCAAGACCGTCCACCTGTACAGACGATCATGCCACGAGTGCCAGCGACGCAAGAAACCTCCGACGAGGCCGGCCGGACTCCTGCAGCCTATTTCTCCTCCAACTGCACCCTTCCAGCAGATCGGAATGGATCTACTTGGTCCTTTTCCGCCTTCGACGTCGGGGAACCGCTGGATCATCGTCGCCACAGATTATCTCACACGGTACGCCGAAACGAAAGCTCTTCGTTCGGGGACTGCTGCGGAGGTTGCCAAGTTTTTCATTGAGTCCATCGTCCTCCGGCACGGCGCTCCAGAAGTTCTGATTACAGATCGCGGATCATCGTTCATGGCACGACTGACCCAAGAAATCCTCCGACTCAGTCACGCCAGCCATCGTCGTACAACTGCGTACCACCCGCAGACCAACGGGCTGACGGAGCGACTCAACAAGACAATCGCCGATATGATCTCTATGTACGTCGACGTAGAGCACAAGACGTGGGACGAGGTGCTTCCCTACGTCACGTTCGCCTACAATACGGCGGTTCAAGAGACCACTGGATTCACCCCTTTCCAGCTGGTACATGGTCGGAAGGTAACGACCATGCTGGACGCCATGCTGCCCCATGAGCCATCTGACAACGAGAGCGACGACGCCCAGGCGGTTGCTCAACGCGCCGAGGAAGTTCGCCAGCTCGCCCGACTCCTGATTCAAGACCAGCAACGCGTCGACGCCGGCCGCTACAACCTTCGTCGCAGTGACGTCCACTTCCAGCCCAGAGATAGGGTGTGGGTATGGACGCCCATCCGTCGCCGCGGCCTCAGTGAGAAACTCCTTAAACGTTACTTTGGACCCTACAAAGTGCTTCGTCGACTCGGGGATCTGAACTACGAGGTGATGCCCGACGGAACACGGACTTCCTCACGCCGCCCTCCCCGACCGGAAGTCGTCCACGTCGTGCGACTGAAGCCGTACTACGCTCGATAGGACTGTGGACCTTATGTGTTCCAAATGACTCTCTAGTTTACCGTCCTTTTTATTTGCTTTGTTTTGTTTTTGGGTTGCATCGGGACGATGCACTTTTTTTAAAGGGGGGAGTAATGCCGCACGCGCAGCTGGCCAAGTAGGCAGCGCGCGCGTGGCCTAACGGTTATCGCGCTTGCTTTCCACGCTGAAAGCCAGGGTTCGATTCCTGGCCGCGGAGGCACATTTTTGTTGACTCTGTAAATTAATGTTCTGGTAAATTCGAGAACCATATTGCTTGTTCGAGGTTAGAATATTCTACGCGCCGAACCTTCTACGCCGAACGATCCAGAAAACCACGAGGGTACATGGGATTCCGCCAGGCGAGCGCAGTCAGTTTCGCACCTGCGTTCGACTCTGCTGCTACGCCGACTTCGACGCCCGCGACGCCCGCGACGCCCTATTATTATCTTTTCTACTCGTTGATTTTTGGCACAAGTTCGCCACATTAAACGTTTATTTCTTTCTGTTTATTTCCTGTTTTTTTTTTTGGTCACCACCCGTGACAGTATATTTGCAACGACATCGAGAAGCTCCCAGTACACCTTGGATTTATACAGTCTCTGCAAATCCAAGGCAAAGGCCTCGCAGATGCGTGCCTATTTGCAGGAACCATTTCGGCTGAAGGTATCAGCTTGTTGATTGGAGCCGACCAGCTTTGGAAAATTGTCAAGGGAGAAGTCACCCGAAATACAGACCAATCAATAATGGCTGTCAATACGCGCCTTGGATTGACTGTGCAAGGACCGACGGAAGCATCGTGTTCCTTGACTAACCAGTCAAACGTGGTTGCGTGCGCACTTCGTATCAACGCACTTCAAAAAAAAAAAGGAAGAAAGAAGCTTACTAGCCTTTTGGGGCCTGGAACACATTGGAATTTCAGGCACTATGGTCACGTCAGCGTATAAAGAACAGGTACTCGAACGATTTCAGTAATCAGTTAGTGTCAGCGAAGGGCGTTATGAAGTATCCCTTCCGTGGAAAACCGACTTGACGAAGCAGCTCGACAACAACAGAGACCTGGCAGAAGCTAGGCTGCGTGGACTGGTCCGCAAGCTGCAGAGGGACAAAGTCCTTCTGGAGAACTACGACAACGCTATTCGTCAGTACCTGCAAGACGGTAACGCAGAATTTGTTCCCGACGCAGAAGCAAATAACGTCATGAATGAGCCCGAACATCTCTACTATATGCCACATCATGCAGTAGTGAGAGAACAGACTGTCACAACAAAAGTGAGAATAGTTTTCGATGCGTCCTCGCACAAACAGGGACAAGACAGTCTCAACTCTCATTTGACAACAGGCCCTAAGTTGTCAGGCGAGCTGCTACAGATCCTACTGTGGTTCCGAACTAGGAAGGTTGCAATGACAGCAGACATTCAAAAGCGTTTCTACAGGTTTCAATCAGGACGGAGAATCGGGATGCTCTTCGGTTTCTTTGGTTCACGAGCGCACCCGATTCGTGTGGGACTGACTCTACCGCCATTGCAAGAATGGAGAATGACGCGCGTGCCCTTTTGGAACTACTTCTAGCCCCTTTTTACTCACAGCTACGCTCCAGCACCACTTTCAGAATATTGACAGACACAGAGAGACTGCCGAGATGTTAGCGAAGTCATTCTATGTCGATGACCTACTCACTGGAGCCGCAAATGAGAATGACGCCTTTAAAATATACACGGAAACTCAAGAAATTATGCAAGCTGCTGGAGTGACAATGAAGAAGTGGACATCAAACTACAAGGATTTACAAAGGCGTTTCACTGAAGGTGGCGACGAAATTCCTGATGGACCTGCAGAAAGAACTCCAGAAACAAAGATCTTAGGTGTGGTATGGAGCACGTCCGAAGACACCTTTAGGGTGTCACTTGAAGCCGTCCTAAGTTTACTGGAGTCACGAGTCAACACTAAGAGGTTCATTCTCCAAGCATCGGCGCGAATATTCGATATCATGGGTCTAATCGCACCATTCACGATTCGGGCGAAAATGATCTTTCAGAAGCTGTGGGAACAAGATATATTATGGGACGCTGAGGTTCCTGTAGAAATCAGCAATGAATGGAGAATCTGGTGCAACGAACTTCATCAGCTTCAAGCACTCGCCATACCCCGATTCCTATTCCACGATTTGCGAGGATCGGAGCGGTCTACCGAACTGCATGTGTTCACGGATGCCAGTCCTCAAGCATACGGCACTGCAGTCTACATTCGATACTCTGACAATCAAGGGAACGTCGATACTCGCCTATTACTAGCAAAGGCTCGGGTTTCCCCACTCAAACGGCATGCGCTCCCACGGTTAGAGCTGATAGGAGCACTCATTGGAGCACGGCTTTTGAGGTACGCCCAGAAGACGTTTGACACAGAGGACTTTACCTGCTACATGTGGACAGATTTCATGATAACTCTGAAGTGGATTCAAGGGCAACCGCAGCGCTGGGAAACGTTTGTCGCAAATCCAGTTGAAGAGATTCAACGGCTGACAGTAAATTCCCACTTCAGGTATTGTCCAGGAAGGGATAACCCGGCCGATTTTCTCACTAGGGGAATTTCCGCCGAAAGACTGAGGGCTGCCCAAGCTTGGTGGGAAGGTCCAGTGTGGCTCCAGAGACCCAATTATAAATGGCCCGATCACTGCGTTGAAGAAGCTACGGTTGAGAAGAAAGACAGCATACCTGCTGCTGTGCTACTCGCGAGAACTAGCTCTTTCGAGCTGTTGTTCGACCTCCATCGTAACAGCAGACTGCAGAAGATAATCCGAGTTACTGCTGTGATACTTCGTTTTAGGAACAATTGTTCAAGCGAAAAGCTGTCGGCAAATCACCTCTCAGCGGACGAAGTAACCCGAGCAGAACTGTGCTGAATCACACATGTTCAAAACTCGGTATTCTCTGAAGAGATAGACTCACTGACAGATAACGGCAAGTAAGTAAAAGCTCGAAGATCACCCAGCTTAACCCCTTTCTTGATGACAAAGGAGGGTTGCGAGCAGGCGGGAGGCTCCAAGAATTGCGTTCCTCAGAAGAAGTAAAACATCCTGTCATTCTACCAGCCAACCAACGCATAACGGAGTTGACAATTTCAAGTGCACACATCCGAGTTCCACATGCAGGAGTCGCTGAGACACTAACGCAATTGCATGAAAGATATTGGATTATTCGAGGCAGACAACTGGTAAAGAAATGTGTAAACAACTGCCCTACATGCTCTAGATAACGGCTCAAGCCACTGTCAGCACCATCAGCTCCTTTACCTGCTAATCGCATCGTGCCAACCAACCCTTTCGAGATAGTGGGAGTCGACTTTGTAGGGCCCCTTTATACCAAGAACATGACCCCGAAAAAAGTGTTCATAGCTCTCTTTACGTGCGCAGTGACAAGAGCGGTGCACCTTGAAGTCATATCAAGCATGTCTTCCCAGACCTTATTAATACTACGTCGGTTTGTGGCACGAAGAGGTCTGCCAAAGGTCATCTACTCGGGCAACGCTCTCACCTTCAAAAGGTTGTTTAAAGACATCAAGGAGGTATGGACAGCCTTACGCCACCAGGACGTTCAAGACTACGTTGCCCACAACCAGATATGCTGGAAATTTAGCGCTGAATGGGCAGCCTGGTGGGGAGGATTTTGGGAAAGGATGGTTCGTAGCGTGAAATCCTGCATCGAAAAAGTCTTGGACGAAGTTCACTAAACTTCGAGGGGCTCACCACTGTGGTACAAAAAGTCGAGGATGCGGTGAACTCACAACCGTTGACATTTATGCATTCAGAGCACGAAGAGCCAAGAGCCAAGAGCCTTAACTCCTGCTCATTTCCTGACCCGCAAGCGACTCACAGCATTGCCGTCATCCAAAGACGCCGAGTCGTTACAACGAAGAGGAGATGAACTCTCAAAACGTTGGAACTACCGACAACGACTAGTTGCATAGTTTTGGAAAAGATGGATGTCCGACTACCTTCTGCAGCTGCGTTCGGCACATCATGCGAAGCCACAGGAAAATAATGATCTAAAGGTCGGAGACATCGTAATTATACACGAGCCAATGCGTCCTAAAACGATCTGGAAACTAGGACGGATAACGGAATTACATGTGGGTCGGGATTCCCACTTTCGTTCATGCGACTTAAAGTTGGCAAGTGGACAAATACTACGACGGCCAGTACAACTTCTTTATTCACTCGAGGTGCCTCGTTGTCCACCTGAGGCGGCAGCCTGTTGAATATTTTCAACAGCGATCGGTCAAAGAGAGAAGACGACGACGATCACGAGAGCCGGCTTAGGGGCAAGCATCAATTTTTATTTATCCGCCACGGTGCGAGCTTGAAACGGGCATCGTCCCATGAAACCCATTTCCATGCTTTAACCAGTAATATCGTCCAGTTATTTTACATCCTCGTGCCAAGATTCGGGCGAACCAGAAGAACCATACAACGCCTGCTAGATTAGAAGCCAGTGCAAATCAGGCGGGTCGTCTCATTAGACGAATAGCGAACAGGCACGCTGGGATGAAAGATCCGAGTCTCTTGAGACTCGCGCAACCTTTTGTAATCAGTAGGCCAGTGTACGTGGCACCCTACCTCCAACTGAATGGAGTGGAACGGAACAAGTTTGGAAATCAATATCAGGAAAAGTGTCAAGGTGGCGCGCGGAATCCTCTCGAACACGTCCACCGACAGACGTCTGTGACTAGGGGCATCGAACACTCTCGAAAAGCTGATTGAGGCTGCCGTTACCACGCAGCATCAAATCATACTCGGATCTAAAACGGGGAGGAAACTTTTAGAGATATACGGCTACGCGCCCGAGCATAAGCAAGTGCGCTGAAGAGACATACCGAAACAGATCAGGGACGAGATTAAAATCCCTCCGCCACCCGTAAACCCTGCCTTTCACGAAGGCAGATATAAAGACAGGGCGGAGGCATTACAAGCTAGGTATACAGGTCGACAGGACATCCTATCTACGGGCGCTGCAGATTAGGAGAGCAAAGCTGCACACGGCGGCCGTGGCGGTTAGGGAATACGGCACTCCGGTGAACGTGCTGCACAGTCAGTAGCGTCGAGACGGTAGAAGCTGAAGAAGTGGCCATAGCCTTGGCTGTCAGCCAATGGGGGGGTTAAGGTGGTCATCAGCGACTCCAAAACGCTGTGAGAAATTAAGAATCGGGGAGGATGATGGAGACTGCCATGCGTATATTAAACATGGAAGGAGGACCCAGAGAGCTGGTTCTGCTCGTTAGGGCACGAGATCAACCAGGGACTTAGACAGAACGAGGAGGCTCATTCGGTCGGCCGAGGTTTCACTTACCGGTCGACCCCGGAACCACACAAGTCCCCGAAACTATCAACAGCAGAGAGGATATGCGCGCATATCAGGAAATCACTACACTGCAGACTAAGGAGTGGGCATGAAAGAGCGGCAGCCATGCAGACGTACCAAATCATGTTCTGCTTTCTTGTGCAGATTTTCTTGGGGAATGGCACGTGCTTCCATCCTTTTCGGCGTGGTGCGTCAGCGAGTTCGTCAAACCTCATGGATCACTCATCGCAGACAAGTTAACGTTGTCCAGCGTCTTCATTTGTTGGTTCCGCCTGCGTTACGTCACCATCTTCGGCTTCATCGATTCCATCGGCACAAACATCAAGTTTCAAGCGGCCTTTAAAGCAAGTGCTGGCGACCTGTTTTGCCAGTGGGCATGAAAGAGCGGCAGCCATGGCAGCCATGCATACGCACCAAATCATGTTCTACTTTCTTGTGCAGGTTAGTCGAAGCTCTTCTTTGCATTGTAAACGAACAATGTGAATTTACTGCTCGTTCCATGCCCAACCGTTCTTCTTAACACTGCCTGTGAATGCCTGTATGTTACGAAGCTGCTACTTTTGAGTGGGGACATTCAACTAAATCCCGGGCCTAATAAGGGGGACTCTGTCGCGAAATCCAACGATGTAACGTTCTTTTTGAAAGAACTGTCGGCGAAAATGGATAAAAATCACTTCGAGGTCCTCTCGCAACTTAGTGAAGTTAAACAATTTCAAATTAATCTGGAAAAACAAATGACCGACATCAATGAGCGGCTAACAACCATTGATCAAAAGATGGCTGCCTCAGAGGGCTGCACTAAGGAAGACATTGCCAGCACTGTATCTGTTGCTCTACGCTCTGAGACAGCTAATCTTGCACGTCGTTTAGACGACATCGAGGACTCGCGGCGAGAAAATTTGCTGTTTCACGGTTTTCCGGACGTACCCTCAGAGTCGTGGTCAGATTCAGAAAAACGTGTTCGTGAAGCCCTTTCGTCCACGCTGAACATGCAGCTTTCTGAAGAGTCGATTGCACGAGCACATAGATTGGGCAAGTAGCTACCAAACAAGTGACGTCCAGTGATCGCTAAATTTTCCAGTTTTAAGGTCAAAGATGCTATATTTGCGGCGAGATCAAAACTGAAAGTTGCCGGTATCAGTGTCAGCTAAGACTTTTGCATTTCTACTCACACTTTACGCAGGAAACTAACTGAATACGGCAAGGCTAGCGGTCAGCAGTTTTCAATTCGGTACGATAAGTTATTTATTAACAAGAGGTGTTACGTTTATATTTCGTCATCTAACAGTGTTTGTGAAATGCTTTCCCACAATGATGGACCTGATCCCGCCAGTCATGTTGAAACTGTGCCAAACGAGCCTGAATCGTAATTCGACATAACAATCACCTCGTGCAAATAATCCTTTCCGTGACAACTGCTTTCTTTTTTCAAACATTCGGAGCGTTGTAAACAAGCGTGATGACTTGTCGTCCCTTATTGATACTTGTAGTGCTGATGTCGTCATACTAACAGAAACGTGGTTATCTGCCAAGATTTCTAACAATGAAGTATTTGAGTGTGAAAAGTCGTGTAATATCTATCGCTGTGATCGCGGTACTAGATCAGGAGGAGGTGTCCTAATCGGTATTGCTGATCATATACAATTTTTTTATGTCCCTGTTGTTTCGTGTTTAGAGGTGGTCTGCGCAGATATACGTATTAACCACCGTGACGTGATTTTCTGCGCCTGTTATCGGCCACCAACTTTATCCTCCACTTTTTGCAATGACCTTCATGACTTGTTAAATAATATTGTCGTAAGGTACCCTCATTCGCTTATATTTTTGTTAGGCGACTTCAACTTTCCGAAAATACTTTGGAGTGATTCGTTCCCGGTTGTTTCCGAGTCACATAGCTAATCTACGGCATTTGTAAACCTTTTCCTCTGATTTTAATTTTTCCCAAATGGTAACAGAACCTACACAAACTTCATTATTGAGTGCCAATATTCTCGATCTCATTTTGACATCTCCTTACTTGCTTAACTCAATAACCTACTTGCCCGGTCTAAGTGATTATTGCTTTATTAATTTCACTCTTAAAGGATCTGTTCATCGTTCAGTCACTAAACCAAAGTATATTAGAGACTACAACTAGGCTGGCTATCAATCTATAAACAGAGAGCTTGAAGCGTTTTTAGATGAATACATGCTGGATTTTTCGGAACGTACTATCGGAACTAATTGGTATCTTTTTAGGGACAAGGTGAACTATTTAGTACAAAAATACATACCATTACGCGTAATCTCATGTAAGCATCGAGCCGCTTGGTTCAACGTTCCATTAAAGCGTATTTTATATAATAAAAACGATTATATCGCAAAGCCAAACAAAGTCAGAGTCATGTCAACTGGTGTGCTTATCGTCAATTTACAGCTCTGTTTAAAAACGTAATGAAAGAAGCTAAGAGGATTTTATTTCATAACACACTTCCTTCGTTACTGATAAACAACGCTAAAAAGTTTTGGAACGTTGTTGGTGGTCCGAAACAGAATAAGATATATCTAAACGACGACAATGGTGTGAGTATTCCTCAGTCTGAATGCTGCTCTGTGTTTAATGAAGTGTTTGCAAAGTCGTTCTTGAATCTACCCTCCGTTTGTCTTCCTGATGTTGCTGATTCGAGTTTTTTTCCTATGGATCCTGTGCTGATTGACTGGGTTGGTGTGATGCATTTAATCCGAAATTTAAAAGTTTCTTCGTCATCTGGACCCGATGATATTAACTCAAAGTACCTGGAGAACACCGAAGTATACTCCTCCATAATTTTGTCGAAACTTTTTTCACAGTCCCTAGATACCTGTATTGTGCCCGGCGATTGGAAGGTGGGCAAGGTGGTACCCTCGTTTAAATCAGGAATTTCGCATTCTTCCCTTAGCTACAGACCAATATCTTTAACTAGTTTTCCTTGTAAAATCTTAGAGCATATAATTTATTCTAACCTTGTTAGTTTCCTTGAAAGTAATGTATTTTTTACATTATGCCAGCACGGCTTTCGTAAGACGTTCTCCTGTGAGACACAACTCAGTTCATTTACACATGAACGTTTTGCTGCTTTAGATAATCCATCTCATGTTGACTGCATATTTTTGGACTTTTCTAAAGCTTTCGACCTCGTATCTCATCAGCTACTCTGTTTGAAATTAAGCAGATTAAATATTGACCCTAATATTCTCGCATGGATTGAAAGTTTCTTGTCTAACAGAACCCAATTTGTAGTTGCTAACGGCTTCAAATCATCCTCGTCCCCCGTCACTTCAGGTGTGCCGCAAGGGTCTGTGCTTGGCCCTCTTCTCTTTCTCATTTACATTATTGACCTTCGTAAATCTATCGACACATCCATCAAGTTGTTTGCTGACGACTGCGTCATTTTTCGAGTCATTTCTACTAGTTCAGATTCCTATGTGCTTTTAACAAAATCTCTGATTGGTGTGATATCTGGAAAATGCGTCTGAATACTAACAAGCGTAAAGTAATGAGAATTACGCGTCAGACCGTTTGTGGCAACATTTACGATTATCAACTTTCAGGCAGTGCACTTGAACAAGTAACGTCATATAAATACCTAGAGGTTCACATAACCGCTAATCTGTCTTGGCAAATGCATATTAAACATATAGTAAATGCCGCTAACCGCATGCTTGGATATTTGCGTCGTAACCTTTCAATGACACCATCATCTTTAAAGCTTTTCCTCTACAAAACTCTCGTACGCTCTAAACTGGAGTACGCATCTTCGGTGTGGACACAGGCCTGGAATTTCTTACTAATAACTTAGAATGATACAGAATCGCAGCGCACGTTTTGTCTTGTCGAACTACTCCCGTTCATCTAGTGTATCCTCTATGAACGCAATCTTGAACCTTCCGAACCTCTCTCTGCGCAGAAAAATATCGCGACTCACGCTATTTTATAAAAAATATCATTATAATCCGCACCTCAAAACCCAACTTTTTTCAGAGCCATCATGCGTCTTATCTCGTTCGGACCACCATAACAAAGTAGGCATGCCACACTGTCGCACTAACTTGTTTTTCGATTCATTTATCCCAAGGACTAGTAACGAATGGAACCGCCTGCCCGCCTCCATCGCAACGACTACCGACGATTTCACTTTCAGACTTGCCATTGAGTGTTATGTACTTTCTTAATAACCGGCGTTGTCTGCATTTTTCATTCTCTGTTCAGTTTCTGAATTAACTACCTGTTGTTTGTTTTTATGTTTCCATCACTCCCTTTTGTAACGCCCCCTGGTCCTTGAAGGTACTGAAATACTGTAAAACCCTTTATTTTCGCGGCCCCTATTTTTCGCAAATCGGTCACAAATGATACAGTCGCGACCACTAAATTTCGCGAATTCCAGACGCCTGCATTGAAAATCTTAAGGACCGAAATTTTCGCGCCCCCTTAAATTTCGCGAATTCTTCAATTCGTGAAATTCGCGAAAATTAAGGGCTCGAGAACATTAAGGGTTTTATAGTAAATAAATAAATAAACAAATTTATCTGAGAGCGGACACAACGCTCAGTGAGAAAGAGGGGATTAGGTGGAGGAACCTACAGACGGCGTTATTTACCAAACCAGTACTCTACAGCCAGTCGCATCCAGAAGTATTCAGGTCAAAGTACTAAATTTGCGATGAGGCAGCAAATTCGGTCCACATGGTATGGAGATGTCCGACCAAGTACGATAGCTCGTGCACTCTAGAATCCTGGGAGACTTTGCTCCGCAGCCCAGATCCCAAAGTCCAGCAGGAGATCATCGGTCAAGCCCTTGCTGTTGCTGTGTACTAAGACATTCCGGCCGACGGCTAGGGGCGAAGGGAGAGATGGACTTCTCTCCTGGCGTTCATTGACTGGTGTTTCAGTAAACTGGTTTCTCTCTCTCTCTCTCTCACTCACCGTACTTTTTTTTTTATTAGTCATTTTTGTTTTCCTTTCGCGTTGGATTGGGACGATGCGCTTTTAAAAGGAGGGATAATGGAACGCGCAGGGCCGAAAAGCAACGCTTGGTCACGGACTTCTAGAAGATTCGCTTTCTCTCGTTTTCTGTGACGCGGACAAATCACCGCCCGCTTTTGTTCTGTCTCGGCGCTGGCTTTTTTATTTTGTTCAGCAAGAATTCGCCGATAAAACCTTTCGTGCCAGTTAATTATTTATCATTTCTTCGCCTGACACCGTGACGATATGTTACGATAGTACTTATATGTGAAACTAGAAACTGTACAAAATTTCAGTGTTGATGTTTGATGGTGCCGGCTGCTTATCCCGTATGTCGAGAACATTTTCCTAATTAGGGAAAATAATTTTGAGTTGAACTTGCTTGCGAGATACTTATAGGAAATCACCCCATCGACTTGGCATATTGGGGGTCTTCTAACTAGATCACAACAAAATCCAGCTGAAATACGTTGAGTATAGCATAGTAAGCACAATGTAGCTGTGTAATCTTGAACTTTACAATGGGTTGCTTAACTATAGTGGTGAAAACGCGCTACATCTCAATTACATTTCAAAAACGCATGCTAGATACATACCGGTTAAACGAGGAGAAGATGCGGAGTTGTGTTTTAAGTAGAAAATAATCAGGATTAATACGTTGGCTTTCATTTTACGGCTTCTCTCGAAACGCGCGGGGATTCAAGCACGCTTTGCCCTTTTATTTAAGCGAACAGCTCTAAATGCAACGGTTTGTGTGTTTTGTCATTGTTAAATGTCGTGACGTGAGGCACTTGCCTTTCATATGACGTTTGTCTACTCAAGGCGAGCGCAAAGAAATAAAAATAAAAGGCTGAGGTGAACTATTGACATTTAGGAAAGGCCACACTGAATATTAGGAGGAAATAAACAAGGAGTTGCAGCTGACAGACTACGCAGCCTACCACGTGAAGTAGCTTCCAGCGTACGCCCATCTACAGGTTGCGAAATTTTAACAACGGAAGAAACCAACTCAACTGCCTCTTGCTTATTAACCATGGAATTGGCATGTCTCAGTAACGAAATAAAAAAAAAAAAAGCAATGACGCTTTGACGTGTGCTCCGAATGCGAACCTAATTATTTTGACTGTTCGTCAATTTATATGTGTAGTGTTTCTAAAATGAATGCTTTGGTTTCTAACCGATATTAAAGCCGTCACTTAAATCCACGCGAATGTGAATTTTCGTATAAAAATTTAGAAACTGACTTGAATATGCTTTTATGCACAGAAGACCATTATTTACAACAGCAAAAAAAAATTGATGACATTTTTTAATGAACGTTTTATGAACAATTGTCCTATCACAAATTATATAATTTGTTTTGTTTGCTTTAGGGCCATAAAGCGACTACTATAGCAATTTCATTCTAAGATGATGGTACATAAATACCAGGCGGTGCATGCTGCCGGATTATTAAAGAAGCTGAGAATTAAGCTGAAGTGTATCTAATGTGTTACAGAAGCAACTGAAATAGCTGGTGTCCTCGGTTCGATAACAATCGTAATAATCGTGCAACCCAGCTACCTGGATCCGCGTTCTGTGTCCAAGGCCTGCGAAGTGCAGGAATACACGGGTGCGAATCGATAACTCACGCTGGCGGAGGAAAGCACGAGCGGGGAGCGTTCGAAAAATAATAAAATAGTGGTAGCGTCGGTGGAGGTGCAACGCCTTTGGGCGGTGTCCACAGGAAATTCGTTAGGTTTACCTGCATCCCCGGCACCGGTTCAGAAAAGTGTAGGGAGATGCACTTCCGGTTGTGTCTCAATACACATACCGGAAGTACACCTCCCTACACTTTTCTTCACCGGTGCAGGCAGTGCAGGCAAATCGCACGAGCCTAGAGTGTGCGCGAATTCCCTTGCTGCTACTTGCCTCGGGCAGTGACAAGGCACACCGGTTCAAAAACACGAGGACCTTCAATCAGCTTTATCGCCCGCGCCGTGGTCCCAAAAAGCCCCGCGCATCCGCTGCTACGGTCCTTTATCAGCGGCGGAGCGCCGCTCGCGAGGCCAGTTGCCTTGGACCACTGACGATTGTCGGAGGGGCAACCTGGGCCAAACGCTTTGAATCCCCACGTTGACCAAACACACACACACACACACACGCACACGCACACGCACGCACGCACGCACGCACGCACGCAGGCACGCACACGCACGCACACGCACGCACGCACGCACGCACGCACACACGCACACACGCACACACACACACATATATATATATATATATATAACTGAGAAAAAAAAAACCTTAGTGAAAACAGCAACACCGGACGATTTATTCTTCGACGTTTCGGCAGGAGTCCAGCCTTCGTCAGGAAAACTTTTACAGGTGAAGGCGGGTTGTATTTATACAATGCTACGGTCGAGACGAAGTTTCAAAAACGGCGGGATGACGGTCGGAGGTCCCAAAGAAGCGTAGGAGGAGTTCCGGATGAGCAAACGTTTAGACAATTATATTAACGAAGTTGTTCCCTGTTAACAATAATAACAAGTCGGCAGTGATGAGGGTATCTTCCAACAAATTTATATTTAAATCACAAGCGCCAAAAATAACATATTTGCTTTCGTTTGCGAGAAACATAATTTTATCTGGAAATGTCAAAATCGTGCCATATTTCCGCTGGGCGGACGATATATAACAGCAAAAATATAAAAGTTATTTTTCAACACGCTATCTTATAGTCATCCGTAGCAAATCTATAGTCAGGAACATTTTCAAAATCATCACTCGCAAGAAGGATGGCGTCCCCCCCCCCCCCCCCCCCCCCCCCCCCCCCCCGACGCATAGAATCACGATTTTGATAACTATGGATATACTGGGGGAGAAAATAAAATCAGTTTCATCTGCGTACAAAGTTTTCGTGAACATTATAACATCAAACGAACATTTGCATGAATAAAAAAAGGAACAAGCTTTCGTCTATCTTGGATTTAGCTCGACTAACATTCAAGTAAAAAGTTTGAAGACTTTATTTGTTTTATTTGTCTTAATCCCAATTGCATTCGCTTATTTTTTTTTTCTACTTTCTCATAGTTCAGCAGGTAGGTCGAGGTCATACTTCGTGCAAGTAGAGAACATTATCGACTTCAGATAGCATGAGCGCCCCTATTTTCTCGCTGTTAGACGCGAGAAAGGCCGGCGCGAGCATTCCAGATTGCCGGACGCGCCTCGCTGCCCGCCGGTGACGTCGTGTTTGGGTGGCGGGGAAAACCGAAGAACAGAGAACAATTTTTTTTTCTTATTCAACTAGGGTGAATTTCGAGGGACGAGATAGCATTTCCGAATCGGAAAGCCACGCGCATTCCGGTGATTCCTTTGGATAAGGTAGCTAAAAAAATCGGCGGAGTTGCTCTTTAACCGCTAAAAATATTGAGAAACCTCCCATAGACGACGAAGCAAGCTTGCGGAAGCAACTTGTTTGTTCAACTCATATTGTTATTCACTTTAGTTTTCTTCAGAGGAAACCATATAGTGAAAAGAGAGAATGCAATAACACAATGCCTAACATTTGTCGGAATGCGCGCTTGAGTGGGATCTTTTTCTTGTCATGAGTTTGGTTTGGAGGAGGAAGGCTTGCATCGCCGTTGCCATTGTTCTGGGTTCGCAGTTTTGCAAGCTCGCGGAGCGCCCGCCACACACGCACCATGTGCGCGGTCGAACCGTTTCGCTGTAGCACTGATCTCCATTGTAGTGGGCTGGATCGCGGATCGAGGCGGTCTCTCTGGGGTCGAGTGCAAACACCGGCAGTCATCGCTTGACGCGATTTAATGCATGATACTCTTAGGCAGAAACGGTGAAATCTGTAATTTCTTACCTTAGCAGCTTTTGTTTACAATGAAACTTTAATCGTGTTTTCCGAGAATATCCGCTAATATTCTGGACGCAAAAATCGAAACCCTTAGAATACCAATATTTTTCAAATAAATATTTCGTGGTTGAGAGTCCAGGGTTGCGACTTTGTTGGGCGTAAACTGTGACACGGTTCAATGAAACAAGGTTTGCCCAGAGTTGATGTGCAGTCATTCGTGATCGCGAAGTCAGCAGAGCTTAGCAAACGAAAAGTTAGATTACCTTTACTCGGGGCATTCGCATCGTTTCAGGCGCTTGTACAGAGTACGTCTGGTGCAAGGTTTTGCTTTGAACTCACTAACTAAAACTAAGAGCGTGTCGTTCATTTGTTGAACGTGTTATTTATTTAGCAAATGGAGCGTGCGATGCCGCCACCGTCGATGGTGCTCCGGCCCATTTGATCTTTTTATTCGGCGTTGAACCACTTGACATATACAGAATCGATCTCCAAACACCGCCCGGCTCCCCATCCGTGATCGAGTCTACTACCATAGAAATCAATGATTGGCAGTTGTTTAGTTGCTTTTGAACATGTCCACAGGGGCCATACATAAGTTGCGTGAATACTGGAAAATAATGAGCGACACTTACGCGCTCAGTGTGGAGCACATTTCAATAATTTCAATTCAGTCCTAAGTCTGTAAAATTTCTTTTACAGTCCTAAGCGTAGTTTCTAATATTTCTTTTCCTTTATTTCAGAAGACATTTCACCTTCATTAGGTTTATTTTGTGTTTTTTCCGTCTTTCATCACAGAGATAAAAAACAACTGTATCCTTAAAACAAGGAATGACACACTCACTCTAATACATATAGCACGTAACGTTAGAAAAACAACAGTCAAGCTCCCAATTTAAAAAAAATTCAGAGAGAAGTAAAGCAAAAGAAATAACTAAAAAAGACCCACAAATCAGTTTCTGTAAGAAAATCTTTTGTATTTATTGGCAGGGTCAGAAATATAGATTAAACAAAAATGATCAAAACTAAAAAAAAAAAAAGAAACAGAAAAATATATTCTTTTAAGAACCTTTAGTTTTAGTTTATTCACAATTTGAAAATACCTGGCTAGAACACACGAAACCTCTTTAACCGGGCGGAAAAAGGCAAAGAAAAACGTTACTTTTATTAAATAAAAAAATAAAAAAACGAAACGCCGTTTGTTTGGATTATTAGTCGGTATACTCTTTATAAACTTAACATGGCATTCTAGTTAATAATTTGTTTCGAATCCTTGCTCGGGCGACTCCTCTTTACATAACTCGTTACTATATATACGTAGAGTGCTAATCACACTCGTTCATAACGCGGTAGCGCGCGGCATTCTCCGACGAGCGCTCCTTGGTGGCGATAGTGGCAACTGATATAGGCACGTGGGGAAATATAGAACAACCCGCTCGAGGAGGTTTCCTGCCCGCTGAATAGGGTGTCGTCGACAAACACTACGCCTGCTTGATAAGAGATTTGGTAAATACTTTTAAAACACAGTACAAGGAAAAGAAAGCTTTTTTTTATCTTTGTAGCCACATTGTTACTAAGCCAACGGGCTTTAGTTTTGTGTTCTGTGGATAGGGTTTCATGACGTTTTCGAAGAGCGGGATAGCAGGGCTCGGCGACCCCGACACCCCTCGAGCGGGACGTTCCGTGTTTCCCCCCGTGGTTAAATTAGTTGCCGCTAATGCCACCAGTCGATCGCTCCCCGGAGAAAGCCGGTCCCTTTCGCGTTATGTACAACTGTCGTAAGCAGTGTACATCGATCTAACACACCTGGAGCGTGTTCTCTCTCGCAGGTCAACTGGCATTAGCCAATCGCTGCAATCCGGAGGGGGCTTAGTGAATGACGGAACTGGTAATATGTCTAAACATAAAAAAGAAACTGTCAGCGCTTTGGCACTGAGAATGACTTACGTTTCACCCTGTTCAGTGCCATAGCGCAGACGGTTTTTTGTGGTTCTAAACGCACTATTAGCTTCGTCATTCAACGGGAGGCCTCCCTAAATTGCAACGATTGGCTCTTTCAAGCGCTTTCATTTTCTTTCATTTCATTCATTGTTTCTCAAAGAAAATCTTTCGGACAAATTACATAAGCGAGGACTTGAAAAAAAAAAAAACCAAGAGCACAGTACATAGGAAACCTTGGGTTCAAAAAAACAATCGAGCCATTAAAAACAAGATCAGAGGTGGCCTTGATTGACTCAAGTCATGTAGTCGCCCAATTTTGTAATAATATGAAGCGAGCGCCGATCGCCGGGACGGCCAGCGCTGTACCGCGCAAAAATGCGGCGTCACCGCGTCACGGGAGAGATTAAGCACGTCCGCACAAACCCCTCCCTGGTTGGAGCGTCGTCTACTAGGCTATTCCGTTGACCGCGCACAGCCCCCGCTCCGTAGAATAAGAGCGCAGGGCGCTTGCAATGTCGAAGTCCATCGCCGATACGCCCCTCCTCTTGAAATGCGTTCAAAATCCCATTGACGTTAGCCTGTTTAGCACCGCCTGTTGTTTCTATATCCCCTTGCGTCATGCCGCCCATCGACATTCTCACAACATGTTCCCGTGTCATTATGGGCCCTCGAGGAGGCATAAAAATGTGCGCACGCCCGCTGGTCAAAGAAACTGTGACTATCCGGTTACATAGGCTAGATGACGACAGCAACAACGCAGTATAGAATACAAAACATCAAGCCCAAGCGGAAACCCTGTCTATACTCCGTTTCACTTTGAGTTGTACCGCAGACGACGCTACGAGCCATCTTGGCTAGTCTATCGCTAAAAGTGTGTCACGTGGCCTTCCCATCGGCTACAACAACATGGGGAAGCACGAAGTCACGTGGCAGGGTGAAAGCACTGGATTGGTTTCAATGGCTCGTAGCATTGTCTGCGGTGTATAGTTTAATGCGTGGTAGCATTCAGTTTGTCGCGTCACCGTATTTTTTATTTTTCTTTGTGTTCACAAAAGTAAACGTGTACATGAAATGCCCAAAAAAGTAAATTAAACTCAAGATGCCGCGCGGTCTATGCCACGCCTGAGCAGTATCACGCAAGCAAGCGCTGTTCAGATCTTTGCTTAAAGCGGTAATCCGCCGATTTCTTTATCGTCCCTGATTTGCTTGAAATGTTGCTAAACTCGCCAAACAACATCGCTAAGATAGTATCCCAAATATTAGGTCAAAATAAATTTTTTTCACGAAGTTATTGAATTTACAATTTTGGTCCTCACCGTGTTTTTCAAACTGAAAGTCTCTACTGGCAACAATGAAAAAGTGACGTCAGTGGAAGTGCAGGGGTTCACTCTTTGGACTGTAGAATTTGTTCCCAACTAATTCGAAGCAGTTTGATGGTGTCAAATGAATGTTTTGGAAGCTCGCTCCAGTCCCCGCGCTCCAGCACGGAACAAATGATTGGCATATTCTATTTTTTAAACTGCTCGCCCGACTGGCAAGCTTACCTTCCACTGACGTCGCGGCCCTGAAAAGGGCGGTATATTTCAATGTTTGTTTTTGCATCATTTTAATTTGCCGATTTCGCAATAACTATTATGAATTTCACTATACTAAATAGCATACCAGAAAGGGTAAAGGCCGGGGAGTCAGGAAATATAGTTAGTTGAGGTAGCTCGGAAATCGGCGGATTACCCCTTTAAAGGCTGTTTGTTAGCTATGCCAGCAGATAATGAACAGGCGCTGTGTGCGGTCCACGGAATAGCCTAGCAGACGGCGCTCGCAACAGAAACGGCTTTGTGCGCACGCGCTTAATCTCTCCCATGACGCCGCTTTTTTCCGCGGCACAGCGCTGGCAGTCCCGGCGGTCGACGCTCGCTTGATATTATTAAAAACTTGGGCCACTGTAGACTATGCCGAGCATATTCAAGCTCAAACAGATTATCTTCTTTGAACTAATTCAACGATAAATCGTCACATTTCTTCCTAAACAACACCACGCCACGTTCTGTTGACTTGGACTCTGGGAGCGCGTTCCAGACTCTGTGGCAGCACAAAAGTCGGGAAAGCCGGCACTCCATAATTCTTAGACTGCATACCTTTCTGACGTCTTTGACGGCGATATTACTCCCAAGTCAAAATTTAGGCTCTTAAAGACCCGCGGAAGTCTTCGGTGAGGATGACTCGTTGTATGCGGGTGTAGTGTAGCGAAGGTAACGCATCAGGCGACAATCATCGGCGAGTTGTAGAAGGCGTTGTTGACGAACCGTCGGAGCCTGCGCAGCACCGGGCGTATCCGAGCCCACACGCCTGCCGGTGGTCGTCCAGGTCGACGCGAAAGATGGCTGCGCAGAGCGGACGGCCCTCATTCTGCTCCACGAAAAAAAAAACCTTGCACGAAAAATCATACAAAAAAAATTATTCGGCGAAAAGGTTTATTATGGTCCGTAAATGTTTATTGAACTACGGCCGCAGCAGGAAAAACGTCCATGGGCTCTTCGCGCATGACGATGTCGGGGGCGCAAGAAGCGAATGCCCGTGGCTCGGAGTAACTGTAGTCCTGCAGAGGCAAATGTGCAGACCCCCGCGCCGCAATCTCCGAGGCGCATATTCTTAGTTGCGTGCGATTGTTTATAACTCTTCTGCTATACTCCGTTTCACCTTACGATGGACCGCCATAAACACTACGAACCATCGAAGCCGATCCAATGCCTTTGGAGTGCCACGTGACCTTCCAGATGTCCGCAACAAGAAGTGCGGGGCGCGTAGTCAGATGATGCATGCACTGCACAGGATTGGTTGGGATGGCTCGTATCGCCTGCAGCGGTGCAGCGTAAGGTGAAACATGGTATGCACCTTTCCAAAAACCACTCGACCCCAAGGGCAACAAAACGTTTTCGAGCCCAGTCACTGAGTGTGAGGCTAGACTCTCAACGGCGTCCCTCCTAACCCTAACCGAGTGGATTGTGATTTCAATAGGCGCAGCCTGCGTAGGCGCAGTTTCAAACGCTGCTGGCGGCTAAATTCTCGTCGTTTCCCGCTGTATTTTGTATTTCATGGTACATGTATTTTCCCGAGGACATTGAGTAAGCATTGTACCACATTTAAAAAAATGAAAAAAACCCCAAAAACCTACGAACTATTTTTCTTTGGTACGCGCGACAGAACGAATACGACTAGAATGTATAGTTCTAGATATTTTTTTTTTCTTACGATAAGTTTTGACGGTACCGCGAAATTCGCCGCATGTAAAACGAGAAAAATCTCTGCTGTAAAAAAAAAAAAAAATGCAATAGAAGACTGCGGAAAGGCATGCATTTTTCGCGCTCACAAATAACCTGTTTACCGAAGAACAGGACACGGGCATACAATTGAGGAAGTGTTAACATTCGAAAAAAATGTCGTACGTACCACACGATGCAGTGTTATCCGAAAATATTTTATTTGAGCAAGATCTCAAATAAAACAGTCACAGTCGACGGCAGTCACATCTTGACGATCGGACGGAATCCCCAATGACTTCGCTTTGAGCACGTTTTGGGGAGAGCTTCCTTTCTTCACAACCGCACCAAGGCAAAGGAAGGAACGCGATTGAAGGGGTGTCCAAACAGGACACTACAAAACGCACGACTCCGACAAGTCGTGAAAATTGAAGCGGACGCTCCCGCTTCAATTTTCACGATTTGTCGGAGTCGTGCGTTTTGTAGTGTCCTGTTTGAACACCTCTTGACCCGTTTCCCACCCCAACCAGGACAACTGTTTTGGGAGACGACTGAGGATTCTACGCGGATTATCTGTAAGAGGGGGGAGAACAATGTTCGCGAAATCGCGTCGAGGGTCGTTTGACGTCCTTCACCTCCTTCGTTTCCCGTGAATGTCGAGCAGAAACGCTTGAATGGCAGGCACTTACCAGCCTTATTTCTCACAATGAAAGATAACACAAAAAAGGTACGCAACACGCATAACAAAAAATTAAGTTGAAACTTTCAAGTGGGGCGAGAAAACGTCGAATGTAAAACCGCAAAAGCGCAGGTAGAGAACCGAGCTGAGCGGGTCTTCACAGTCCAGTAGAGTGGCAGAAAATTTCCAGCTGATAGAGGGCGCGAGAGTCGCACCAGCCGCATCAGCATCAGCCACATGGCGGCGGCCTAGGAGCGTTTTTTGGAAAGGTTTATAGTCGAGCAATAGAGTTGCGTGAACTGCCCGTGCGGCACAGCACGGGAGCTCGGCCGTTCGGCCGCTGTCCAGAGCGATGAGCGAAGATTGTGGAATCACGACTGCAAGCGGAGTCTATCGCCGGAGTTCAGTCAGCGAGCAAAGCGAGCAACCGAGAAAGCCAGCAGATAAGCAAAAACGAGCCTGCGCACTAGGCCGTTCTCTGCAGCAGGCGGCGCGCCGTCAGGCAGCGCGGCGATGCAATTCGGTCTAGAGTTCCTGTTTAAACATTTTCATCCTCCTCCGCATGGGCCTGCCATTTTGGAATCAGGTGACTGGGCAGCCATTAGGTTGCGTCAACTTGCTGCCCCACACTCCCCTCCGCGCCTTGGCGGATGCGTTGTATTCGTGTTTTTCGTCGCGTTTCACCGCACTTTCCTGCTTTTCTTCGGAAGCGGTAGTCCGACACGTCTACTCGACGACTAAGACATGACGAGGGTTCAAATGTCTTTATGACCACTGAGATTTGTTTACTAATAGTAGCGGAACATTCTCAGTGAGTACCGCGTATATTTATATCGCGCATGTAGGATAGGAAGGCGTCAAGAACAGTCAGCACAAGGAGACCATCCGTATTTCCTGAAAATGTCGTTCTTTGTATTCATAATATATCGAAAACAGTTTCCTCTGATTATGTGAGCAAACCCGCGGAGGAGATAGGCAACGAACGCTTCGCTTGTATTTTATCTGAGGCTAGAAGTACGTCAGCATCAGGCGATTTGTTTGTTCATGATATCAGGCTTACATGTTTTTGAGGTTCTCATTCTTTTTTTTTTTTCGCAACGTAAAAATTTAGTTGGTTGGTTCAGCTCTGAAGTTTAGGGTATTGCATAAATTGCTTGCTGCCATTTGGACAGCAAATTTAGTAATTTATTCATTATATTCAGATAAGCATTGCCATCCACTTTCTTTATTTTAACACAATGATTCGGTCTTCCCGCGTAAGAAACTGCCACAGACACTTAACAGTACCAAGTATTAAAGTAGCGTGCACAAAAAAGTAACATATTGTTCTATTTGAAATCCAGAACGCGGTTCGGGTTCGGCGCATGCGCAATAATGACAAAATATTTTTTTTTTTTTTTTTTTTACGTACGTTGTTTTAATTTTTGCAGTATCTGAACTCCGCAATATTGGACGCCCCTCCGCCCCCCCCCCCCCCAAAAAAAAAAAAATAGATAAAAAAAAAGAGCCGGCTGCATGACAATTATATTGTCATGGGCAATTGGAATGTCCAGGATTGTCGATGGCAAATAGGGGTTTACATTTGGTGGGTTGGCGACGCTAAAATTTACAAAGCGATTTTCTTCAAACAACTAAATATTGTTTGTCACAGGTCAGTCAAATAGTGTCCAGCGCTAGAATTCAGCCAAATGTTCTGAGGTATTTCTCCTCCTGCGCCTTTCAATCTTATTTGTCCAATTTAACGGAAGACAAATGCAAGACTTAATTTGACGGGCCTTCACTTAAGCTATATCTTTAGTAGGGAAGCGTTTTTATAAAAATAATTTATTTCCTAGGGCCAATATCGCTAAATGCTGCTTATGAGTACTTTAGCATTGTTGATAATTTAAGAACATTCCTAGTCGGCCTGTCATAGCATGGTCGTGTACTGAATTCAAAAAAAGGGGCCGATACGATACTACTTTTTTTGATCAGTTATGCGCATCCTTACACGATAAGTTTTTAGTCTGCGAAGTTCACTAAAGTTTGGGTGCCCACGAAAACCAAGCAATGAGTAGTTAACTCGCCAGCTCATTTGTTCTAGCCGATTCAGTACACTGCTAATCAAGCTGTTAATAGGCTTCTTTACATTCACGTGTTAGTCTCTTCATTAGTTTGTTTTTCTGGAGACTGGCGTCTTCGGGTGCGGCCGTAGACGATGGTAATCTGCCCTTTACATTAGCCAGGCTTTTCCCGACTGACGATAATCAGTTGCATCGAAGGACCACTGTTTTATTGGTGGTGTACAACGAGCAAAATATCGTAGCACAAAATTCAGCAAAAGCAACGTAAAACAGCAACATATCAGCGTTCACGTTGAAACCAAAACCAACCAAATTGAAGCAACCTAATGGTGCCGAACGTGTAAGCGCCATCTATCCACCGAAAAAAGACTACAAAAATGAATATGTCTATACGCCCCCCTACGGGAGTTGCGCGTTATTTCCCGTAGTGCCGTGTTTCCTGCACGGTCTGTTGATCCTGCTCCTCAAGTGATCGGATCTCGGCGAATAGCGGCGTGGCGACACGTGAAAGTCAGACGCGCAACTCTGGCTCTCGTAAGAAGCCGATACAGGAAATCTAATTCGGTCTAAATCCACCTAATCGACCCCATCAGTGATGGCGTCAAAACATGGCGCTCCGCTCTAAACAGACCGTTGCTAGGGCCGTTGTTTACGAAGAGATACAGAGGGGCTCGACGTGACGTTAGGAATTGTCCGATAAAAAAAGTAGATATTTTTTGTAAGCACTGATCTTGTCAATATTGTGACGGATGACAAGTGACGAGGCGGTGAATGACCGAGTAAACTGAACGTTTAATGGGCGAACTTGTGCCCGAAAATAAAAGGAAAAAGAAAGATAATATTAGAGCATCGCGGGCGTCGAAGGCGGCGAAGCAGCACGATCGAACGCCGAGGCGAAAAACTGACTCCGGCTCGCCACGCGGGGTTCCTTATGTACATGCGTGAGCTTCTGGAATAATCGGCGTAAAATGTTCGACGCGTAGAATTATTCGGACCTCGAACAAGCCCTCGAATTCACCAGAAAACTAAATTGCAGGAAGAAACAAAAGGACGCGTGACTCCCGGGAACCGAACCCTGGCTTTTCGCGTAGGAGGCAAGCGCGATAACCGTTAGGCCACGGCCGCGCTGCCTACTTCGAGCGCGGCAATATCTAATCACGAAGACTTTTTCTATGGTCTCTGTGCCATAAAGCGATGACAAAATCCGACAATAGAGATTCACAAAATATTTTGCCTTGCTAACAGACGACTGAATGGCTTCGCGGGTTCACTGGCTCTCTCTGAGGGAGTCCACGGAGTGTGCAGCCAAGACGTGGACGAAGCAGGACAGGACGCAATCGATGCACAACTTCCAACTGATTTTTATTGAAACCTGTTGTGGTCACTTAGTCACAAAACAACACAAAGAACCATCACGGATCATGTTGAGGGTACAGCATTATCTTGCTCCCAGGTAAGCAAGTTCATTTTCAGATAGAGCTATCCAAGGCTTAGCGATACACGTTTCGCCTGAGTAATTACTAGCTTCTACAATTTCACGTGTTATCGTAGCCTCGCCTTTTTTTAATTCTAACGCATCCATCAAATAATTTAGCATAACCGCATGCCCTGCAGTGCATGTCAAGAAACCCATCGTTGTATTTTTGCACATTGTTACAGTGCTCGCGAAGCCCATCATTCAGACATCTCCCCGTCTGCCCGACGTACCGCACGCCACAAGACAGCGGATTGCGACATACCATGAAATGTGTGGCAGTCGACAAATTTCGTTCAGTGTTTCTTTTCGCATTCGTGTTGGGCGGGCACGTCAAGCTTCGTTGGTGTGCACAATTTCACGAGCCCATTGGCGCGGAAAACACTACTTTTAATCTTGACTGTAAAGCTATTTTCCTCGAATTGTGCGACACTTGCTGAATATACGATATAACAACTTTTTCTTTC
Organism: Ixodes scapularis; assembly: GCF_016920785.2. Taxonomy (NCBI): domain Eukaryota; kingdom Metazoa; phylum Arthropoda; class Arachnida; order Ixodida; family Ixodidae; genus Ixodes; species Ixodes scapularis. Next base: position 16,005,468 of record NW_024609846.1, read on the forward strand.
TGTATCGCCTCCTGGCTTCCATTGTTTTCCTTTGAGACAGTGATTTCCTAGAAGAACTGCAGCGACCGCAACAAGATGTGCTTGGAGTACCCAGCTGCAGCAAACTGCATTGCGTGCTGCTTAAAACCAGCAAAGGTCAAATGCTCAGTGGATTGTTGGAATGCATTGTTAAGACAGAGGCTAACAATACTTATTTTGATCAGCTTGGAGTTGGCTGAATGAAGAGGAAGCAGCGGCTTATGCGCACGCGGAAGTGATATTCGAGAAATAAAATCCTGAAGTAAAGAAAACGTATAGTGCTGTCTAAGGGCATCTGATGCGTGGCGTTGAGCGTGCAGAGGCATTACTTAAAAGTGGTCATGGTTTTCGCAGTCAGTGCTTCAAAAGCGTTGGTATCTGAACGAGTAAAAACTATGAAATCATCTACGTATCTGAATCGTCCTTTCTTTGGACCCTTAAAACAGGCTGCTAAGAGTGCTATCAAGTTCTGCTAAAATATATCGCTGAGGACTGGGGCGATGCACTACCCGACACATATGCCCTGTTTTTGCCATCATAGTGAATCAAAGTTTCCAAAGATAACACACTGAGGGATTCTAAAGAGCCACTTCTAGGACTACCCGATTTATTTTGAAAGGCTACAACTCAGTGCATTTTCATGTTTGGTGTGGTAGCCTTTCAATATATGTCGGGGATTTTTAGCAGTGGCTTTTCAGAAGTACTCAAATATATTGTATAATTGAGTTTTTACGACTCCTTGCTCTTTACAGTCACCGAAAAGTGGTGACCGGGACGCACGGTGTAAGATACATTTAGGTAATGTCTCTCTGCCCGAGGCGGGGACCACATTATGTTTGGCGCTCAGAGCGCTTCACTTGCACAGGGATAAATGGCGCCCAAATATGGAATCCCTCCCAAACAGACCGCTCCGGTTGTTGCTTCCAGCAGTGGTTCCCCGCCCCCCCCTCAGTCCCTCGCTTACCACTTTTCGTTTACTTCACCGCCGCCACGCCTTCACCAAGTCGCCAGAGTCCGTAAAACTGTGTTCTCTTTCTTCTTCTTCTTCTTTGGGTTAAGGCTCACCTTCATGCGCGATGGTGGCACCTGTGATCGACACAGCACCAAAGGAAAACGCAAGGCCAGCCACTGCCCGCACGGCACCACCACACAATGAAAAAGGCGAGCATTCTATGCCGCCCACACCGTGGGCCCCGGGGGGGGGACCTCATACCCACGATGCTCATACCCCAGCGCCCTCCGCGGCGGCGCGGAATTAACTACTCCTGGTTCGAGGCTAGCACCAAACACGATCGGGTCACTCCGTCTTCACGGGAAGAGCGGCGAAAGCCATCGCTTAAAAATGTATTTCTTTCATCGTGCCCGGGCGTGATTTGAACACGCCAGCTTCTCGAGATCGTACATTTTTATATACGTTCTTCAGAACCTCTCGCAGATGCAACCGCAAGAACAAACTAACTTGGACAGAAGCAGCCATTGCACAATTATCGGCCATCAAAAAGGCACTCTCGACAGCAATGCTGTTAACTCACTCTGACATTTATCATGGCCGCAGCAGGTGAAGTTCTACTAGAGTTAGAAGACAACCAAGGGTGTCCAGTGTCGTTCCTCTGAAAACTATATTCGTCAGCAGACACAAGATACAGTACATTCTGTAGCGAGCTACTTGGACTGTTTCTTGCTGTAAAACACTTCCGCCATTTCCTGGCTGGTAGACAATTCGTATTTGGACGAATTACAAGCTTTTTGAGATACGCGTTTGAATCTAACAATTTCAACCATACCTTCCAAGAGTTACGTCATATTTCCTTCGTGTCCGAGGTAACACTAAACAAAAAATTCGTATGGGGCAAAGACAACCCCGTCGCCGTTGCGTTAGCTCGTATGCGCATAAACGAGATCTCTTAAACTCGACAGGTAGTAGACTTTGCAGTTCTCGCTCGAGCCAAACAGGCGAACTGTGCACATCAAAAACATCCCTCATCCTTTAAGACGTCAACGTTCCTGACAGCAACAGAACAATCGGTGGCGACGTTTTTGCGGGCACCACGGGGACCATACATCTCTACGGAAATCCCACACACTATCACGCACTGCGCACGCTGCCACGTGCTTGTACACGCGCTCCCCAGCGTTTAGTCACATTACGCTGTGTGTGGCCGGGCATCAACGCAGGTGTGAGGCGTCGGTCGCAATCGTGCCCTCAGTGTAAAAAAGTTCATCAAAACACGGTTACACCTCGTGGCATTTTTCATCAACCTGACACTCGCTCGAGCTATGCACATCAGGAGATCGTGGGACCATAACCATCCTCGCAGGGTTTCCAGCAGTGGCGTAGCCAGGACGTTTTTTACGGGGGAGCGTCAGCGAGCGAAAAAGACGTCTGTGCCCCTGCTTTCTCAACGGTGGTTCATTCCGCGCGTTCCTGGTTTTCGCTAAGCGTGCTGCGGACAGTGTGTGTGTGTGTCCTTCTGGTGCACCTGCCCGGTTTTATTTGTTGAACTACCGTACATCTAGGAATTTACGCGGCGACATTGTGAGTACTTTGAGAGAGATTTTTTGCGGCAAAGAACTCAGTTGTTCCTATTTGGTCTGATGGCTTTTGTCTGCAGCTGTGCAAATTGTTTCACTGGTCTCGACCCTGTGAAATAAAGACATGGATCTTTCAGGCCTATATTGTCACGAATTAAGGCGACGAGGAGGCGAACAGAGAACTGAAAATAAAGGTTTAATTGGCGAACTTGCGCCAAACAAAAATAAGTAACGAACAAAGCGTCGGGGCAGCAGAAAAGCGGGCGGCGATTCGTCGGCACTACAGAGCGCTAGCAAAACTGGGACTGACTCGACAAGGTCGCGGGCAGCTGCTTATCTACCGTGCGTCACTATCTCGAAAGTTCGGCGAGGAAGGTTCGGGCGTCGCGCGCTCGTGGCGAGGATGAACTGGCACTTTCGAGAATAACAAAGCAGAGGGAAAGTTACGTCTGCTGCGAGAATGACCGGGAATCTTCTAGAAGACCGTGACCAAGCGTTGCCTTCTCGGCTCTGCGGGCGGCATTATCCCCCTTTTAAAAGTGCATCGCTCCGATGCAAAACGAAAGGAAAACGGAAATGGCTAAAACAATTGCGGCGAAACAAAACAAACATGCAGTTTCACAATCCTAACGCGCGTAGAACGGCTTGAGTCGAACTACGTGGACGACTTCGGGTCGTGGCTGGCGGCGTCCTGATGGTCGAGTTCCGTCAGGGAGCACCTCGTAGTTCAAGTCCCCAAGGCGGCGGATGACCTTGTAGGGTCCGAAGTAGCGCTTTAACAGTTTCTCGCTGAGGCCGCGGCGGCGAATGGGCGTCCACACCCATACCCTGTCTCCGGGCTGGAACACCACGTCGCGGCGGCGAAGATTGTACCGGCCAGCGTCCACACGTTGCTGGTCCTTTATTCGAAGACGGGCTAGTTGGCGTACTTCTTCTGCTCGTTGGGTGACCAGCTGGGCGTCGTCAGTGCCGTCGTCCGTCGGGTCGTGGGGCAGCATGGCGTCGAGCATCGTCGTCACCTTTCTGCCGCGCACCAGCTGAAAGGGTGTAATGCCGGTAGTTTCTTGAATCGCCGTGTTGTACGCAAACGTGACGTAGGGCAGCACTTCATCCCACGTCTTGTGTTCCACGTCAACGTACATAGAAATCATGTCGGCGATGGTCTTGTTTAGTCGCTCCGTCAACCCGTTGGTCTGTGGGTGGTATGCCGTGGTCCGGCGGTGGTCGGTGTGGCTCATGCGGAGTATCTCTTGTGTCAGTTGCGCCATGAACGAGGATCCTCGGTCCGTAATCAGGACTTCGGGAGCCCCGTGTCGGAGGACGATAGACTCCACGAAGAACTTGGCTACTTCCACGGCGGTCCCCGACGGGAGTGCTTTTGTCTCGGCGTACCTGGTGAGATAATCAGTTGCCACGATTATCCACCGGTTTCCCTGCGCCGACGGTGGGAAAGGTCCGAGAAGATCCATTCCAACCTGCTGGAATGGTGCAGTTGGGGGCGCGATCGGTTGCAGGAGACCTGCCGGCTTCGTCGGTGGTTTCTTGCGTCGTTGGCATTCGTGGCACGAACGGACGTAGAGGTGGACAGTCATCGGGAGCTTGGGCCAAAAGTATTTTTCTCGGATCCGTGCAAGAGTCCTACTGTAGCCAAGGTGACCAGATGTTGGGTCGTCGTGACAGGCTTGGAAGATCTCTTCTCGAAGACTAGCAGGAATGACCAGGAGCCACGTCGAGTTGTTGTCCCCGAAGTTCTCTTTATACAGGAGACCTCTCCGGACGGCGAATCTTGGCAGGTCACGCGAGAAGGCTCGGGGAATCGTACCCCCTCGTCCCTCCAAGTGGTCGATCAGTGCACGCAACTCAGGATCGTCCCGCTGGAGCGCTGCCATGCCGTGAATGCTCACTGCTCCAAGAAAGTGGTCGTCGTCGTCGTCTTTGGCACATCCGGTAGCTGACTCGACAGGGGCTCTGGACAGGCAGTCGGCGTCGCTGTGTTTTCGGCCTGACTTGTAGACAACGGTCACGTCGTACTCTTGCAGTCGTAGGCTCCACCGAGCGAGGCGTCCCGATGGGTCTTTCAGGCTCGCTAACCAACACAGCGAATGGTGGTCCGTGACCACCCGAAAAGGAGTCCCGTACAAGTATGGGCGGAATTTTGTAATGGCCCAGACGACGGCCAGACATTCCTTCTCGGTCGTCGAGTAATTGCGTTCCGCGTTCGACAGCGTCCGGCTAGCGTATGCGATCACGCGCTCCGCACCGTCTTGTCGTTGGACCAGTACCGCTCCGAGTCCTGTATTACTGGCGTCCGTGTGGACCTCCGTTTCGGTTGATTGGTCGAAGTGGCCGAGAATCGGTGGTGACTGGAGCCGTCGCTTTAGTTCGTCGAATGCCTGTTGTTGTTCTCCACCCCATTCGAAGTTCACGGCGTCTTTCGTAAGGCGCGTTAGCGGCGCAGAAAGCTTGGCGAAATCCTGAACGAATCGCCGGTAGTATGCGCAAAGTCCAAGGAATCTTCGGACGGCCTTTTTGTCGGTGGGCGGTGGAAAGGCCGCTACGGCGCGAGTTTTCTCAGGGTCAGGACTTACACCTTCGTTGCTCACAACGTGGCCCAGGAACTTCAGTTCGCCGTAGGCAAACCGGCACTTCGTCGGCTTGAGGGTGAGTCCTGCGGTCCTGATTGCCTCAAAAACGGCACGAAGGCGTCGCAAATGCTCGTCGAAGTCGGCCGAGAATACCACGACGTCGTCGAGGTAAACGAGACAGCTCTGCCACTTAAGGCCTGCCAGGACGGTGTCCATGACTCGTTGGAACGTTGCCGGCGCCGTGCACAGTCCAAAGGGCATCACCTTGAACTCAAACAGTCCGTCGGGCGTGACGAAGGCAGTCTTTTCTCGGTCCCGTTCGTCGACTTCGATCTGCCAGTAGCCACTCTTAAGGTCCATCGACGAAAAGTACCGGGAGTGGCGCAGCCGGTCCAGCGTGTCGTCGATGCGGGGGAGCGGAGACACGTCTTTCTTGGTGACCGCGTTGAGCCGCCGGTAGTCAACGCAGAATCGAAGCGTTCCGTCTTTCTTCTTTACAAGCACGACTGAAGAGGCCCACGGGCTGTTCGAAGGCTGAATGATGTCGTCGTTGAGCATCTCCTGTACTTGTTCATGAATGGCCTCTCGTTCCTTTGGGGAGACCCGGTACGGCGGCCGATGCACAGGGAGCGCGTCCTCGTTGGTAATGATGCGGTGTTTCGCAACTGTTGTCTGGCGCACCCTCGACGTCGTCGCAAAGCAGTCGTCGAACTCGGCGAGGAGGTCTCCGAGCTGTCGTCGTTCCGTCGCGCTGAGCTTGGGGTTAACGTCGAGCTGTGGCGGCACAGTACTGAACGGCTGACATGGCGAGGGCTCGTCGGAGATCGCGGCGATTTCGGCGTCGGCCCGGAGTTCCTCGACGTGTCCTATAGTGGCACCTTTCGTGAGATGCTGCGCCTCCGGTCGAAAGTTCGTCGCGAGGACCACACAACGTCCATCCTGCAGCTCTGCTACGCCCCTTGCGACGCCTATTCCTCTTCCGAGAAGCAGTTGGACGTTGCCTTCCAGAAGGACTTTCCCGCTGGCGACTGCGTCGGTAACGACGGGCACAAGAACACTCGACCGTGGCGGCAGGTTCACGTGGTCCGCAATGACTGGGACGGCGGCTGGCGACGTTTTGGATTCCTCCGGAGGTAGCACGGGCTTGCGCAGCGTCAACCTGTTTGCTCTAAGGTCGATCACAGCACCGTACTCACAGAGGAAGTCCATGCCAAGGATGACGTCTCTCGAACAGTCTTTGAGGACGACGAACTTCACGGGGCAGGTCTCTCCGTGGATGTCCACGCGCGCAGTACACCTTCCCACTGGTGTGATGAGATGTCCGCCGGCGGTTCGTATTTTTGGGCCATCCCACGGCGTCATCACTTTCCGAAGGCGGCGAGAGAGCGTCCCACTTAAAGCGGAATAGTCTGCTCCGGTGTCGACGAGTGCCTTCGCGTCGTGGCCGTCGATGGTAACGTCGAGGTTATTCGACACCGTCACAGAGGCGTCGTTCCTATCCGTTTTGTCGCTAGTGTGGGAGCCCTCCGACGTTTGTGGAGGATATTGGCGTCGTTCGTCACCGGCAATACCACCTCCCGGTATTGCCGCACTCAGTTTTCCCGGCGAGGCAGGGGGGACAGGCTTTCTCGGCGGGACCTACGATGAGGCGATGCAGGGCGTTGCGGTGACGGCGATCGGAAACCGCGGCGGGGAGACGGTCCTGGTGATGGCGAACGGCGGAGGTATTCGTCGATGTCCCTAGGTCGCTCTCCGTAGCGCGGTCGCGGGTCGTCGGGGTGGAAGCCTCGTAACCCCAGCTGCCGGTACAAGCAACGGCGGTAGACATGGTCGGCTTCCCCGCAATGGTAGCAGAGCGGGCGCCGGTCGGCGGTTCGCCACACGTCGGTTTTCCTGGGTGCTGGTTTTTCCGGGCGCACGTACTGCCGTTCTTCGCGACGTTGGGAGTACTGTGGCGCTGGAGGTTCACGTCGTGGTGGCACCGTAGCTTGGCGGGGAGTTTGCGGCGGTCGTCTGGCCATGGCGGCGTAGGTCAGCCTCGGTTTCTCAGGGGCTTGCACGTTGACGGGAGTTTCAGGCTGCAAGGCCCGCTGTACTTCGTCGCGCACGATCTCGGCGACTGACAGTGACGCCGGGCGCTCAGCAGCGGGGAGCAGCTTACGGAGCTCCTCTCGGACGACGTCCCGGATAACGTCGCGGATGTCCCGGGTGCGGGCGCCGATGTCGTCATTAAGCAGCGTGGAGCCAACGACGCCGGGATGTCGTTGGTAGTAGGAGGCGCGTGCTTGGAGGGCGCGCTCCATGTTCGTTGCTTCCGTGACAAACGCTTCGACGGTGGTCGGCGGGTAGCGGACGAGGCCCCCAAAGATGTCGTCCCTCACCCCGCGCATGAGGACACGCAGCTTCTTGTCATCGGTGGCTTGTGGGTCGGCACGCGCGCTCAGTCGCAAGACGTCTTGAACGAAGCTGGTAACGCTTTCGTTGGGGCCTTGGGTCCTCGTCCGAAGAAGGTCCTCGGCTCTCTCCCTTCGGTGCTGACTGGCGAACGTCCCTCGGAGCTCTCCTTTCAGCTGGTCCCATGACGTAATCGAGGTTTCACGATTCTCGAACCAGTGTCGCGCCGTTCCCTCGAGGGAAAAATAGACGTTTTGCAGACGCTGTTCCGGAGTCCATTGGTTGTGCAGCGCCACCCGTTCGTATTGTTGCAACCAATCTTCGACGTCTTCGTAAATCTCGCCGTGGAAGGACGTCGGTGTACGAGGGCTGACGGGCAGGTAGACGACGGGGGCGGCGGTTGGGGTCTGCGACGACTGGGGGTCCATGGTCGGCTTCGTCGACTGGTTGGTCTTCTTCGGCAGTAGACTGAATTCCGGGGGCAACCCTTGAATACGGCGGCTGGCACGATGCTCCGAGTCTTCAACGGAAGGTCGTCGGGAAATGGGGCTTGCTGACCGAGTTCTTTGTAGGGGTACGCTGCAGAGGTTTTGTACCCCGCACCTCCACCAGAAATGTCACGAATTAAGGCGACGAGGAGGCGAACAGAGAACTGAAAATAAAGGTTTAATTGGCGAACTTGTGCCAAACAAAAATAAGTAACGAACAAAGCGTCGGGGCAGCAGAAAAGCGGGCGGCGATTCGTCGGCACTACAGAGCGCTAGCAAAACTGGGACTGACTCGACAAAGTCGCGGGCAGCTGCTTATCTACCGTGCGTCACTATCTCGAAAGTTCGGCGAGGAAGGTTCGGGCGTCGCGCGCTCGGGGCGAGGATGAACTGGCACTTTCGAGAATAACAAAGCAGAGGGAAAGTTACGTCTGCTGCGAGAATAACCGGGAATCTTCTAGAAGACCGTGACCAAGCGTTGCCTTCTCGGCTCTGCGGGCGGCAATATGAACTAGCCGCATTTTATTTTGTTAGCGAATAGTCCAGCATTTGTTAAGCATACACCACCCACATTTCACAGGCTTCTTCCTGTACGCCTTCCGTTGGCGTACGAAAAAAAAAAAACACGGTAAGTTCCGCTTAATTGCAGCAAATCCAGTGATTTCTGGTAAATCCAGGCTTTACTGGAAGGGAAGAAAGCCCCACAATTCAGTAAACTATTTTTTTACTGGAAATAAAATTCCAGTAAAAATATTTTCAATAGGGAGTTATGACATTATACAATAATTCTTAGCCAGGAAAATTCACCACGCGTAAATCATGACGAATATGAACTCGGGCCTATTGGCACAAAGCAGAAGACTAATGAGGATGATAGGACTGGTATTGGTAATACGGAATATATGTCACATAAAGAGTTAAGCGCAATACATATGAGAAAGCAAAATACTTTTAACGCCGTGCTGAATCAACCTGAAATTGGGGTAGAGAAGACACATCGAAACGTACGTTTTGATCTTTCTTCTCAACCCGATCTCCCTGAGGCTGGGGTAGAAAAGACACATCAAAACCTAGAAGAGACAGAAAATTTGAGACGTCTTAGTGTCTATTTTCTGTCTCGTCTACGTTTTGATCTTTCTTCTCAATTCTGCCTCCCTGAGACTGGGGTAGAGAAGACACATCAAAGCCTAGAAGAGACAGAAAATTTGAGACGTCGTCCTGTGTATTTTCTGTCTCGTGTACGTTTCTTTTGTTTGTCCTCAGCCCTGCACTTGCCCTGCCTGCACGCTTACGATATTTTCCCTTTTAACGCAGTTACACAGATATGCAAGAGCGAACTCAGAAGTGTGATGCCGGTGGTGACAATGGGCAATAAATATTGGTCTCAACTTTAAGTGGGAATCGGCACGGATTCAAAGACAACTGCGTTTCGAAATGGACAGTCAGTGATTAAAAAGGACCATGAACTTCCCTGTCTTCTTACCAATAAAACAACACCCCTCAGAGGCTGCGACACAAACTGACGTGCCTAGGGGTATGTAGTTGCCTTTTGCCACCCTCTGGAATTACTTAGACTTGAAATAAACTTATATTTTTAATAGAACGATGAACGCGCTGTAATTATCCCTGTGTTTCAAATTAAGCCTCATCAGCATATATCTTCACTGAAGAGCGCGGGATTTTGTAGACCATTATAAAAACATCAGTTTTACGTTTAGCCTGGTTACGTTTACGTTTAGCCACTCCGGAGTTGGAATGATTCCGGAATCATTCCGCATTTTCACGACCCCGGAATTAAATGGGAATGGAATGGCGGAAACGTTTAGGGGAATTGAATGGGAATGGAATTAGGTGCATTTTGCCCGGAATGGAATGGGAATTGAATGGGCACGTTTCTTTTTTTTTATTTTTTATTTTTTGTGTGTGTGTTTACGGTTAGCTAAGCCGGTCCAGTCAGCGAGTCAGTTGCTCAGAAATAAAATGAGCGGGAAACTGCTAGCCCGCGTGCAGCCCTAACAGACTTATACACACACAAAATATTCAATCATAAAACAAGCGTCAAAGCAAAGGGCAAAGAAGGAAAGGGGGTAACATGGCGCCTTTCACGGACGCGCAGGCGTCGGGCTTCGATGGCGATACACGAGAGCGAAACAAGAAACCAAGCACCAAGCAAAAGAAAAGGGAGCGGCAAACAAAGAAACCGCCCTGCACAACTCCTCATCGTCCTTCTTGTCACGCTTTTTTTGTTGTTGCGACGGTTTGTAGAATGCACTCGCCCGTAGAGACTGAGATCTGGGAGCGGAAGCGACTCATAACTCGCAGAGCTCTGATAACTCGTTGACTCGGGCGCCGCCGAAAGATGATCAGGTATTGTTTTCTTATAGTTCGAGGAGCGTTGTTTAGCAGGCAGCCAACCCTGCTGCCTTCCACGTTCATTCGCGCGCACTCCTTTGAAGTGCGAAATGTGGGTTTGCTTCGGCATTAAAACAAAGCGAGATTCACTTCCCTCTTCTCCTCTTGCGCTTTGCTCCGAGTCTTGTTTTTTTATACTGCATTTGTAGTGTAAGTCCGCCTTTTACTTGGTCATTGTTCCGATGCTTGTTTTTTGTGTTATGTGTTTTAGTGGGTTGGGGTTACAAGCAAGCTAGCGGATTCCCGTTCATTTCCTTTGACTTTAGTCTCTGCATACTTCGTTTTACCTTGCGATGGACCGCTGCGGACGCTACGAGTCACCCTAGGCAATCCAGCACCGTGAGCGGGACTGCAGGGTCACGCGACAGTGGAAGGCACTGGATTGGTTTCGATGGCTCTCGTGCTGTCTGTTGAGGTCCATCGTAAGGTGAAGTAGACTATAGTCACCGCTCTTGGTGTGACCGAACTGATTAGACCTGGAGAAAGACCGTCTCGCGCCAGACGAGGCGCGACCGTTGCTGTGAGGGCAACTGAGAAGGAGAGCTGGGTGCTAGCTGCCACCGAGGTTTTGGCTTTCGCGCGTCTCGGCTCTCCGGTCTGCATTCGTGCTCCTTGTCCTGGACCCTGTTTGAGGCGGTGAGAAGTCAGTTGGACGGTGTTGTTGAGGAAACACGGGAAATGTCAATTCGAACGGTGCGGTATTACCCCGTTAATTGTATCTTGATGTGAAGAGCTTTGTCAACGCTGACTGCCCGACCCGTCGCCACAACGCGAACAATCGACACCGAAGTAGAAGAATGAATCGGTTGGTACTGTCTGCTGCCTGAACCCGCCACTTGATCAGCGCGAAAGGGAACATCACAATTCGGACGAGAAGACAAGATAAATACAGATCGAGTCATGGCATCGTGGAAGACAATTTTCGACGTTAGTCGCGAAGAAAATAAACAAGCGGCACGCTGAAGGTTGTGCAACGATACGAAGCTATATACACGGTGCGTGCAGTTGGCGTATATCATCGAACTTTATTCGCCATCTGAAGAGGAAACACGAGAATGAGTATGCGAAGGGTGGAAAAGGGCAGGCGAACCTGCCAACAATTGAATTGAATATGATAAGAAATAACGAGATTTGTAAGACAAGCGTGAACTTATGCGTTTTAAAACAGGTTTCGTGACATGGTCTATACGGTCCCTCGTGCTGCGCCGCACAGGTGTCATTTTGTCGGAGGATGTGTTCTTGCCGCTGTGCATGGAGTCGCTTCCAGCGGTGTACTAGCCGTGTTGCTGTATTTGAAGCATACAGCAATATAGCTTATTCCTGCGCCACGCACGAACTGGATATTTTTCTGGTCTTATCAAACAAACACGCTGGCCGCGTATGTCCTAAATTCAAATGCAAAAAAGTAAATGAGTGGACTTAAGTTTTTTCTGTTTGTTGTGAGTCACGTGGTCGCGAGACCGACGTCTTAAACAAGCATCGACATATCAAGGGGCTTTCTCGATGTTTGCAGTACATTGTAAATAAACACTTTGTGCCACCAGCGGTCCGCTTAGTAAAAACAGTGCTGTTTTGAGGAATTTAGCTTTTTTTTTTGCAATTGTCTCTGCATTTGATCATGTCAACTTTATGCTGCTGCTTATGCCGGCAACACAATGTAGCTGTCAAGTGCCAATTTTTTACGTTTAGGAATTGAAGGAAGGGAATGGAACAATTTAGCCATTCCAGGAGTGGGAATGGGCCCAGTGTCTCCATTCCTAGGAATTGAAAGGAATTTGATTATCGAAAACTCTTATTCCACGGAATGGAATTGCAATGGAATGGGGGTGCCCCTTCCGCAACACTGGTGACAATGTGCAATAAATATTGGTCTCAACTTTCAGTGGGAATCGACACGGATTCAAAGTGTTTTGTAAGCGTCGGGACGCCATTACTTTGCATGTTTTTATTTTTGCGCCAGTCACCCGAAGTCTGCTGGAAACGGGCCGCGGTCCCGGTGTTTCTGAAAGGACCGCGGCCAGCCGTGTGGAGGTGAGAAAAGCCTCCGCCAGACGGAAGTGGTCAGCGGACCGTGTTTTGAAAACCCCTGAATTAAACCGTTATACCAAAAAAGTCGTGGGGCCATGGGAGCTCGATCCTAGAATAAATTGTTACCTGAAACATTCACCTTACGGAACCTAATCCTATTCTCACAAAAGCACTCGTTGACGTATTTCCGGTCATGCCTCTCAAGGAATATTGTTCCCAAAAACCCGAAAAGCCTAAGTTGTCGCGCGTTATTATACAAAGGGGTCGGATATTCGCTGGGCGGAAGCGTCGCTACCTGAAGAAATGGATGCCTCAAGCTTACTAAAAGTGTGTACCTTCCCATCAAACGGGTAGCGATATATGCTCGTAGGATTATTGGCGTATAAAGGTCTGAAAGGAAGGCAGTGAGGCATACAACGAGCGGTAGCTCTTTTGCTCGATTCCATTTTTTTCCGACTGCAAAAATCGCCTTCACTTAACAAGGCCAAGAATACGCATGAAACGTCTGGGGCCTTGACAAGGCGTTTGTTGTTAACTATTTATTCCGGTCATTACTTCTTCACAATGATCGAAGCTTACGGTTTGACCCTGCTTGACGCTCCAGCAAGAAGGCTGGGGATCTTTTTGTCCTGTCCATTCAGGTTTTCAAATGTACCGACCTCGCTTGTGATGTGCCCTTCGCCTTTTGGCCCTCATGCCGTTCATCCCTAAGCGGACAGTGGGGTGGAAGCTACAGAACAGTCAAGCATCCATCCTTCGCTACATAACCGGGCTCTCGCTCATACCTGCATGCAGAGAAATGGACGGGACAGACGATCAAAGGAAAATAGTTGATTGGTTCTTGTGACCTGGTATAGCTCGCACCGCAATGTCAGATTACGTATGAAGGAAGTATAGTGTCGTCGTGATGACGTAACCGCAGCGAATCTGCTTGCAGTGTTCGTGAGCCGTGGTCTTCCAGTGATGTCTTTGCACGCAAGCTTTTTCTTTCGCCTTTCCAGCCGCCTTTGTGCGTCTGTCGAGCTCTTCGTACGAGGTTTTGCGTTGAGATGGCTGTCGTTTATTTGCTCCGTTGTCTGTTTCACGAACTTTCTCCATAAAAATATTTATGTTATTTTAAGGGCGAAGCTCCTTAGGGGCTAGCCATGTCCGTATGTCCGTCCGATGTCCGGCTTCTGGTTTTCGTGCTCACGAGCACGTGAGCACGTGCTCCCGTGCTTGTGTGGAGCAAAAAAAAAAAAACGCATCTCAACGTGGTGAATGAAGTTGATTGGGGCAAAGCTCTGGTGGTGCTTGTCTGCGTAGACGGTGAGCCGCAGCATGCCGAGCTTTTCGTTCGTTTTCGTCCATGTCAGAAAGAAAATGTGGGCCATGGAACGTGGTTATATACGCATTTGAGCATTTGAACGCAGCCTGACATGGATGAGAACGAACGAAAGGCTCGGCATGCTGCGGCTCAGCGTCTACGCAGACACGCACCACCGGAGCTTCGCCCCAATCAACATTATTCACCACGTGGCGATGCGTTTTTTTTTATAAAGTTGGCAAATGGGCTTTCTTATTTGGGATAAAAGTAATTTCAAAATTAACGAGTTTTTTTTTTTAATTTACTGACTGAAAGTAATTCATTGCACTACTGAATCGCCAGCCTATAAAAGTAATACAGTGCATTACTCATTAGCAAAGCAATTAATTTTATTATTGTAAATTTGTGACTGCAATTTCATTAAATTAATTTCATTACAACCATCTCTCGAAAGGACTGCCTACTGTCCTTCCACGGCGCTATGAATGATGAAAAACGCGGAATGACTAGTTCACGCGGTTGCGTATGTTGCGTTAGGAGCAACCTGGGTAAAAAGCTGATACTACAGTTGCTACAGAGCCACCGGGACAACTGTTTCATCGAGCAAACCACCAACAACATGTAATCAAGGAAGCCACAAGAGACGAGCGGAAATCGCGAAAAAACCTGTCCCGTCTAGTTCACGTTTTCTCACTAAGTGACGTCCGTTTCGTTGGAGTCGCGAATACTCAAGCACAACCTTATGTATCAATGGAACGAAAGCTACAGACCCGCAGCACGCCGTCTCAATGCGCAGCTGAATATAGTCCAACCAAAATATTGTCTTAAGTGCAACTATATATATATATATATATATATATATATATATATATATATATATATATATACCCTGTTGGAAAATCTCGATGTTGGAAAGATGACGGAAAAGGCTCATACAAGCGTAACCGTAATATGGGACATCCTATACAAGCGAAAGGGCGGCTCCAGTATAGTGGATTAAGGCGGAACGATACAGGCGGGCGGAACCATACAAGCGTCTCGTATTATGGGACATCCTATACCAGCGTAGTGGATTACGCCGGAACCATGTAGGCGGACGGAACCATACATGCATAACGTAATATGTGTCATCCTATACCAGCAAAAAGTCGATACCAGCATGGTGGAGCCATATGGCTCTACCAAGCTGGTATCGCCTTTTCATTGTTGTAGAGGGCGATTTAGTTTTAAGCTTTACATATATGTTTAGAAAGGTCGTGAAAGCTAAATTAATGCGGTTTGTGCAGGCGAGTTGTACGGCCAGAGGTACGTAGTATAGGGACCTAACCGTAATGATCAGTCGGATAATTAAATACAATTTGTTAATTAACTCTTTAATTACTAAAAACGAACAGATGGTTTCAATTAGAAACTTGCCGAGTCATCGAAAACCACTATATCAACTCTTTTTAGAAGGATATAACGCAGGGGTAGCATTTTATGCGTTGTGTAAAAACGCTTTATTTGGTTCCGTTTCTAGGTTTCGGTTTCTCATTGGAGGGCATCTCTGCGCCCACGGTCCTGTTCCCCAAGAGTTTAGTTGTGCAACACACGTGCGCCTTGCTTCCCTCCATCCTAGGAGGGAGGCGAGGGGTTGGCTTTGCACTGCGGCCACCGGGCAGCAGGATCGCAGGCCCAAAGATGCACTCTGGTAAGAAATCGAAATCTGGAAACGCGTCCAAATGGACTATTGTTTAGAACGTCGTAAAATGCTGCTCTTGTCTTATATCTTCACAAATAAAGTTTATTTTGTTTGTTTTGATGATACTTAGCAAGTTTCTAATTGAAATCATGGATCTATTTTCACAAATTGAAATTTTAAGAAACATATTATACTTAAAGGGAAGCTGAAGCGGTTTTTTATTTGAGGAACCACATTAAAATATTCCTTTTGACCTCCAGGATATCAAATATCAAAATTATTTCTCAATTTGGTTAATCGAGACTGCATAGAATCATTTTTAAAGTACTGATGGAGGCACTTCCCTGGAGAGCGACGTCACAAAAGCAGCTTTCGGAATCTTTGCTCACGCATCTTCAGCGCCTATCAAAGCTATGCATGCACATGCTATTTCTTAAAAGGGCAGAAAAATATGTCACGACTGAGTGCGGGAGAATATACCTAGAAAACTTGCGACTGGACGAGCGGCCCTTAAGCGACACACACTTGGCGGCTGAAAGGTTTTCTTACGATGTCACTATTGGTAGGATGTTTTTTTGTGTTTTCTCACGTTTAGTTATATCTTTGTGGAAAACGAAGCGGATATTCAGATTCGCGGGATAAAACTACGGTAGAATGAACCTCCATCTAGTTTTTGGAAAGAAGTTTGGCACTTCTCTGTAATAAGCCGACTGATCATTACGAATTAGCCTTTTATACTATGCCGCCCTGGCCATATAACCAATGTGCACAGATCGCGTAAATGTAGCTTTTATGGCTTTTAAAAAAAAACCTGTAAAACATACAAAAAAAACACACTGTAGAATGTCCCCCAATACGATACGATTGTATGGTCCCTTCCCCGCTTGTACCGTTCAAGAAGGACTTGCAGACATCCAGCCTTTTATTGGAATGCTGGATGTCAGCGAGTCTCTACACCAGTGAGTGGTTTCAAACAAGCATGATGTTTGCACACCAGTAAGCTCTTATCCGAGGCCCTCCAGGAGCACTAAAAGCAGAGGCAAAATGTAGTGACCTGATAAATTTGGTTGCAGGTATTTATTTTTAGAAGAATTGCATGCAGCAAATTTTAAGTTTGTTCAAAAGAAGATAATTGTAAATTCAATACTGAACAATGGTGTCCCTTGAGTTGTCAGACCAA
The DNA here is from genome assembly GCF_016920785.2 of Ixodes scapularis. Lineage (NCBI taxonomy): Eukaryota > Metazoa > Arthropoda > Arachnida > Ixodida > Ixodidae > Ixodes > Ixodes scapularis. Next base: position 16,022,092 of record NW_024609846.1, read on the forward strand.
ACTCCCACTCTTGCCACTCAGGAGTTCCTAAATTGTGCGTAGAGGATCAGCACAACCCAGATTTGTGCTGCGAGCGCACCTGCAATATAAAAGTTCAATAAACATGAGATGGAAAATGAGACGTTTACAATTTTCTTTAATGTGAAATTAGAGCACAGATCTTGAAAAGGAAGATGGGAGGGTTAGCCCCTCCTCGCCCTCTCCTCCCCCTCTTCTGCTCCCTCCCATTTAGCGGGAAAATTTCCCCACTAAATTTAGCGGGTAAGTTTCCCACTAAATTTAGCGCGGAAATTAATGCCACGTGACCTCAACACCAATGCAGTTTTCCCGCTAAAAGTAGCGGGGAAAATGGCGTCGCATGACCGTGTCACGTCATCCATAAAAAAATTCAGTTTCTCAGCTAGACTTAGCGGAAAGATTAACGTCACATTACCTCAACATTGATTCAATTTCCTGCCAAGTTTAGTGGGGCGGGCGGTTACACCGACAGCGACGCAGCGAAATGCGGAAACAGGTGCCTAAGAGCTGCGCTCAAATAACTAAATGCCTCAAGTGAAATAAAGCAAAAATTAGAGACAAGACAAAGAAAAGAGAATCTAAGATGCTGTTCTCAGATCCTTCCTTTAGTCCGTTCTGAAATGTTTTGATTTCAAAAAATGTTTATCTCTTTATTCATACCTAGGGGACCCCTCCCAGTTTCAGCATGAATGCAATAAATCAATGCAGACTAGACCTTGTGAACTATAATGCACATGAAAATGAATGTTTGCCACATAGTCATGCATGAGTCGGTGGCTCAGATCTCTAAATACATTTGTAGTGAGGAACATTCTTGAATAAAACTTCTAGCCTTCGTATTCAACAGTTTAAACTTCCATAAGCGACACTGTATGGCAGATTTTTTTGGTGACACATCAGAAACGGTACAGCATTCTCATCCTTGCATACCTAACAAGAATTTGCCTTTTTTTAGCATGGCATGTGCTATTCTAATACCCATACAGCCCCCTCTAAAAAAAATTCCTTTGTAGAACTTTTTATTGGTTCTTACTTAACTCGCACAACAGATTCGGTACCTTGAATTCTCACTCGGCATCAACAGTTTTATATATTGATGTAATAGCGAAAGAAAAGATGTATGATCTTGAGTACGGCTCAACAAGCACAGATGTTGAGAAAAGTACTGAAGAAAATTCAAATGTCAAAATAAAAATAAGCTGGAATGTGGATACAATTATGGACATGGTCATGAATACAGTTAGCAGATTCAATATGAAGAATATGTGTTAGACGCACGCTCAACGAAACCTATTGCATCTATATTCATTCAAATTACTTTGCAGAACCCAGCGCTGCAGTCTCAGGTGGGAGTTCGCTGAATGAGTCTACTGAAAAAGAGTGTAGATGGAAAAAGCAGTTTGATCTGCGATAATGAGCATTACATAAGTGACATGTCATTATTACTGTTACAGTGCCGAATGTTCCAAACTGTCAGTCGCATCATTCTGTGAGTTCCCTCCGTACATTACAGGGTTTGGCTATCTCGAATGCTTTGCGAGAAAAATGACGAACTGGAAATATCTAGAGTAGTAGAAAAACTATTTCCAGAATCTTATCTCAGCATCGCAAAGAATATAAAAAGTTTCTAAAGACAAGGTTAGTGCAGGAGTAGAATAAACTAAATACTTTGTTTTTCGAAACCATCTTGCCGTAGTAAACGTATGAAGTTCCCCTAGATAGAGCTAGTCATTACGGATGATTGTGCCCATTGCGTACCATAAAAATTTAATTTGCGACCTACAATATTTACAAACTCAATTAACTCAGAATAAGTGGACCACTTGGCATTAAAGATTGGCCTCACCTTGACTGTCTGCCAACATCTACATAATAATTTCCATGAACCTATGTACTTCAAGAAAATATTTGGTGCGAGCTGCTTAAAACACAATAGCACTTTTTAACAAGTGCTGATTGTTGGGCAAATTGGTACGGTACGTTAGAAAACATGATTGCGCTTTGAAGACGGGGACATAGGAAGGACAGACACCACAGAGTGCTAACTTGTAACTGATTTATTTCAAGAACCTGAGCGTAGAAACACACTGTGTCACCGCACCACATCTTAACCAATCCGTGGCGCTGCAACGGGCCGCAAGTACGCCAACTCCTTATCCGCCAAGTCAATTGACTCCACATTGACACAACACGTGCCGGAACCAGAGTGTCGAACCGAAATTTTTATCGGTTCGGTTCCGGTTCGGGTTCACGGCTTTCGGTTCGGTTCCGGTTCAGTTCCGAGGAGCAAAAAATAACGGTTCAAACCGGTTCGAACCGGTTTGAACCGCTAAATTGAGAATATATTTTCTGCGTTGTTCTGCCCATATACACTATTTACCCTGTGAAACGATTAACTATACAGTTTCTTCGATCGTCCGTGCAATTTACTTTTGTTCTTAGGTACCAAAATATGAAATTCAGTTTTATTTTGACCCAAGGGTAGAAGAAAATCTTCTTTATATACATAACGTCGTGTTCATGCTACTCAACATCCCTTTGTTTACGAGTAACATATATTTTACCTGATTCAAAATGTTTAAGTACAAGAGTGAAGAGTTGAGCTTGTTGGTACATACCTGTTAATAGATCAGCTTGAAATTTAGAACTATACTTTATTTTCTTGTCCTTTCTTCGTGTTTAAGTAAAATTCTTAAGTTCAAGCTGATTTATTTACACGGTATGAAATATTGTCGCGAATTGTGATAGGTCTCCCAAAATACACGTGATTGGTACAACTTGTGTCGCAGTATTAAAAGTAAAATCGTGATTCTGTCCTTGAACCATGAATTGATTACATCACATAAAATTATGAAAGGAGTGTCTTGTGGCCATATATATCACAAAATATGGTTTACGAGATATGCTTCACAATATATATGTATACGATGACGAAACAACTGAGCTTAAAGCGATGGAATTTTCAAAATGTCACAAAAGTTTTAGGATAATTCCTTTCAGTCTATTTTTTATAGAAACACCGAGCGGCAATCAAAATGCTTGTTGTTTTGACCAAACATTGTTTACACACCGCACCGCATGTATGCGACTAATCATGCAGCAAGGTGTAATCACAATTGTTCACTCTAATCTATACGCACCTTCGCACTCAGATCGAATCTGGCCCAAAATAACGCTTGCCGAAGTGAACATTTTCTTATACGGGAGAAGCTGGCATAGTCTGGCTAGCTGTTGAGGTTTGTTCTTGACCAGATGCCGGTCAACTTAATTCGCAAATGAGCATCACCCTTGCTAATTGATGCTTTTAACGCGAGGGCGTTAAGGAGCTCATGTCGCAGAAAAGCCGAAGTCGGTGACGTGACTGGAAAATCTTGATTGGTCGATAAGGTGATGACGTCAAAACTACATGCCCTTGCGCAAGACTCTCTAACAACCAACAATGCTCACGTGAAACGTGACATCACGCGTGGAGTGAGAGTGATTAAAACATGACATGTAATGCCAATTAAAGGTCGACGTATGCTTTGCCTTAAAGAAAACGAATCAGAATTTTAGGTGGGATTTGAACCCACGACCCTTTGGTTGCGAGTCAGACGCTTTTGACTAGGCCACGCGAGGCACGCTTGCACGGCAAATGAGAATGCGATGCAAACGAGGCCCGTTAAGGCTATCGCGTTCCACTTTTAAAGGCGAAACTTAAGCGTTCTCCAAGATTCTTTTTTGTTAAGTAAACCGAAGTAGTGTTTCACGTTCTACTCGACATGGCAGCTAATTAATTGGACACTTTCTGACGGTTTGCGTACGTAATCGTCATACTTCCGCCGCGCGCCGTTGTTCACTTTGTTTTTGTCAAGCCCACAGATACATAAAAGTAATGTTTACCACATACAAGAGGCACTAACAGACTTCTATATGTTTGAGAAGTTATATGTGTGAGGAACACATAGTTATTTAAATTAGCTTCAAAATTAGAAATGCGTGTAAGGCTGTCCCATATCACTTACTACGAGCCTATAGAGGATAAAAACGCCAGAAAAGATTGGCAGAACACCTTTCAAACAATTTGGGGGGCATTGCTTTAGGGTGGTCGGCCCTATTTATGTTGTCAAATATTCAGTTAGTTATTAAATATATTTTAATAACGATCAATAAATTTTACTTTAAAAAGTTCACATAACCGCTTGAGACCGACGCGGAAGGACGATACTCGAAACTACGCGAGCTGTGTAGTGTGCGTAAAAGTGTTTTTCTGTTTGCTGATTGGCAGTGTGAAACATAGGGTTGCAGGGTACGCTAAAAACGGCTCTGTGCTCATATGATACATTGGAAGTCAAATACGTGAATTGTAATAAAGAGAGGGATAATTAATGGTTATTTTCCTAAATAATCCCACACAGAACACCTTACTGCAAAAAGAGATACGTAAAGATGCACGCAATGAAATTCATAAATTTACATGAATAGGGCGAAGGACAGGCAAATATTCTTGAAATCGTACTATAAATCACATTTCATCAGCTTGCATGAGCTCGAAACTTCGCGAAATACTGCACCGAGAGGCTAATGTTATATTCGATTTTACCTGCATTTGTTTCGGGCCCTCACATTACAACACTAGTCATGCGCTCTAACCTTTCTCTAGGCTGCCATATATCATTGCGAGACTGCTATAAATACTGCACAACTTTACAATTAGGACATCTATTACTAGTGTTACGAACATCAGATTTCACCAGAAAGCTGAACTTTTTAACATGGTATGCACGTGACGCCATCACAATATAGGCTGGTGGTCATTCTGATTTTTTCTTACTGAGAAACTCGAATTCGATGGTGCAAAATGCACGCTGCAGGAGGTTCAAGCTTAGTGAAAGCCTAGTATTTTAAAGGCACGTGTTATTATCCTGAGTGCATCGTCGTGATGAACGGCACGAGCGTCTGGCACGACAAAAACGTGCTTTTTGGCCAGAGCGTTTTTGCACACAAAGTAGTTTCCGGAGACACGCTTTTTGGTCTGCGCCAAAGATGAGGGGAAGAGAAATCTTTACAACACAGTAAATTTTTCAAATTAACCCCCCGCCACACACACACACGTACGCACACACACACACTTCTTTTTACAGCGGAGCTGTTAAGGGCTAGTTTCCCCAGTATCGTGTCCGTCAGCAAACAAACGATGACACTAAACTCGGGACAACTACCGCCATCTATAAGTGATAACGGCAACCGGACAACCGGCTTGCCGGTTGTCTGGTTGCCGTCGTCGCGCATAGATGGCGGCAACCTCTCCAGCCTTTCCACTCTAGCTTGCCGACTTACGGCCGGCAATTACTTCATTCCCCCCATCGTATACAGCTACGCTGGTCTTCCTTCTTCACCAGAGTAGAAAGGCTGAAAGTATTGCTAAAGAATTGCCTCCTCCATTCGTCTATGCTAATTCGACAATTTTATTTGTCACTTGTTAACAGCAAACCTTCACTGCTTTTATTTTGCACCCCGTGAAGTTTAAAGTGGTCATAAAACGATATCGGGTTGGAATGTTCATGACGCTTTCGAGGCGTACTGGTCCTAGTCAGACCCAAGTATACTCGCACAGGCCGCCACTGATTCAGAAGCTTCTTTGTCGCGGTGAAATTGCGAGAATAAAATAAGTCTATTTCTTTTAGTCGCCTTCGCAAAGATTGATGTCGTAATTGTGGGATCAAAACCACCCGCCTGACGACAGTCCAGCGCGGCTCATGGATTGGCCACGAGAACTGCGTGAGCACTGCTCATAGGCTCGTAACAATCAATGCCTCGGCGGACACTCAGCTAGTGAGTGGCTCGTGTCCAACCACTGCGGTAATGAGAACAGCCGAATTCTAACAATGCCTGGAGCTCAGCACGCGGTTTCTTCCTTTCCAACCCCAGCGCGGGGGTGTGATTAACGTTGGGGGATTAGGATAGGCACCAAGCCACGTAACCACTTCCGGCTCCGAGTTGAGTGGATGAACGATGCTCACATTTCTCTCATTTTGTGGCGATTGCCATTGCCCAGAAAAAAGAGCAAAGCCAATTTCAATCAGTTATTAACGTTAGTGAGTGATTCTCAGTAGTATTTAGTGATGTATAGAAATCTTTTTATAGCTTCTTTAAGCAAAATACAGAGGGGGTCAAAACTTGGGCAATAGCTTGAGAACGACGCTCGTGTGAGACTTACAGCGAATGCCAATGTTCGGCTGTCTAACTAAATTTTTTTGTTTTGTAGGTATTTCTTTCGAACACACATGTATTTCTATGTAACGTCCTATAAATAAGTCGCATCTAGTCATTCCAATACTTCTATTCTCGGGGACATATTTCGGATGCAGTTCAGCAACAACGAAAAAAATGTTTGGGTGCCTCAATAATGTAAAATTATCTTGCAACATTTTTTTTGTACTTTCAATAAATGCTGCTAGAAGTGACCCCTGACGTTGTTAGGTTGCGAAAAAATTCATTAGTTTTCCTCTCCGCGCAATAGCAGATGCAGAAAAAATAAAGGAATGAAACAGCTGTCGATCCCCTCCTCAACTCGCAACTTTGAACAAGCGACCAGGTGATCTGACTCTAATTATATACCGTCAGTGTTCGTCATAGGCATGCCCTAGGCGGCAAGGATTTGGAAAGCAAAAGCTTAGGCTGAGCTTCAGATATTATTAGAATTGGGCTAGTATCATATTTAATTGAACATGAGCCGTTACCTTAATGTTTGGCAATGCTGATTGTCATGAACCCGAGCACTCGACTAGGGGTTATGAAAATCACTTCTGTCACGATGTCACGTGACTCTCGGTGCAAGATCGTGATGTCATGTTACGTCACGCTGCCAACAAGGTTAATACATCTAGTGAATTCCTCAAATTAAATCGAGTTGACACAGTGAGTCACGTGACTCCACGAGGTCACGTGACATTGATTGGCAACATGTATTGACACCATGTCGTCACGTGACAACGTGACACATGGTTAATTATAGTGCCAATACAAAAGCGCCACGAAAACCCACAATTCAACATACATGGCAATTCTGTATAGTACCATTTGATCAATAGATAGAAATACAGCCGCCAATTTTTTATTCCCATATGTTCATTTTGTGATATTAACAAAAAAGAAAAAAAGAAATTACTTTGAACCGTTTTGAACCGGTAACCGTTATATTTTTTTCGGTTCGGTTCCGGTTGAGTTCCAAGATGGCGGCGAATATTTCGGTTCGGTTCAGTTCCGGTTCAGCTAAAAATAACGGTTCTGTTCCGGTGTTCGGTTCGGTTCGGTTCCGGTTCGACACCCTGGCCGGAACTATTTATAGCGTCAGCCTCCATAATCTCTCTAACAGCCCTATCTTTGTGCCTAGCAAGAACAGTAGACGAAGCAAATAATGGTTTGCACCCGCAGTCATGATCTGTTGTGTCACTGTCATGACTGCGGGAGCAAACCATTATTTGCTTCGTCTACTGTTCTTGCTAGGCACAAAGATAGGACTGTTAGAGAGGTTATGGAGGCTGACGCTATAAATAGTTCCGGCACGTGTTATGTCAGTGTGGCGTCAATTGGACTTGGCGGATAAGGAGTTGGCGTACTTGCGGTCCGTGGCATTGGTTGAGATGTGGAGCGGTGACGCAGTGTGTTACTACGCTGAGGTTCTGGAATTAAATCAGTTGAAAGTTAGCGCTCTGTGGTGTCTGTCCTTCCTATGTCCCCGTCTTCAAAGCGCAATCATGTTTTCTAACGCACTTTTTAACACTAATAGAAAGCCTGTAGTGGACCACAACTTAAGCAGTTTTCACTTCATTATGAAGAGCAATTACACATATGTCAACCATGATTATAGGCCTGCACTGAATGTTTTTCTTAAGTTGAACGTGCTATGCTCTGTTTACTATATAAATCTTTGCAGAGCTGACAATGTGCAAGTTCCTGTTTTTTTTTATATTTCACATGTCCCGACTGCTGGGTGTGGTAGGTACATAAGATTGATGACACCAACGTAACACAATGATTATTTTAAGAATTTGTTTCGGTATAGCACGAGCAAAGTGATCTGCGGGAAGTTATTTCTGTGACACCGTCGAACCTACATCCGCGGGCTTTAAGTTCACATGTTAATCATGCCTGCAGACTCCTTTTTGTAATTGGAACTCCATCCAACCCAAGATTTGAATATGTTTTTTGCATTTCAGGCTTAGTAGTGCTTTTGCTGTTCTATTAATAGGTAAGAAGAATGCTTATTTCAAGTGGCATACCTAACACCTGGTGGCACGAGGCCTCCCCTGTCGTGACGCTGATCGAAAGTCACAGGCAGGGAGATACTGCGATGCTCTTGTTGCTGGGACTACCTCCCCCATGGTCCTGGCCAGACCACATAAGAAGATTGAGTCCAAGCTTGTGGCCACTAGGATCTCCAGATCTTGAGGCACCCAAGTAGCTGAAAATAAAAACAAATCACAATCAAGTACTTGGCAGAGCTACATTAGAATGGCTAGCATATTCTTTCATGATCAGCACATAGATCCTTTTATTTCAGTCATAGTCACCCCCCAGGACAAGGCCACGTAGGCGCTAAAATGATGGGTACCGAATTAAGGCGAATGATCAAATGCATTCATTTAACCCTCTTCCACCTCAACCTGAGAGGTTCATGTCAAATATTCACATTCAACTGCAAAGACTATAAATAAAACTTTTACTGCAATGCAGAGCCGTATAGTGGGAGACTTTAGGCAGTGGGTGTGGTGACGAAGGCGCCGGAGAGGAGGACAGGGAGGAGAACGCCGAAGGAGGGAGAGAGAAGGCAGCAAAGTGGAGACGACCGCCATTCTGACGCAAAGCTGTTGGCACGGAGCACTGTTGAGGCTACGCGTCGTCTGCTACGGGCTTATTTCTTTTTTTTTTTTTGCCTGAATAAAAGTTTGCATTCAAACATGGAGGAACTTTCTTTAGGTTTTTCAGCCACCGAGGAATAACACTATATCATTTTATTGCCTGAGCCTGCCAAATAAAAGGAAAGAGCCGAAATTTGGATATCGATCCCATGCCGGGCTAATGAATGAAAATGGCGGCCCTCCCCGCTCAGGTCGGAGCAGCCTAGAGTTCACGCGCATGCGCTCACGCCTCTCGCTCTGTGCCGCGTGCCGATCAGCTCACTCGGAAGGGAGACGTTACGGCAGCGAAATCATGGACTGCCAGACTCTCCCCATATATGGCTCTGCTGCAATTGAAAAATTTTCCTACCCTCGTGCTCAGCGAGTGTCGACTGGGGATACAACTCCAGTTCATACATTCGCTGAACATGAGGGTAAAGTGTACCAGCGGAGGGCAGGTGTATCTCGGCTTGACACTAACAACGGCACACAGTATCTATTTTACTGACAAAGGGGTACTAAATCATTATTTTCAGCTACCTAATCAAACTAAATATTCTTCCTGGCGTGCTTTTTGGGAAAATCTCTAAATTTACAAGAACTATTAAGACAACTGCTAAAAAAAACTATAGTAAAACCAACAATCGAATTCACCTGGTCTCCAGTAGCATGACATCTATGGCAGGCAGACCTGCAGAATGAGCAAGCAGTTTAAAAGACAGAGTATGTCCTATGTATATTTTTTTTTCATGCTGCAAAGCAAGCGCTGGAAGGAGGTTTCACGACATTAACGAAATTTCTTGCAATCAGTTGAGAACAAGTTAGAGCAGTGAACTTGTCCTTGCCCCTGGCATAACGTTTTAGTGTTGACCATCGAAACTCACATAAATTTGTAAATAAAAACAAAAAAAAGACTAACAAGCTTCATAAAAAAAATCTGTAACTTTGGCAAAGGAAAGGTTACCTTCAACAAAATATGTGCGATACAGTTGTACAGCGTCCATTTGTGTGCTGAACCAATTTTGAGGCAAATCGGCGACAATGAAAACAAGACGTTTGAGTACAAGTAGGGAAAGACAGAAAGGATGCATACCTACAACAAAAAAAATTTAGAACGACCACGGGCAGGAAACTCTGGTGAGACTCTCGGAGCGACTCCCTGCAATGGGCCTGCGCAGACCAGAGAACAAAGTCGGTCAGAGCTTGCAGCCATAAGGTGCTTCATACTATGAAGTTACAGAAGTGGATGCAATTGGAAGCAAAGTGCATTTAATTTCCTGCAGAACGAAGTTTAATAGCTAGTGTGCATTCATAAGGTGATACAGTCATGAATGCACAGACTTTTCAATGCAGCACTATATCACCAACTTGTTAACCATGCCGGGCAACACTAAAAGCCGAGAGCATTATTCCAAACTATCTCAGCTTAAAGTTAACCACAACAGAAGCTTCAAGCCATCCTTGCAAATTCAGTACACAAAGCAAGCCATGTGACCTTCAAGTTGGACGCCATGGTACGTCGAGCTTATAATCATGTGTCATGCTGTTTTTGCTACAATGGCTTGTAGTGTCAAAAGTGGTCCAGCCTAAAGAGACGCAAAGTATAGACGTTTTGAGTGGGGCCCTCACCTAGTCTGCAGCTACATTGCGAAATAGGACGTTCCAACCGGGATGTTTGATGTCTGTAACCACACGACCAGGTTGTGCCGAGCGATTGTTCGAGCTGAGTACATGTCCTCGACAGTGCCATTATTTGACAAGCATTTTTAAGAACGTTAAACATAACTGACTTACAGAGAGACTCCACCTACACGACTAATGACTTGGGATACCTAACTGAATACTGATATCTCAACTAAATGCAAAACAATTACCTGGCAGGCATTAAATTTTTCAAGAGGCTGGGTCTACTCCGCATTAAGTTGAACGAGTCGATCCGTAATAGGACAATACAAACAAAAATATGCCTTAGAATTCTTTTTGCACCCCCAAAATGATGTGTTTTTGAAGGTAAGGTACACAATGTTCTTGATTCAGAAAGTGCCTCAGCTGTACAAATGCATATGCAATAAGGGCACTTGCCAAGGCTATTCTACTCAGCTCTGTGCAGTTTAAGCTAAGTTAGAGTATAGAAGTACACGCTTACTGACACCATGAGAAAGGCTGGCTGGGAGACGTCTCCGTTGTTCGACCTCCAGCCCGTCTGCTACCTTCGATGACGTTTCAGCGCCTGATGAGCCTGGAGTGAGCACATCTGTCCAAAGCGGGGTGAAAAGCACAAGCACGTACTCAAAGATGCCCAGCCCTTCTCTTTTTGTCATCGGCTATACTAGATATTTTTAGTAAGACATATTTTTAAGTGAGAAAAAGTATCGCAAATATGCAGTCCACCTTAACGATAACTTCTTCTTCTTCTTGTTGTGAGGTCCAGAGAAGGAAAGGGAAAGCCGGGAGAGATGTTGGCCTCCTGTACGGGGCGAGTCGCTACCCGGCTTGGGGAAGGGGTAGGAGCCGTAGGTGGCTAAAAGAGATAGTATGGAAATTTGGAAACCAGTCCAATAATGTGATGGGGGTTTGGCACAAGTGTGGGTTTCAATTTAACAACCTTGCTGTTTGCGGTGTCTGGTTTTTGATCAAAGACGGTCTGCCAAACCAGTCTCACTCAAAAAATCCAAGAGGTCTTTGTAAGCCCTCTGGACAAGCCGACGTGGCGCTTCTGGGATGAGGAGTTCCCGAGTGTTGGAGGAAGGAAGTCCATTGAAAGTGTAGCGTTGAAAGGTTTTACGCTCTTCTTCGTATATATAGACATATATAGATAACAACAGTTGCCATTCACCATTTTTCAAATAAGTGCTCCCACCTACCGGAACATCTACACATGTGGTGCGTGAGTGGGTTCAGGGCTGAGAGGCTAGAAAACGAAGCGCTCACAAGGCTTGTCTGGCCTTTCCAACCATGCGGGTAAATTCGTCGCAAATCCCCGATTTCTAGACAAAATGATTTAGAATGAGCAAATCTTGTCTACGCTTGAGGTAGAACATTGAATTGTGATTCCCCCATATTGTGATTCCCCATATTCCCCATAACCATCCTTTAAACTGCGGTACCACCTGCAAATAAACTTTGTGCTGCGGCACGCGTCCATGCTGCCTGCTTCAGAGGAAAACCACTGCTCGTGTTGAAGACGCCGTCCCACAATGTACAGGCAACAATGTTTAACAAACTAAAATAAAATTGATAACATTCAATAGACACAGATAGGCTCACAAGGTGTCGACACCATGATTGTTGTTGGTTTTACTCTTGCATACAAACAAAAGTGACTTCCTCTTTCCTCCGATGTACAGTAAAAACCCCTTATCTTCGTGGCCCCTATTTCTTCTCGAATCGGTCACACAGGACATAATCGCAGCCACTGAATTCTGCAAAAATAAAGGCTGCGAAAATTAAAGGTTCACCAACATTAAGGGGTTTACTGTTCTTCCGTGTGTCACATGATGTTAACATTTCAAGGAGGCTTCAGGTATTGGTTTATGAAAAAACTAACCTATGAAAAAAATGCCCTTCTCCAGGTTAGGCACGCGAGGTTGTTTTGCACTACCTGTAAGGTGGCAAGTCTGTTTCGGCAGAGCTTTTGGTAAAACGGAGTCACAAAAGTAGCTATAATTGTCGTCAACTATTTTGTGCTGCATTATGAAGCTAGAGTAGATTCCACAGTGCTTCAGCACAGCACTGTTTGTTGCGAGAGCATATGTGGTTTAGTGTTGCATCCCATTTGCATGATCCAGAGAAACCAGCGCTGACAGTGTTGGAGCACTGTCAGCTGTGAAACTCGGAGGAGCAGGTAGTAATATCGACTGGACCAAATATTTACAGCGTGAATGGTGTGTTAACTAAGAGATTAATCTCTTATTGCATTCATATTCAATGTCGAGAAACGATATTAGCGACAAAAAGGCAGATTGTTTTTAAATTATGTATTGCTAAGTTTGTCACCGAGAAAAGGCGTGCTTTGAGAAAGGCGGGTATAAAAGTAATAATAGCAAACGACGCAGCAAGGGATCGGTGTAGCGTGGGATCATGTACTTGTTTTCGCGTGCTGCGTTTGTTTGCGTGATCCCTGTGTGTGGTGCGTTCAGCCGATTTATGGCGTGCGTAATGTTTGTGCAGTATAAAGTGTAGACGGTGCAATTATATCCGCGCGAGCAATGCAAATAATTTTTGAGACCTTTGAATTGGGCTATAGCTAGCACGTTCTAGCTTCTTCTTAAGAGGGAAATAAGATCTTTTACAGCAGTTATTATTCACTCTGAACCAACGTAGCGGTTTCTGCATGGTCTTGCTGATGAGACTATTTCTCTTTAATAGATATTTAAGTATGAACTGTTAAGAGCACGCCTGTTACACGCTGTGTAGGTAGGAAGTTAGTAACATATGCGACAAGAGTAACTAACCAAACGTTAGTGAATAGTGCGACCTTTTTTCTAAGAGTACTTTCTAATTAATTTGGCCATATCTATAATAAAAAGCATCAGAGTATTTCGCGGACGTTCGGCAGTACGTGTAGCGGCCCGCTAGACACGCAACACTCGTCAAGGCTGTACCGGGAAGGAACAGATTCTCCAAACACTTATTTCTGAATTTCTCATGAGTACATTACAGCTGTACAATAAATAAAGATGAAGTACTTTCTGCCGTGTCGCGTTTTATAGGTTCGACAGGTGCAAGGGTGAGGTTTTAACATACTGATGTGTGTAAGAAGGACTTATATTAAGGGTTAACGGCAGATAGTTAAGAGCGAATCCAATGGTTCAAATGTTAACATTCACCTCTAACCAATGTAGTCTAACCAACGGTTGAATCGAATGATTATCGCGTAACCTTCAATATACATTCACCATGCTCACTGCAGATGTGTACGAACAGAGATAAGGCAACGGAAAGAAATGAGCCTTACTGACTAGCAAACCACATTCTCCACGGGAGTGAGGAATGTTTTAGTCCTCACACCACGGAAGTGAATTCTAGACTTGGACATGAAAGAGCGAAACAACGAACAATCTTTTGTATTAAAGAAATGTCCGTTACTAGTTATCACGTGTACCAAGAATACCAAGCCTAAATTTTTATGCATAAACTGCTAGTCTGCTAATTCGTGCAAAACACTATTCCAGGCTAAACGTAAAACGGATGTTTTTATATTGGTCTACAAAATCCCGCGCTCTTCAGTGGAGAGATATGCTGATGAAGCTTAATTTAAAGCACAGGGATATTTACAGCGCGTTCATCGTTCTATTAATAATATAAGTTTATTTCAAGTCTAAGTAATTCCAGAGGGTGGCAAAAGGCAACTACATACCCCTAGGCACGTCAGTTTGTGTCGGAGCCTCTGAGGGGTGTTGTTTTATTGGTAAGAAGACAGGGAAGTTCATGATCCTTTTTAGTCACTGACTGTCCATTTCGAAATGCAGTTGTCTTTGAATCCGTGTCGATTCCCACTGAAAGTTGAGACCAATATTTATTGCAGATTGTCACCACTGGCATCACACTTCTGAGTTCGCTCTTTCATATCTGTGCAACTGCGTTAAAAGGGTAAATATCATAAGCGTGCAGGCGGGGCAAGTGCAGGGCTGAGGACAAACAAAAGAAACGTACACGAGACAGAAAATACACAGGACGACGTCTCAAATTTTCTGTCTCTTCTAGGCTTTGATGTGTCTTTTCTACCCCAGCCTCAGGGAGATCGGGCTGAGAAGAAAGATCAAAACGTACGTTTCGATGTGTCTTCTCTACCCCAATTTCAGGTTGATTCAGCACGGCGTTAAAAGTATTTTGCTTTCTCATATGTATTGCGCTTAACTCTTTATGTGACATATATTTCGTATTACCAATACCAGTCCTATCATCCTCATTAGTCTTCTGCTTTGTGCCAATAGGCCCGAGTTCATATTCGTCATGATTTACGCGTGGTGAATTTTCCTGGCTAAGAATTATTGTATAATGTCATAACTCCCTATTGAAAATATTTTTACTAGAATTTTATTTCCAGTAAAAAAATATTTTACTGAATTATGGGGCTTTCTTCCCTTCCAGTAAAGCCAGGATTTACCAGAAATCACTGGATTTGCTGCAATTAAGCGGAACTTACCGTGTTTTTTTTTTTTTTCGTACGCCATCGGAAGGCGTACAGGAAGAAGCCTGTGAAATGTGGGTGGTGTATGCTTAACAAATGCTGGACTATTCGCTAACAAAATAAAATGCGGCTAGTTCATACAGGCCTGAAAGATCCATGTCTTTATTTCGCAGGGTCGAGACCACTGAAACAATTTGCACAGCTGCAGACAAAAGCCATCAGACCAAACAGGAACAACTGAGTTCTTTGCCGCAAAAAATCTCTCTCAAAGTACTCACAATGTCGCCGCGTAAATTCCTAGATGTACGGTAGTTCAACAAAGAAAACCGGGCAGGTGCACCAGAAGAACACACACACACTGTCTGCAGCACGCTTAGCGAAAACCACGAACGCGCGGAATGAACATTTACCACCGTTGAGAAAGCCGGGGCACAGACACGGCGTCTCCGACGTCTTTTTCGGTCGCTGGACGCTCCCCCGTAAAAAACGTCCTGGCTACGCCACTGCTGGAAACCCTGCGAGGATGGCTATGGTCCCAAGATGTCCTGATATGCATAGCTCAAGTGAGTGTCAGGTTGATGGAAAATGCCACGAGGTGTGATCGTGTTTTGGTGAACTTTTTTACACTGAGGGCACGATTGCGACCGACGCCTCACACCTGCATTGATGCCCGGCCACACACAGCGTAATGCGACTAAACGCTGGGGAGCGCGTGTACAAGCATGTGGCAGCGTGCGCAGTGCGTGAAAGATAGTGTGTGGGATTTCCGTAGAGATGTATGGTCCCCGTGGGGCCCGTAAAAACGTCGCAACCCACCGTTCTGTTGCTGTCAGGAACGTTGACGTCTTAAAGGATGAGGGATGTTTTAAATGTGCACAGTTCGCCTGTTTGGCTCGAGCGAGAACTGCAAAGTCTACTACCTGTCGAGTTGAAGAGTTCTCGTTTATGCGCATACGAGCTAACGAAACGGCGACGGGGTTGTCTTTGCCCCATACGAATTTTTTGCTTGTTGTTACCTCGGACACGAAGGAAATATGACGTAACTCTCCGAAGGTATGGTTGAAATTGTTCGATTCAAACGCGTATCTCAAAAAGCTTGTAATTCGTCCAAATACGAATTGTCTACCAGCCAGGAAATGGCGGAAGTGCTTTACGGCAAGAACCAGTCCAAGTAGCTCTCTACAGAATGTACTGTATCTTGTTTCTGCTGACGAATATAGTTTTCAGAGGAACGACACTGGACACCCTTGGTCGTCTTCTAACTCTAGTAGAACTTCACCTGCTGCGGCCATGATAAATGTCAGAGTGAGTGAACAGCATTGCTGTCGAGAGTGCCTTTTTGATGGCCGACAATTGTGCAATGGCTGCTTCTGTCCAAGTTAGTTCGTTCTTGCGGTTGCATCTTGCGAGAGGTTCTGAGGAACGTATATAAAAATGTACGATCTCGAGAAGCTGGCGTGTTCAAATCACGCCCGGGCACGATGAAAGAAATACATTTACGCGATGGCTCTCGCCGCTCTTCCCGAGAAGAGGGAGTGACCCGATCGTGTTTGGTGCTAGCCTCGAACCAGGAGTAGTTAATTCCGCGCCGCCGCGGAGGGCGCTGGCGTATGAGCAGGTACCGCCCGATACAACGGGCTCAGCCGTATTCATCCATCATCCATCCATCCATCCATCCATCGTGGGTATGAGGTCCCCCCCCGGGGCCCACGGTGTCGGCAGTGTAGAATTCTCGTCTTTTTCATTGTGTGGTGGTGCCGTGCGGCCAGTGGCTGGCCTTCCGTTTTGCTTTGGTGCTGTGTCAATCACAGGTGCCACCATCGCGCACGAAGGTGAGCCTTAACCCAAAGAAGAAGAAGAAGAAAGAGAACACAGTTCTACGGACTCTGGCGACTCGGTGGAGGCGTGGCGGCGGTGAAGTAAACGAAAAGTGGTAAGCGAGGGACTGGAGGGGGGGGGGGGGGGGGGGACCACTGCTGGAAGCAACAACCGGAGCGGTCTGTTTGGGAGGGATTCCACATTTGGGCGCCATTTATCCCTGTGCAAGTGAAGCGCTCTGAGCGCCAAACATAATGTGGTCCCCGCGTCGGGCAGAGAGACATTACCTAAATGTATCTTACACCGTGCGTCCCGGTCACCACTTTTCGGTGGCTGTAAAGAGCAAGGAGTCGTAAAAACTCAATTATACAATATATTTGAGTACTTCTGAAAAGCCACTGCTAAGAATCCCCGACATATATCGAAAGGCTACCACACCAAACATGAAAATGCACTGAGTTGTAGCCTTTCAAATAAATCGGGTACTCCTAGAAGTGGCTCTTGAGAATTCCTCAGTGTGTTATCTTTGGAAACTTTGATTCACTATGATGGCAAAAACAGGACATATGTATCGGGTAGTGCATCGCCCCAGTCCTCAGCGATATATTTTAGCAGAACTTGATAGCACTCTTAGCAGCCGGTTTTAAGGGTCCAAAGAAAGGAAGATTGAGATACGTAGATGATTTCATAGGTTTTACTCGTTCAGATACCAACGCTTTTGAAGCACTGACTGCGAAAACCATGACCACTTTTAAGTAATGCCTCTGCACGCTCAACGCCAGGCATCAGATGACCGTAGAAAACACTATACGTTTTCTTTACTTCAGGTTTTTATTTCTCGAATATGACTTCCGCGTGCACATAAGCCGCTGCTTCCTCTTCATTCAGCCAACTCCAAGCTGATACAAATAAGTATTGTTAGCCTCTGTCTTAACAATGCATTCCAACATTCCACTGAGCATTTGACCTTTGCTGGTTTTAAGCAGCACGCAATGCAGTTTGCTGCAGCTGGGTACTCCAAGCACATCTTGTTGCGGTCGCTGCAGTTCTTCTAGGAAATGACTGTCTCAAAGGAAAACAATGGAAGCCAGGAGGCGATACAGAAAGAAAAAGTTGTTATAACGTATATTTACCAAGTGTCACATGACTCGAAGAAAATAGCTTTACAGTCAAGTGTAAAGCTAAAGTTTTCCGCGCCATTGCGCTCATGAAATTGTGCACAGCAACGAAGCTTGACGTGCCCGCCCAATACGGATGCGAAAAGAAACACTGAACAAAATATGTCGACTGCCACACATTTCATGGTATATCGCAATCCGCTGTCTTGTCGCGTGCGGTATGTCGGGCAGACGGGGCGATGTCTAAATGATGGGTTCCCGAGCACTGTAACAATACGCAAAAAACACAGCAATGGGTTTCTTGACATGCACTGCAGGGCATGCGGTTGTGGTCCACTATTTGATAAATGCATTAGAATTAAAAGAGGCGAGGCTATCATAACACGTGAAATTGTAGAAGCTAAAAATTAGTCAGGCGAAACGTGTATCGCTAAGCCTTCGATAGCTCAATCTGAAAATGAACTTGCTTACCTGGGAGCAAAATAATGCTGTACCCTGAACATGATCCGTGATGGTTCTTTGTGTTCTTTTTTTGACTAAGTGACCACAACAGGTTTCAATAAAAATCAGTTGGAAGTTCTGCCTCGTTTGCGTCCTGTCGTCCTTCGTCCTCGTCTTGGCTGCACACTCCGTGGACTCCCTCGTAGAGAGCCACTCAACCCCCGAAGCCATTCAGTCGTCTGTTAGCAAGGCAAAATATTTTGTGAATCTTTATTGTCGGATTTTGTCATCGCTTTATGGCACAGAGACGATGAAAAAAGTCTTCGTGAGATATTGACAAGATCAGTGCTTACAAAAATATCTACTTTTTTATCGGACAATTCCTAACGTCACGTCGAGCCCCTCTGTATCTCTTCGTAAACAACGGCCCTAGCAACGGTCTGTTCAGAGCGGAGCGCCATGTTTTGACGCCATCACTGATGGGGTCGATTAGGTGGATTTCGACCGAATTGGATTTCCTATATTGGCTCCCTACGGGAGCCAGAGTTGCGTGTCTGCTTTCCACGTTTCGCCGCGCCGCTATTCGTCGAGATCCGATCACTTGAGGAGCAGGATCAACAGACCGTGCAGGAAACACGGCACTACGGGAAATAACGCGCAACTCCCGTAGGGGGGCGTATAGACATATTCATTTTTGTAGTCTTTTTTCGGTGGATAGATGGCGCTTACATGTTCGGCACCATTAGGTTGCTTCAATTTGGTTGGTTTTGGTTTCAACGTGAACGCTGCTATGTTGCTGTTTTACGTTGCTTTTGCTTAATTTTGTCCTACGATATTTACCTTGGTGTACACCACCAATGAAACAGTGGTATTAAGCCACTTTAAGAACAACGAGGTGTAACCATAAATTGCGGGGTTTTTTCACCAGCTCCTTTGATGCAACTGATTATCGTCAGTTGCGAAAAGCCTGACTAATGTACAGGGCAGATTGCCATCGTCTACGGCCGTACGCGAAGACACCAGTCTCCAGAAAAACAAACTAATGAAGAGACTAACACGTGAATGTAAAGAAGCCTATTAACAGCTTGATTAGCAGTGTACTGAATCGGCTAGAACAAATGAGCTGGCGAGTTAACTACTCATTGCTTGGTTTTCGTGGGCACCCAAACTTTAGTGAACTTCGCAGACTAAAAACTTATCGTGTAAGGATGCAGATAACTGATCAAAAAAAGTAGTATCGAATCGGCCCCTTTTTTTTAAATTCAGTACACAAACATGTTTTGACAGGCCGACTGGGAAAGTTCGTAAGTTATCAACCCTGCTAAAGTACTGATAAGCAGCTTTTAGCGATATTGGCCCTAGGAAATAAATTATTTTTATATGAACGTTTGCTTACTCAAGATATAGTTTAAGTGACAGCCGTCAAATTAAGTCTTGCATCTGTCTTCCGTTAAATTGGGCAAATAAGATTGAAAGGCGCAGGAAGAGAAATACCTCAGAACGTTTGGCTGAATTCTAGCACTGGACGCTATTTGACTGACCTGTGACAAAAAAAATATTTAGTTGTTTGAAGAAATTCACTTTGTAAATTTTAGCGTCGCCAGTCACCAAATGTAAACCCCTATTCGCCATCGACAATCCTGGCCAATCCAATTGCCCATGACAATCTAATTGTCATGCAGACGGCTCTTCTATTTTTATTTTTTTTTTCGGGGGGGGGGGGGGGCGGAGGAGGCGTCCAATATTGTGGAGTTCAGATACTGCAAAAATTAAAACAGCGTACGCAAAAAAAAAAAAAAAAAAAGTTTTGTTATTATTCCGCATGCGCCGAACCCGAACCGCGTTCTGGATTTCAAATAGAACAATATGTTATTTCTTTGTGCACGCTACTTTAATACTTGGTACTGTTAAGTGTCTGTGGCAGTTTCTTACGCGGGAAGACCGAATCATTGCGTTAAAATAAAGAAAGTGGATGTCAATGCTTATCTAAATATGATGAATAAATTACTAAAGTTGCTCTCCAAATGGCAGCAAGCAATTTATGCAATACCCTAAACTTCAGAGCTGAACCAACCAACTAAATTTTTACGTTTCGAAAAAAAAAAGAATGAGAACCTCAAAAACATGTAAGCCTGATATTCTGAACAAACAAATCGCCTGATGTTGACGTACTTCTAACCTCAGATAAAATACAAGCGAAGCGTTCGTTGTCGATCTCCTCCGCGGGTTTTCTCACATAATCAGAGGAAACTGTTTTCGATATATTATGAATACAAAGAACGATATTTTGGTCTCCTTGTGCTGACTATTCTTGACGCCTTCCTATCCTACATGTGCGATATAAATACACGCGCTACTTACTGAGGATGTTCCGCTACTATTAGTAAAGAAG
Source organism: Ixodes scapularis (assembly GCF_016920785.2). Taxonomy (NCBI): domain Eukaryota; kingdom Metazoa; phylum Arthropoda; class Arachnida; order Ixodida; family Ixodidae; genus Ixodes; species Ixodes scapularis. The sequence continues at coordinate 16,042,894 of NW_024609846.1, forward strand.
TCTTAGTGGTCATAAAGGCATTTGAACCCTCGTGATGTCGCAGTCGTCGAGTACACGTATCGGACTACCGCTTCCGAAGAAAAGCAGGAATGCGCGGTGAAACGCGACGAAAAACACGAATACAACGCATCCGCCAAGGCGCGGAGGGCAGAGTGGGGCAGCAAGTTGACGAAACCTAATGGCTGCCCCGTCACGTGATTCCAAGATGGCATCGCCCATGCGGAGGAGGATGAAAATGTTTAAACAGGAACTCTAGTCCGAATTGCATCGCCGCGCTCCCTGACGGCGCGCCGCCTACTGCTGAGAACGGCGCAGTGCGCACATAGAGATTATACATACTAACTCTAGAGGAAAGGGTCCGCCATTTTCCCATACATTCTGGCTGCCGCAAGCGGCGGAGCATGCAGGCAGACCCTCGGGGTCCCAAACGCGGTTTCGTCATCAGAGCAGTTTCGTGAACTTCAACAATCCACGAACTTACCGGTGGAAAGATATTCACGTTCCTTTCGAAGCTTTCTTTTTGCATAGCGCGGAGATGTACGGCCTCGCGTTAACTCTAAACTAAACCATATACCCGGCTTCGCCGGTGGGCGCGGGTGGGCGCGGTTGAGGAATACGAAACTGCGCAACCACCAGATTTCCGAGATTTCGACAGAAGGGAAGTTAATGCAGCGTAATGACTTTATTGCTTTTTATAAGCGGTAGAATAGCTCAGAATTTAGTTTACAACGTTAAATTATCACTGTTTATATTGCTGAGAGTTTTCACTCTTCGCGTTTACCATTGCGACTGCCGTCCTTCAGCTGGCAACGTTGCTTTCTTTCTCTCGTGTTCTGTCGCTCTCTTTTGCGATCTCTCACTCGGGACCCCGAGTATCGGCGCACGGGATTTGCCACTCCTCCTCACCCACCTTTACCCCCCTGAGTGCGCAGGCTCGTTTTTTTCTTATTTGCTGGCTTTCTCGTTTGCTCGCTTTGCTCGCTGACTGAACTCCGGCGATAGACGCCGCTTCCGGAGTCGTGATTCCACAATCTTTGCACATCGCTCTGGACAGCGGCCGAACGGCCGAGTTCCCGTGCTGTGCCGCACTGGCAGTTCACGCAACTCTACTGCTCGACTATATACCTTTCCAAAAAACGCTCCTAGGCCGCCGCCATGTGTCTGATGCTGATGCGGCTGGTCAGGCTCTCGCGCCCTCTATCAGCTGGAAATTTTCTCCCACTCTATTGGACTCTGAAGACCCGCTCAGCTCGGTTCTCTACCTACGCTTTTGCGGTTTTACATTCGACGTTTTCTCGCCCCCCTTGAAAGTTTCAACTTTATTTGTCGTTATGCGTGCTGCGTACCTTTTTTGTCTTATCTTCCATTGTGAGAAATAAGGCTGGTAAGTGCCTGCCATTCAAGCTTTTCTGCTCGACATTCACGGGAAACGAAGGAGGTGAAGGACGTCGAACGACCTTTGACGCGATTTCGCAAACATTGTTCTCCCCCCTCTTACAGATAATCCGCGTAGAATCCTCAGTCGTCTGCTAAAACAGTTGTCCGGGTTGGGGTGAGAAACGGGTCAAGAGGTGTTCAAACAGGACACTACAAAACGCACGACTCCGACAAATCGTGGAAATTGAAGTTTTCACGATTTGCCGAAGCCGTGCGTTTTGTAGTGTCCTGTTTGGACACCCCTTCAGTCGCGTTCGTTCCTTTGCCTTGGTGCGGTTGTGAAGAAAGGAAGCTCGCCCCAAAACGTGACCCAAAGCGAAGTCATTGGGGATTCCGTCCGATCGTCAAGATGTGACTGTCGTCGACTGTGACTGTTTTATTTGAGATCTTGCTCAAATAAAATATTTTCGGATAACACTGCATCGTGTGGTACGTACGATATTTTCTTCGAATATTAACACTTCCTCAATTGTGTGCCCGTGTCCTGTTCTTCGGCAAACAGGTTATTTGTGAGCGCGAAAAATGCATGCCTTTCCGCAGTCTTCTATTGCATTTGTTTTCTTTTACAGCAAAGATTTTTCTGGTTTCACATGCGGCGAATCCCGCGGCACCGTCAAAACTTATCGTAAGAAAAAAAAAAGATCCATAACTATACATTCCAGTCGTATTCGTTCTGTCGCGCGTACCAAAGAAAAATATTTCGTAGTTGTTTGTTTGTTTTTTTCATTTTTTTTAAATGTGGTACAATGCTTACTCAATGTCCTCGCGAAAATACATGTACCATGAATTACAAAATATAGCCGGAACCGACGAGAATTTAGCCGCCAGCAGCGTTTGAAACTGCGCCGACGCAGGCTGCGGCTATTGAAATCACAATCCACTCGGTTAGGGTGAGGAGGGACGCCGGTGAGAGTCCAGCCTCCCACTAAGTGACTGGGCTCGAAAACGGCTTTTCGCCCCTGGGGTCGAGTGTTTTTTGGAAAGGTGTACACCATGTGTCACCTTATGCTGCACCGCAGCAGGCGATACGAGCCATCCCAAGCAATCCTGTGCAGTGCATGCACCATCTGACTACGCGCCCCGCGCGGCTTGTTGCGCACATCTGGGAGGTCACGTGGCACTCCCAAGGCATTAGATTGGCTTCGATGGTTCGTAGCGTTTCTCGCGGTCCATCGTAAGGTGAAACGGAGTATAGCAGAAAAGTTAAAAACAATCGCACGCAACTCAGAATATGCGCCTCGGAGATTGCGGCGCGGGGGGCTGCGCATTTGCCTCTGCAAGACTACAGTTACTCCGAGCCACGGGCATTCGCTTCTTGCGCCCCCGACATCGTCATGCGGAAAGAGCCCATGAACGTTTTTCCTGCTGCGGCCGTAGTTCTATAAACATTTACGGACAATAATAAACCTTTTCACCGAATCATTTTTTTGTATGTTTTTCGTGCAAGGGTTTCTTTTTTCGTGGAGCAGAGGGAGGGCCGTCCGCTCTGCGCAGCCATCATTCACGTCGACCTGGACGACCACCGCCAGGCGTGTGGGCCCGGATACGCCCGGTGCTGCGCAGGCTCCGACGGTTCGTCAACAACGCCTTCTACAACTCGCCGATGATTGTCGCCTGATGCGTTACCTTCGCTACACTAGACCCGCACACAACGAGTCATCCTCACCGAAGACTTCCGCGGGTCTTTAAGAGCCTAAATTTTGACTTGGGAGTAATATCGTCGTCAAAGACGTCAGAAAGGTATGCACTCTAAGAATTATGGAGTGCCGGCTTTCCCGACTTTTGTGTTGCCGTAGAGTCTTGAACGCGCTCCCAGAGTCCAAGGCAACAGAACGTGGCGTTGTGTTGTTTAGGAAGAAATGTGACGATTTATCGTTGAATTAGTTCAAAGAAGATAATCTGTTTCAGCTTGTCTACAGTGGCCCAAGTTTTTAATAATATCAAGCGAGCGTCGACCGCCGGGACTGCCAGCGCTGTGCCGCGGAAAAAAACGGCGTCATGGGAGAGATTAAGCGCGTGCGCACAAAGCCGTTTCTGTTGCGAGCGCCGTCTGCTAGGCTATTCCGTGGACCGCACACAGCGCCTGTTCATTATCTGCTGGCATAGCTAACAAACAGCCTTTAAAGGGGCAATCCGCCGATTTCCGAGCTACCTCAACTAACTATATTTTCTGACTCCCCGGCCTTTACCCTTTCTGGTGTGCTATTTAGTATCGTGAAATTCATAATAGTTATTGCGAAATCAGCAAATTAAAATGATGCAAAAACAAACATTCAAATATACCGCCCTTTTCAGGGCCGTGACGTCAGTGGAAAGTAAGCTTGCCAGTCGGGCGAGCAGTCTAAAAAATAGAATATGCCAATCATTTGTTCCGTGCTGGAGCGCGGGGACTGGAGCGAGCTTCCAAAACATTCATTTGACACCGTGAAACTGCTTCGAATCAGTTGGGAACAAATTCTACAGTCCAAAGAGTGAGTCCCTGCACTTCCACTGACGTCACTTTTTCATTGTTGCCAGTAGAGACTTTCAGTTTGAAAAACACGGTGAGGACTAAAATTGTAAATTCAATAACTTCGTGAGAAAACAATTATTTTGACCTAATATTTGGGATACTATTTTAGCGATGTTGTTTGGCGAGTTTAGCGAAATTTCAAGCAAATCAGGGACCATAAAGAAATCGGCGGATTACCGCTTTAAGCAAAGATCTGAACAGCGCTTGCTTGCGCGATACTGCTCAGGCGTGGCATAAACCGCGCGGCATCTTGAGTTTAATTTACTTTTTCGGGCATTTCATGTACACGTTTACTTTTGTGAACACAAGGAAAAATGAAAAATACGGTGACGCGACAAACTGAATGCTACGACGCAATATACTATGTACCGCAGACAATGCTACGAGCCATTGATACCAATCCGGTGCTTTCGCCCTGCCACGTGACATCGTGCTTCCCCATGTTGTTGTAGCCGATGGGAAGGCCACGTGACACACTTTTAGCGATAGACTAGCCAAGATGGCTCGTAGCGTCGGCTGCGGTACAACACAGAGTGAAACGGAGTATAGACAGGGTTTCCGCTTGGGATTGATGTTTTGTATTCTATACTGCGTTGTTGCTGACGTCATCTAGCCTATGTAACCGGAGAGTCAGTTTTCTTTGACCAGCGGGCGTGCGCACATTTTTATGCCTCCTCGAGGGCCCATAAAGACACGGGAACGTGCTGTGGGAATGTCGATGGGCGGCATGATCCAAGGGGATATAGAAACAACAGGCGGTGTTACACAGGCAAAACGTCAATAGGATTGTGAACGCATTTCAAGAGGAGGGGCGTATCGGCGATGGACTTCGACATTGCAAGCGCCCTGCGCTCTTATTCTACGGAGCGGGGGCTGTGTGCGGTCACCGGAATAGCCTAGTAGACGACGCTCTCACCAGAGAGGGGTTTGTGCGGACGCGCTTAATCTCTCCCGTGACGCGGTGACGCCGCATTTTTCCGCGGCACAGCGCTGGCCGTCCCGGCGATCGACGCTCGTTTCATATTATTAAAAAATCGGGCGACTACCTGACTTGAGTCAATCAAGGGCACCTCTCATCTTGTTTATAATTGCTCGATTGTTTTTGAACCCAAGGTTTCCTATGTACTGTGCTCTTGAATTTTTTTTCAAGTCCTCGCTCGTGTAATACGTCCGAAAGGATTCCTTTGAGCAACAATGAATGAAATAAAAGGAAATTAAAGCGCTTGAAAGAGCCGATTTCTGCAATTTAGGGAGGTCGCCCGTCGATTGACAAAGTTCATAGTGCGTTCAGAACCACAAAAAACGGTCTGCGCTATGGCACTGAACAGGGTGAAACGTAAGTCATTCTCAGTGCCAAAGCGCGGACAGTTTCTTTTCTATGTTTAGACATATTACCAGTTCCGTCATTCACCAAGCCCCCTCCGGATTGCAGCGATTGGCTAATGCCAGTTCACTTGCGAGAGAGACGACGCTCCAGATGTGTTAGATTGATGTACACTGGTTATGACAGTAGTACATAACGTGAAAGGGACCGGCTTTCTCCGTCGAGCGGTCGACTGGTGGCATTAGCGGCAACTAATTTAACCACGGGGGGAAACACGGAACGTCCCGCTCGAGGGGTGTCGGGGTCGCCGAGCCCTGCTATCCCGCTCTTCGCAAACGTCATGAAGCCCTATCCACAGAACACAAAAATAAAGCCCGATGGCTTAGTAACAATGCGAGTACAAAGAAAGAATTGTTTTTTCTTGTGCTGTGTTTTAAAAGTATTGACCAAATTTCTCAACAAGCAGGCGTAGTGTTTGTCTACGATACCCAATCAAACGGGCAGGAAACCCCTAGAGCGGATAGTTCTATGTTGCCCCACGAGCCCAGATTAGTTGCCACAATCGCAACCAGAGAGCGCTCACCGGAGAAAGCCGCGCGCTAACGCGTTAAGAACAAGTGTGATTAGCACTATGCGTATATAGAGCAACGAATAATGTAAAGAGGAGTCACCCGAGCAAGGATTCGAAACAAATTATTAACTAGAATGCCACGTTAAGTCTATAAAGAGTATACCGACTCATAAACCAAACAAACGGCGTTCCTTTTTTTTTTTTTATTTAATAAAAGGAAAGTTGTTCTTTTCTCTTTTGCCGCCCGGCTAAAGAGGTTTTCCGCGTTCTAGCCAGGGATTTCAAAATTGTGAATAAACTAAAACTAGAGGTTCTTAAAGCAATGTTTTTGTGTTTTTTTTTTAGTTTTGATCTTTTTTGTTGAATCTATTTCTGCAACTGCCAATTAGTACAAAAGATTTTCTTACAGAAACTGATTTGTGGGTATTTTTTATTTATTTCTGCCGCTTTACTTCGCTCTGATTTTTTTAAACTGGGTGCTTGACTGTTGTTTTTCTAACGTTAGCTGCTATATTTATTAAAGTGAGTGTGTTCTTCCTTGTTTTAAGGATACAGTTTTTTTATCTCTGTGATAACAGAAAAAAAGATAGACTAAACCTAATAAGGGTCGAACATGTTTTAAAATAAAGGAATAAAAATATTAGAATCTACGCTTAGGACTGTAAAAGTGAATTGAAAATATCAAAATGTGCTCCACACTGAGCGCGTAATTGTCGCTCATTATTTTCAGGTATTCACGCAACATATGTATGGCCCCTGTGGACATGTTCAAAAGCAACTAAGCAACTGCCAATCATTGATTTCTATTGTAGTAGACTCCTTCGCGGATGGGGAGCCCGGCGGTGGCACCACCGGCGGTCAGTGCTTGACACCAGACAGTAAACCCTTTTCGAAATTCAGCCTGTCCACCTCTATAAATATCATCACCGAAATGTATATCATCCGTACATGCTAATGGCGGCATTTGATGGCTAGGCAGGCAACATTTTGAGGATGGGCACCTAAACATTCCAGGCGTTAGTTCGTGTGGTTCGAAGTCACCGAGACGAAACGAATAAAATTCTATGCACTCTGCTTTCGAAGGCGTCATATAAATCCTTGAAATGCTCAGCTTCGGCACACCCAGGCAACTGAAGACAATTAAATGAAAATGATTTTATCCATGGTTTTACTCAACTAAACTCCTCCAACCGAGTAGTAGTTTCTTCACTTCATCGGAAACTGAAACAAATCAAGAAGTATCTACAACGAAGAGCACCGTAACTTCCGTGCGTCTACCGTTGACTAATATGTACTAGACTTTGACCGCCGTTAGCATACACAAATTTAGACTGGTACTGGAGTTACTAGATGGAAATGAATTCGTGAAAGGGTCTATACACGAAAGTCTATGGGAGAAACACACAGAAGTAGGAATATTGAGGCTTGTACCCGGTGCTCGAAGGCGAGTATTTTATGTTGTGCTGCTAATAATATATTTGATGTTTGGAGATCGATTCTGTATCTGTTCAAGTGGACGCAGAATAAAAAAATCAAATGTGCGGAGCACCATCGACTTTTCGGCATCGCACGCTCCAGTTACTAAATAAATGACACGTTCAACAAATGAACGACACGCTCCGAGTTTTAGTTAGTGAGTTCAAAGCAGAAGCTTGCACCAGATGTACTCTGTACACGCAGTTGAAACGATGCGAATGCCCCGAGTAAAGGTCTTCTAATTTTTCGTTTGCTAAGCTCTGATGACTTCGCGATTACGAATGACTACACATTGACTCTGGGCAAACCTTGTTTCAATGAACTGTGCAACAGTTTACGCCCAACAAAGTCGCAACCGTCGACTCTCAACCACGAAATATTGATTTCAAAAATATTGGTATTCTAAGGATTTATATTTGCGCCGAGAATATTAGCGGCTATTCTCGGAAAACACGATTAAGGTTTCATTGTCAACAAAAGCTGCTAAAGTAAGAAATTGCAGATTTCACCGTTTCTGCCTAAGAGTATCATTCATTAACCGGTGTCAAGGGATCAGTGCCGGTGTTTGCACTCGACCCCAGAAAGACCGCCTCAATCTGCGATCCAGCCCACTGCAATAGACGTGATTGCTAGAGAGAAACGGTTCGACCGCGGCCATGGTGCGGGTGTGGCGGGCACTCTGCGAGCTTGCAAAACTGCGAACCCAGAACAATGGCAACGGCGATGCAAGCCTTCCACCTCCAAACCAAACTCACGACAAGACGAAGATCCCACCCAAGCGCGCCTTCTAAAGTGTTAGGCAATATGTGATTGCGTTCTGGCTTCTCACTAGATTGTTTCCTCTAAAGAAAACGACAAGTGATAAACAATGTGAATTGAACAAACAAGTTGCTTCCGCAAGCTTGCTTCGTCGTCTATGGGAGGTTTCTCAATATATTTAGCGGTTAAAGAGCAACTCCGCCGATTTGTTTAGCTACCTTATCCAAAGGAATCATCAGAATGCGCGTGGCTTTCCGATTCGGAAATGCTATCTCGTTCCTCGAAATTCACCCTAGTTGAATAAGAAAAAAAACATTGTTCTCTGTTCTTCGGTTTTCCCCGCCACCCTAAAGCGACATCACCGGCGGGCAGCGAGGCGAGCGGCCGCAAATCTGGAACACTCGCGCCCGTATTCTCGCATCTAACGGCGAGAAAATAGGGGCGATCGAATTATCTGAAGTTGATAATGTTCTCTACTTGCACAAAGTATGACCTCGGCCTACCTGCTGAACTATGAGAAAGTAGAAAAAAAAACCGGATGCAATTGGGATTAAGACAAATAAAACAAATAAACTCTTCAAACTTCTTTACTTCAATGTTAGGTCAACTAAATCTGAGATAGTCACCTGTTTCTTTTTTAGTCAAGTGAATGTTCGTTTGACGTTATAATGTTCACGGCAACATGGTACAGAGATGAAACTGATTTTATTGTTCTCCCCCAGTATACTCATTTTTATCAAAATCGTGATAATGTGCGGCGGGGGTGCTATGCTTCACGCGAGTGATGATTTCAAAAATGTTCCTGAATATACATTTCTTACGGATGACTATAAAATAGCGTGTTAAAAGGAACGTTTATATTTTTGCTGTTATATATCATCCGCCCAGCGGAAATGTGGCACGATTTTTGAAATTTCCAGATAAACTGATGTGTCTCGCAAAACGAAAGCGAAAAATGACCGCATCTCCACGTGGTGAATGATGTTGATTGGGGCGAAGCTCAGGTGGTGCTGATGATACTGATTTTTTTAGCACTTGACCGCAGCGCCCTCTCGTCTATAAACGTTCAGCCAATGCATGCAAAGTTTAACGCGATTATATACGCATTTGACCGCTGCGCCCTCTTCTGTAGAGACGTTCAGCGGCTACATGCAACGTTTCATCCATGACATCCCCAGCTCTTGAGTTGCTACCGCATCTCAGTGCCCCCAACTCGTCCTGCAGCCGTGGCGGGGTGGTGAATGCGATGGACTAGAATTCCATTGGCGTCTCCCCGCACAGGTTCGAATCCTTTCGGCTGCGCGAACATTTTTTTAATCTTTTTTGTTAAGAAGACAGCTGGGATAGCAATCGATGTGAGCACGGTTGCCGGACAAGTTTAGACTCTACAGAGCTTCGCCCGTAATACCTTCTTTTTGTTCGCCGGTGATTTAAATATTAATTTGTCGGAACATACCCTCATCACTGCCGACTTGTTGTTATTGTTAAAAGCGAAAAACTTTGTTAATATAATTCCTCCTCCCGCGCGCGCTGCCCTGTCTACATAAACATTAAATGGTCTTTTTATTAAAAACTATGAGAAGAAAAAGGTCAAGTTTGCCGTAGATATTTATGGTAGCTGACACGACACGAGAGGAACATAAGCGTGACACAAATTCTCTGACTATCCGGGAGTTCAGGGATTAAACCTAATAAAATTAAACGTATGACATCACATTTTAGACAAAACCGCATGACTCAGTGAAAAAAAGTACAACACAATACGAAATCTGAAACATCTGAAATTTATTCCACAGAATATCGCGGTTTTATAGGGTACAGGTGCCCTTAAAACCAACATAAAGGAAAAGGGGAGTGGAGGAACTTCTTTTTCCTGAACGCACAACAGAGGGAGGACATTGACATATAGCACGCCGGTACTGTTCTAACTCAAACAAAAGGGGGGAGGGGGAGATCTCTTCACCCACCTCGGTGAGCTCCTGATACATTAATGACCTCTCTTCTTGTGTTTCTTCCCATATTCATTTGTTTGCAGATGACTGTGTAATTTTCCGGGAAATTTTATGTGATAACGATATAACCACTCTTCAATCTGACCTTAACGCCATCTCTGTATGGTGCAAAACATGGTGCATGGAACTAAACATTAACAAATGTAAACTTATGCATGTCTCTAGAAAAAATATTAACTCGCCCGTCTACTCTCTTAATAATGTGCCTTTGGACGCCGTATCTTCTTATAAATACCTTGGTGTCCACATTTCATCTAACCTAACTTGGAGCGTTCACACCTCGTACGTCATTAATAACGCTAACCGCATGCTGGGTTATCTTCGACGTAACTTTGCTAAAGCACCTTCATCCCTAAAACTACTACTCTACAAGGTCCTCATTCGCTCTAAACTCGAATATTCCGTTTCGGTTTGGGATCCAAGCCACGAAAACTTGATACACTCACTTGAAATGGTTCAAAATAATTCTGTTCGTTTCATATTGTCTAACTATAATAGAACTGCAAGCATCAGTACAATGAAATCTAACCTTGATCTGCCATCCCTAACATCCCGCCGCAAAATCTCTCGTCTTTGTCTCTTTCACAAACTGTTTCTTCATCCCTCCTTGCGCGCCGAACATATTTTACCCCCCCAATACATCTCATCTAGATTAGATCATGTTCATAAAGTCGGGATTCCATCGTGTAGAACTAATGCTTTTTTTCAGTCATTCTTTCCTCGCACATCAGTGGAGTGGAATGGCCTTCCCGCCCCGACAGCAACAATCAAAGATCCCCAGCAGTTCAAGAACGCAATAGCTAACATTGTATAAATAAGAGTCAATTTACTGTACTAATAACCACTGCATTTTTTAACTTTATACTTATACATTGTACCCACTCCCCTCTCTAATGCCTTTGGCCCTGAGGGTATCTGAAATAAATAAATAAATATCGCGAAAGAAAGGGCTGCGCGATGGTGACCCGTTAGGGGACAGATCGAAAATGGAAAAAGGCGAAAAAACCCCGACATTCGTCACACCCGAAACAAAGGGGCAGGGGTGAAACTTAAACCGGAACAAACAACATCCTACACAGATATAAAGGTGACCTCCAAACAATCAAATTAGTAGAAATCTTTTTAACGCCTAATCTGACGGGACACATATGTCCCAAAAGTTTGCGAATTTTTATTATCTCCTTCATGCTATATATCCCGGGGAAAACCTGTCGGGACACTGGCGGCATATGCTGCACTTCCGAATCGCACCGTTTTGGCGCAGCCATCGAGCGAACACAATTTTCAAGATGGCTGAAGGCGTGCTTGCGCGGGCTCTTTTGTTCTTGAAAGGAAATTCATCGAAAACGTAAGCAATTCTTATTCTACATTATTGCGCGACCATATGTGCATAATAGCTTCTGAGGCAGCACGTATAAATATAGAGCGTCGCCCGGCTAAACTTTCCTCAGTTAGGCGAATGTTTGTTCTCTGGAACATTAATGTCCCGTCCGTACTGCAAGACAAAAATGGAACGCGCTGCAGCTTTTTTCTCGCCCTGAAAAAAACTAGTTTTGTGCGCTTAGTTTAGGCTTCAAATTAGGCTAATGTTATTTTGTTCAACGTTTGACGGAGATTTGAGTAAATATTGCTATTACAAAATACTACTACTCTTTATTTTTTCAGCGTGGCAGCAGGTGGAAGTTCACTTAGCCGTGATGAAAGCAACAAACTCGTCTTTGAAGACCTACCTTGCGTTTATTGAACTGATACGGATGTCGAGTCTGATTTTTATGACCCGGATAGGGAACCAGGAAAGAGTAACTGCCCACGTGATCTGCCAAAGTTGCTTGACCAGGTAGGTCTGGTCAACGCCTCAGAGCCAGGGGCGGACTACAAACAAGCAGAATCGCACAGCACAAGCGGAGTCAATCACAACCCAGCCTCTGAAGACTCGTGTGTAAGTCCAGATGAAGCAGCCGCAGTATCTGCGTTTTCCTTTCGTCAGAAACGCTACGAGTGGCGTCGAAGGCAGCACGTGGCGAAAGCACCGGAGCTCAAGGAACAGGAAGGGGTTTCCGAAGACTTGTTCAGTGGTTGCTCAACATCAGTGGGATTTTTGCTAGCTCTACTTCACGTGCCACTGTAAGATGAAATATATTTTCAAAGCAACCTCTATGGCACGTAAAAGTGCATTCACCTCCAGCTGTCAACAACAGAGCTGCTTGGCTTCCTGGGCATCAATTTCTTGATGAGATATCATCAACTTCCCTTTTAGAGGGACTACTGGTCAGGTTCCCCAGAGCTTGAGGTGCCATTGGTTTCAAGAAGTATGTCGAGGGACAGGTTCTCCAGGATACTTTCGAACTTGCACCTAAACGATAATTCATTGTTATCCAGTCAGTGCAACGACAAGCTCTACACGTTGAGGCCACTTATTGAGGGGCTAAATAGGCAGTTTCAACTAGCCTGTGGTCTGAGACGAGAGGCCTGCGTCGACGAATCCGTCATACTCTTCAAAGGAAGATCATCAATGAAGCAGTATAACCCCATGAAACCGATCAAACGCGGCTACAAGATTTGGTGCGGGCGGACATGTCAGGCTTCATCCAAACCTTCCAGGTATATCAAGGAAAGCAGCCGGGAACATCTGACCTTCAGTGTGAATTAGGGTTGGGGGGACGTGTGGTTCTTGACCTTTCTTTATCTATCCTAGGAAAGGGCTACACGCTTTGCCTTGGCAACTACTTCTCCTCCGTGCCACTGATGGTGAAGTTGAAAATGGAAAAAACATGCGCATGTGCCACGATACGGAGCAACCGAAGGCAGCTTCCAGAGCTTCGCTCTGACAAGAGCTTCACACGGGCAAAGCACGACTTCGAAACTACACAGGAAGGAATAACTCTCTCAAAATGGAAAGACAACAAGGTAGTCTACATTATTTTGAACTACCATTGCTCTGAAGTGAGATCTGTGGAAACAACGGAGCGAGACGGCACAAAAATTACGGTCTCGTGCCCGACTGCGCCCTCGGATTACAACATGTTCGTGGGAGGTATTGACAAGGCGGACATGCTACGGAGTATATATGGAACCGACAGAAAATTGAAGAAATGGTGGCACCGTTTTTTTTTTTTTTTTTTTGTTTGCTGGGCATGTGTCTTGTAAACAGCTATGTCGCCTACTATGAGTTCAACGAAAAGATCCCCTACTTAGACTACAAGCGCTCCGTTTTGATGGGACTCCTCAACATGGGACAGTTGTCTAGTCGAAAAGGGGATTCAGGTAGCCAGGACGGCGGACAGTGTCTCAAGCGGCGCAATTCCTCCTACTCGGTGTGTGCAGATGTGCGAAGGAGTAGTCTCGGCTCATATTGGCCTGTCTTTGGTGAAACACGTGGAAGGTGTGAGGTCTGTGCGTGGCGCAAGCATGAATCATGGCCGTTCAGCAAATGCATATGTTGCGGAGTGTTTCTCTGCATATCTAAAGAAAGGAATTGCTTTGCAGCTTTTCACGACATTTCCTAACAACCTCATGTTTCTTATAGGCCCCTAGTACTGACGGGACACACATGTCCGAACTCACAAAAACTGTTCTGTTCAATAAATATTTTTCTTTGCTTCTGGACTTCTTCAAATAGAGCCATTCTAATTATTGAAAATTTTACTACTCTGGGCAAATGTTAGGTAGGGTCAGGCAGCAAAGGGTTAAAAGACGGCATATTTACTGCACTTCTGTGAGTAATATTATTGAGGGACTCTTTTACCAAGCTTTTGTGACCCTCTCTCTCGGTCAACATAACTGCTGTGGAATTCCATAGAGGTACACAATTAATACATTCTAACACCTGGTTTGACATTTCTGAATACTGATATTTGTTTCTAATACAACGTTTGTGTTCAGTTAAACGATAATTGAAACAACGCTTCGTTTGTCCAACGTAACATAACACACAGGCACAAAGAATTTCGTACACTACGCCTGAGACACAATCAACATCTTTTTCTCTGTGTTTACTGGTACCTCCAGTTCTGACCGAGTTGAATGGGGTCAACTGATTTAGTTTGAAATCATTTTTGAACACAGTGCTAATGCCGTAGTGGTTGCCGGACGATTTTAGGTGGTGAGACTCGATGGACGAAAGGGAGAACAACACGCCTGGCAGATTGACGAACCTTCGAATATTTTTCTCCCATATTGACCTGGTATAACAACTGGCTGACAACATAATCCTCGGGAAAACCTGCCGCGCTTAAATGGTTAAAAAGGCGCTGAAGCTTAGAACCATTGGAGTGTGAACAAGATTTTCTAAGTGCACTCTCTATGGAACTCCTGACTATGCCAGCCTTGATATTTTTCAAGTGGGATCTTTTGAAAGGCAGGAGCGGTTTCACTTCCGTTTTATCATACTGCCAACACAAAGTGGAGGGAGTTTTTACCTGTATATCTAAAAAACTGTGGGCAGTCATTTACAGGTATTTCTACCGAGAATTTCAGCTCTTGCGCACTCTGATAGACGAAGTTGTCTACCGACGTTGACAGTGAAGAATCGGTAGTGCAAACCAGGTTATCGTCTACATAACGCCGTAAGAGGGTGACACCTGGAGAACGGCTTTGAATGAGATCAATTAGACGCATACCCAAAAAGCTAAGGTTTATGTCCGAGAGGACCGGGCCACGGCGGAACCAATACATATTCCTCGTTCTTGAATGAAATCTTGATCATCGTACTTTACCACAGTTGCCTGGAGGTACAATTCTAACATTCTAAGGCAGTCCGGTACCGAAATTCCAGACTGTGAATGAAACCTTACGCGGTTGTTTTCCAAAAACAAAATACTAACTTGGTTGAGAAGAGTTTTGGGATCTAGGAAATAATAAAGGTTCTTTATATTTATCAAAAACACCGAACAAGGTCTCCCATGAAGGGGCTGCACCTCCGTAACCAAATCATCTGGAGAACGTAGTGACAATGGACTTCTAACTTCCAAGGCCGACAAAACACTCAGAAGGAAGGAAGAGACCAATTTTCGCCAGGTGCGATTTTCGTAGACCAATACCCGGAGAGGAATGTCTAGCTTGTTGTCTTTTAGGAAAAACTTGTTATCTAACCTGTGGTCTTTAGACCACAAGTTAGACACCCCAAGTAGGACATGCCCTACTTGGAAGACCTTTGCCACCGTGGAGACCAGATCGTTGCTAACTTGGTTTCTGCAGAGCAGATGTCGGACCCACGGGGTCTCTAAATGAGCAGCCCATGTCGGACATAGCCACGCTTTGCCACTGTGCAGACCACACCATTGATAACCTCACCCGCGTGCAGCTGAGGTGGTAATCCAAGGAGGTTTTAGTCAGACAGCCGAAGTAGGCCGTGCCCAAGCTTTGCCACCGTGGAGACCATATCGTTGCCAACTTGGGTCCTGCAGAGCCGAGGCGGGACCCAGTTGGTTTCTAAATGGGCAGCCCAAGTTGGGCATAGACACGCTTTGCCACTGTGCAGACCACACCATTAATAACATCACCCGCGTGCACCTGAGGTGGTAATCCAAAGAGGTCTTAGTTAGAGAGCCGAAGTTGGACATGCCCAAGATTTGCCCACGTGGAGACCACACCATTGATAACTTGGCCCTCGCAGAACTGAGGTGGAACCCACGGGGATATTTATATAGGCAGACGCAGTCGGCAATGCCCACGCTTTACCACTGTGTTATCCGCACCATTGCTAACATGGCCCACGCACAGCCTATGTGGGACACATGTATGTTTTAAATGGGCAGTTCAGGTCGGGCATGCCAACGCTTTGCCACCCTGGAGCCCACATCGTCGATAACCTGTCCCCCGCAGTGCCGAAGTGGTAACCATGGGGGCTTTAACAGGCCAGCCCAACTCGGGCATGCCCACGCGTAGCAGCCCTGAGCCAACATCATCGCATCTTGACGTCCTTGAGATAAGTTGCGTACCATGAAGTATTTATAAGGGCAGTCCAAGTTCGGCACGCCCTCGCTTCGCCGCCGTAAAGCCCACAACATTGCTGACTTAGGAGCCGGAAAGCCGAGGATGGACCCGCGGGATTTTTAGATGGGGAGCCAAACTCGGGAACGCCCACGCTTTGCCGCCGTTGAGCCCACATTACCGCAACTTCGCCCCCACATGGGCGAGATGGGACCCATGGAGGTTTCAAATGGGCAGCCTAAGTTTTTCATGCCCCTCGCTTTGCCACTGTGGAGCTTACTCTTCTTCGTTTTACATGGGTAGCCCAACTCGGGCACGCACGCGTTTCGCTGCTGTGGAGCCGTCATATCGCATTTGGCACCCCGTAGGGTCGAGGCGGGTCCCATTGGGGTTTTACATTGGTAACCCAAGTCGGGCATGCCCACGCTTCACTACCGTTGAGCCCACATTATCGTAACTTAACCTCCGCACAGCTGAGGCGGGATTCAGGGGGTTTTACATGTCCTGTCCAAGTTGGGCATGCCTTGCGGTTTCGCCTCCGTAAAGCCGAGGATAGATATGCCCGCGCTTAGTTCCTGCATAACTGAGGTGGGACTAACGGGTTTTTTACATAGGCATCCCAAATCGAGCACGCCCACGCTTAGCCGCCGTGGATCCCACATCATAACTTTGGCCCCCTTAGAGCCGAGGTGGATCTCACAAGGGTTTTACATGGGCAGCCCAATTAGGGAATGCCCACATTTTGCCCCCGAAGCCTACACCTGCGATAACTCTGCCCCCGCAGAGCCGTAGAGGGGTTCATGGTGGTATTGTAGGCATACCTCGGCAAACCTCACTCATGAGGGCCCTCACTCACCCTCACTCACCCTCATCTCCACAGGTGAGGTGAGGGTGAGTGAGTTTCTGAACCAGGAAAATTCATGAGTGTGAGGGTGAGTGAGGGGTGTGAGGGCGGTGAGGGCCGTGAGGGCTGTGAGGGCGGTGAGGGCCGTGAGGGCGGTGAGGGCGGTGAGGGCCGTGAGGGCGGTGAGGGCCGTGAGGGCGGTGAGGGCCGTGAGGGCGGTGAGGGCCGTGAGGGCGGTGAGGGTCATGAGTGCGTGAGGGGCGTGAGGGCGGTGAGTGGCGTGAGGGCCATGAGTGCGTGAGTGGTGTGAGGGCGGTGAGTGTGTGAGGGGTGTGAGGGCCATGAGTGCGTGAGGGCAGTGAGTGGCATGAGAGGCGTGAGGGCTGTGAGGGCCGTGAGGGCGGTGAGTGCTTGAGGTGTGTGAGGGCCATGAGTGCGTGAGGGCGGTGAGTGCGTGAGGCCCCCTTCAGATCGAGCATCTTTCTCGGCAATTTTGGTGTTATTGGCGGGTTGTTCTCTAGCTTTCCCTAGGTCGACACGAATTGCTGAGATCGGGTCCGGCTCGAAATAAGCAAGCAACTCGGAGCAATTCGAATACGTTTGAAGCGGCTGCATCCAATCAGGGACGCAAAATTTTCACGTGATACCTCGTGCCGGTGATGATGACACCGAATGACTTGGTTCTGGTTTGAAATCGATCGTTTTTTTTGGAAATAAACTGTTTCAGAAAGGTGCATTAGTATTCTTAACGAGGTTTAAATGCATAAAAACACGTTTATAACGCATAATTCTGTCTAAATAGTACAAGAAAAATAAAATTTTATGATGACGATGGCAAATTGCAGCAATTGGTTGCTGCGTGTGATCGCGGGCGGCCCGTGTTGCTGGTTTTGCTACGTAAAGTTTCTGGGCGAAATTGCCCCATCTGAAGCTGGCCTGAGTGGCGTGAGGGCCATGAGTGCGTGAGGGGCGTGAGGGGTGTGAGGGCCGCATGGGCGGTGAGGGCCGCATGGGCGGTGAGGGGCGTGAGGGCGGTGAGTGGCGTGAGGGCCGTGAGGGCGGTGAGGGCGGTGAGGGCGGTGAGGGCGGTGAGGGCGGTGAGTGGCGTGAGGGCTGTGAGGGCTCTGAGTGCGTGAGGGCGGTGAGGGCCGTAAGGGCGGTGAGGGCCGTGAGGGCGATGAGGGCGGTGAGGGCCATGAGGGCGGTGAGTGGCGTGAGGGCTATGAGTGCGTGAGGGCCGTGAGGGCGGTGAGGGCCGTGAGGGCGGTGAGGGCGGTGAGGGCCGTGAGGGCGGTGAGTGGCGTGAGGGCGGTGAGTGTCGCGAGGGCCACGAGTGAGTGAGGGGCATGGCCGTGAGGGCGGTGAGGGCGTGAGGACCGTGAGGACCGTGAGGTTCAGTGAGGGTGAGTGAAGGGCTGAAGGTGAGTGTGACTGTGAGGGTGAGGGTGAGTGAGTGGCTGAAGGTGAGTGTAGCTGTGAGGGTGAGGGTGAGTGAGCGGCTTAGGTGAGTGTGGCTGTGAGGGTGAGGGCAAGTGAGGGCCACCTAAAATGCCGACCTCTGATTGTTGGGCAGCCGCAATTGAGCATACTCTCGCGCAGCCGAGATGGGACCCTCGAGAGTATTGAATGGGCCTCGTGCGCTTATCTATGGAGCAGACTGTGAGGCCCTCATTTTGGATAGCATAGGCCACTTGATTTGGCCTTACACTACTTTTGGCACCTTCGCGGAGTGTTTTTGTGTTCTGTGTAGCGCTGAACAACAAAAAAAAAACACGTTTCGACTTCCGACATCGGCTAGATTCAACTCCGCAAGGCAATCGAAAGTTACAGGATCATGCCACTATTGGCAAGTTACGCGTCTTTTATGTCTCGGTGGTTACGTAAAAACATCTGGCGTCCCGATATTTTTTCCCGGATTTTCCTTTGGAAGTGCAATACGGATGTTTCTAGGTTGACGCTGTTATCGTCTTGGCTTAGACCTGTGCGCCGACGGCGTTAGAAAGTTTTCTTTTCCTTGTGTTTTCCTTGTTATCGCGTCCCGCACCGTAGCAGGCACGCTTCTACATGTGTGACAGTTTGACATACTCAAGATTGTAGAACCCAAAACAAGTTCTAAAAAAAAACTTTTCACTGTGGCTCCTAGGCAACACAGTCGGCCTATGTGCAGCCCATATCAGGCATGCCCACACTGTGCCAAAATTTGCCCTGGTATATCCGATATGGGTCCCACCGCGGCATTGCGTTGGCAGCCCATATTGTGCATGCCCACGCTGCGCCCACGTGGCACTAACGTGGGTTTCGCAATGGCTGCCCGAGCCCCCATTTCCCACGTGGGCCCCACATGTGCTACCTGGGTAGTTTCATTGCCCATTGCCCACGTGGGCCCCCTCTTGTGCTACCTGGGTAGTTTCATTTTGGAGGCCAGAAAACCCTCATTGCCTGAGCGAACAAAAGGTAGCCTATCTGCACGTCGCGTAGAGCATATGCTGCAGACTCGATTGTAAGGTGCTCAAATAGACGATTTGCTATTTTTCCAAGCGCCCCGACCCGCGCGCGAAGAATTGTGGGAGAGGCTGTCCCTCGGCCAGGCCGCTCTGCCTTCAGATTTCATTGCCTTGTCGCTTGTCTCCTCTTAATCCTCTGTTTTTCTATTCTATTACCTATTTTATCTATTTCAGTGTATTTTTTATTGGTTCTAAGTCTTTGTATACCCTTCTGCGCGTAATCTTTCTTGTATTTATATAGTATTTGTATCTTTATTTTGCCTTTTTCGACGGGAGTGCCGACGGACAACACGCCGCTTCACGCGTCGTCCCCCGGGTGAGTACTACCGTTGGTACCAATTCCTATCGCGCTGTTAGCTGTTCATTTTGGTTCATTTGACCCGGGTGCGGTCGAGAGAAACTGTTTATAAACACCCGCGCACATGTCATAGGGGTATACGCAGAGCTCTGAATCAACAATCGCGACGCGAGAGCCGAGTGCGCTGTGATTTGGCCGCCCGCGCTCGCTCCTTTGACTCGCACTGTAGCCTATGCCTTCGAGTGCCGCTTAGTTGACTAAGATACAACCTGCCGCTTTGCCGTCCAACGGGAAATGTCCCACGTTTCCCGATTCCTGATTTAGAATGACTTAAAGCCGGAGTCAGCTTATTAAGACGGCCCATCGGAATCCGATTTTACAAGGAGCCGTCACCTGAAACGTTTACCAAATACCGTGGAAGCCAATACTGGCAACTCCCGCGGAAAACGGGCGAAAAGTGATTGCAGCGCCCCTGGCGAGCTCGGAGTCTCCGCTGGCAGACAAATTCTCCGAAATGCATTGGTTTTGCCTATGTCCGTGCGAGGTGACCAACGAAAAAAAATTGTCACGGACATTCGCTGCTTTGCAAGTTAAAAAATGGGTGCCAGCTCATGAGTGAAAGACATTCTCTTCCTGTGGGAAAGATGTTACAGCTTTCTGGGTGCAATTTCAGAGTTCTCCCGAAGAAAACATTCTGTCACAACTTATGTAAGCCAAGCAAAACACGAATGTATGCCTTCGCGCTGTTTCGTGAAAAAGGGAAATGTACAAACATTTCAAAACATAGCTTCGTTTCAACTTTATTGTTCTTATCAGTCAATTCGTTTTGTCGTTGCAATTCCCATTTCTCATGAGTGTCTTGCTTTAACCGTTTCGTCGAACAGGCGAGCTGGCTAATCCCGTTAAGATCGTCTCCGGATGAAGAAGCAGAAGTCAATTTCGAACCACGTACGTTACGGCGATGTCAGTATGCTCCGAAAGAAGGCGTTGTGCATATGCAAAGCTGACGCGATTATAGATTAACAAAGGCGGAGTTACGAAAAAAACAGACTTCTCGCGCTTGCAATGAAAGAAGGGGAGAGAGTCGTAGCCCCGCGAAAAAAGGTGAATTCAGTCACGTTATTTACAGTGCACAAATTCCGATTGTTAGTGCGGGGACGACCAACATCTGCTTCGCTGCTTCTTTACTTCTACGATAAAGGCCGACACCCGTTGAACCGTCTCCACTCTTTTCCTTTTTGAGTCTTCTTTCTTTTATATTTTTGAGGCGACGGCACTCTGCCGCGTTATTTCTTCCTTCTGCTTATACACGTTTGCAAGTCCGGCTTCAGGGCGCTGCCATCTTGCCTGTCTGGGGTGCGCTTGGACCAGTCATAATCCGATTACGAAGCCTTGCTAAGGCGTCATAATCGGATTATGCCCGCTCCCGAGAGCGCACCCCACTGAGGAAGATGGCGGCGCCCTGAGACCGGACTTGCAAACGTGTTAGTTAGTCCCGCCGTTTACCCGCGCTAAGTTGAACATCTGCAGGTATATTTTTTGTTTGCTTTTTTTTTTTTTGCCCGACGTGTAAACAATCGCGGATCCTTGCTTTGTTTGGCTTAGTTTTTACTCCCTTTCCTTCGCTTCGGCGCTTACTACCCTCGGTTCGTCTGCGCTAGGCCCGGGCATTTTGAAGGCCGTCTGCAACTTTGCTGTTGTGTTTGTTGTTTTCTTCCACTGTCGTCACCAATAACCTCCTATTTGCGCCTTCGATTGAGTTTCTAATCCAAAATCGTCATCCGTGCTTTTTGATATTTATTAAATATATTAAGAAGTGTAAGCTCGTTACCCATTTTTATTCGAATTTTATTTGTGTACTCCGGCCGGCACGTCTGCTACGGGTCATCGTTTGTTGATCAACCGGCCGCATTCAAGAACAAGTTTGTGCGATGTGGTGGAAAATCTTTCTTCTGCTTCCTACATCGATTTACGGACACCTACGTCAACAAGTACTTGAATGCATTTTTAAATTGCTTCGTCAAGCGAGCGAACGAACAACCCGCCAAAGCCACTGGAAAAAGAAATTTGAAAGCAAAAAAAGGTTACTCACTGCTAGCACATATAGAAGATTGCTGCCTGCGACCAAAACATTTCTGCGACTCTTTTTTACCGGGCAGTGTGAGCTGCACTACGTTATTTATATTCCCTCTTTTGTTTTTAGTTCGTACCTACGCCGCGAAAGCAAATAAAGAAATGTACAACAAGCAGCTGAAAAAAAAGGGTCGCTTTCTTCTTTTTTCATTAGTTTCGTCTGTTGCTTCCGCTTTGTTTGTCGTGAACTCAACACCAGTGGCGAACACCAGCTATTCATTTGCTGCTTTCCATTTTTCTTTCTTTTTTTCTATAAGTGCCGCAACGATCGTCCTCGTTGAAATAGTTTTTTGCTAGCTTCTTTGTTTTATTCGCCGTTGTTCACTTCTCTTTCCCGTTTCTTCTTATTTTCGTCGGGAATGGCGATACCATTTTTTCTGCAAAGTTCGGCAGGTATTTGCACGTTCATTTTTATCCTTACTTTTTGTTTTCTTTTTATGCTCCAGCAGCTCGTGCGCTTGCTCTGGTAATATTAACATGTCGTTTTTGCATGTTTTAACGATTACGACGTATTTCGAGTAGCTAAACGCCTTTTTTCCGCTTCCCAGACGCGTTTCAAACGCGTGTGATCCCCTGAGAGGCGTTTGAGACCGCTAAATAAACTGCTCTATCTTTGTTTATGCGCGCGTTGTTATTCGATTGTCGTTGCAGTTGCGATCAGTGGATTCCGCTTTGCAAGCGGACTGACCGTAATAAATTGTTTCTGCTGTTAGGGTGACGAAACGGGGCTTGTAAAGCTCGAGGACGTCGCGGAGCCTATACTTTTCCATTGCGACGACTGCTTCCGTAGACTCCGAGTCCGCTAGAGGCGCCACTGTCACGTTCGCCGCCGCTGCTATGTGTTTTCGTAGGAGTTTCCAGTATTGGCGAAGCTATATCGCATTTGCCTGGACTGAGCGGTCCAGGCCTCGGTCCGCCTACGCACGACATAATCTACACTGACATGGCGGAAACCTTGCTCTCGACTGCCGGCGACGACAGAACCCCCAATCACGTCTAGGCGGTCGCGTGGGTCGACACCTCCCATGGCATTCCGAACGCGGCTGCACTTTCGACCACTGAAGACGTCGACACTTCGCAAGCGGAGCTCGTGGCACTCCTCCGAGCATCCCACTGGGTTCTTCAAACGTTTGCACCAACAGACACCAAGCACACGCTCCTACTGTTCACCGACTCGACCCGCGCGTACAAAACTTGCAGACGAGCGTGCGGGAGCCCCTCAACGTACACGGCAATAGTCGACGAGTCGCTCGCCGCGTTCCTAGAACTTCGAAACAAGCTAAGCATCTAAGCTACTATTTCCTGGGTGCCTGCCCATGCGGGCATCGGCGGCAACTAGTGGGCCCAAAGCGAGGCGCGAGCAGCAGTTCGCCAGATGTCATCCGCGCCGAACGCATTCCACAACTCAGCCGGCGGGCCGACCCGTCTGCCGTCAAGGAAAGTGCTGAACAGCGAAGGCGGAGAACCCTGCGGCACCCACGTGAGGAACGGGAGGACCGCCCGGACGAGCAGTCGCGTCCCGTTCCTCCGATGCCGAATGACCTACCGAGGAGCACTCAGACCCTCGTCCGTCGCCTCGCGACCAACACTGTCTTATCCCCCCGGCGCTGCGCCATAAGTTCTTCAGCGACGACCCCCACGAGGGGGCGTGTCGGGTGCCGCAGGACCGCGACGGCTGCCTTTGTTGTCTGGGAGTGCAAGCGTCATGCCCGCGTCCCACTAGAGCGACATACAGAAACAAAAGACAAAGACAAGCCTCAAACCAGAGTCTTTCGCGATTTGAGACGCTTTGTAAAGTAACGGGGGCTATGCTCAAACACGAGCATCATGCACGCGAGGGTATCTTTGGCAGGCTTGCAATCGCTCGTGCCTACTTCGCGAGCACCGAACGACGAAACGCCTGCCAAAGGTATCATCACGAGCATGATGCATGGGTTTGAGGCTTGTCGCTGTTTTTTGTCTCTGTCTGTCGCTCTAGTGGGACGCGGGCATCATGCTCGCCTTCGGAAAACGAAACTGGAGGAACTCCCAGACGAGATCCGTCCGGCGACGTACGTCGATTGGATTTTGCCCACCAGTCGTGACAGGGCGATTGTCTTCCTGCTGTGGACAAAGCTGGCGGAGTTCGTCTACGACGACGGCGGCCCCGGCGGACGACTTTGCAGCAGCAAAAGGCGCTGGGACCAACACCCACCCACACCGCCGTGACGGCAATGGCGGATCCTTAGGCCCGCACCGATGCAGACGACAATGGTGCATTATATGTGTGTATGATATACATACAGATATATTATATATAACAGGGCAATAAAGAACGTTCCAACTATAGCAACAGCAACCCTTGAGTAAACTTTGACGTTTAGTGTTGTACTTGGCGCTAGTGCCAATTTGTTCCCAAACGCTTGCTGAAAAGGTTCATTATTAGAAGTGAATTGAAGATACATGACAAGAGTATATGATAACCTGTTACCGTTTTAATTCACGAGTTTCGTCGTCTACTACGAAATCATTGACACGTTGTACGAGTTAAAAAATGTAGTTACACATTTCTTTCGAGCCTCGTCCTTCATACATAAATTTTGTGTCGTTGATTCCGAGTCCTGATATTTTTGCATGAGGGGTAAAATAAACCCTCCAACAAAATGTGACACCCTAACATGCAGTGATGGTCCAACAGGGTTGTAGCAATCATCGACTACAGAATTAATAGCCGCAAGAAACCATTGTCCTTCTTTTTCGTACATCAAAGGTCCCCCGCTGTCTCCCTGAAAAAAAACAAAAAAAACAACAAAGAACGTTTTGATATTGAACTTTTTTCGGAAAACTTACATAAATAAAGCGGAGATATCATTGAAACAAATTCCTCCAGCTGATTCAGGGCAGCAAATTGGTGAATCACGGCATACTAACTGCCTTCACTTTTTCGGAATATTTTTTTTTTGTGCAATATTTGTATACGTTTTTGGCCCCTACGTTCTGGTGAAAAAAAAAACCAGTAGCTGAAGTAAAAACGCTCGGGACACCAATTAGTAATCTGCATGCGAAGAAGATTGTACAGCAATTGTATATTTTTTTAGATAAATGATGATACCGAGACAGCATGCTTTCTGGGGTATACGGCAATACCACTATGAAACAGTCCGAACGTACTCTCTATCGTTTTATAAAATTCAAAACTAAGTGTATTAAATTATTTCTAAGACGTGAATAAACGAAACCTGTTTATGTCGCGTCAAGTACACAGGCGAACGAGGAGACCGATGAGGTTGAACTTATCGCGATGAGTACAGACGAACGTACAGGAGAGAAAGCATTCAACTTCTCCGCAATTCTGGTTCATAGTGGACTCCATTGATAACATGGTAGGTGCGATTTGGTGTCCGTTTAAGGTGGGCCTGATCATGAAGTGCTTCTTCTGACAAAATTCAAAGTGCCCGCCTTAAAATTCATGTGCTAAACGCTACATTTAGGGGCCCGTTGCGCACGCTGCATAGAGCCATTGGGAATAAGAGACGCTTCAGGCTCTCTTCTGATATGCTTTTGTTACTCGATAACGCTGGTCATCATGTTGCAACCATTGTACTGGATGCATTAGCTCAGATAGGGTGGGAGGTTTCCTCTATCCAGATTACATTCCGGACATGCCACCATGTGACTCTCAGTTTCTCGAACCCTTTAGGAGAGGCTAAAAGGACCACAATTCTACTCCAAAGCGCACGTCTGTGCTGTTTTTACCAAGGGTTCAAAACGGCAACAGAATCCTTTTTTGCGAGTGCTATCCGACAACCTCTCAAAGCAGGAAGAAGCACGTGAAAATGCGTGCAGTGGCTTTTCTGGCTGAACTTTGGTGAATTCCTGTCTTCTCCCACAGGGTGTTTAAATTATACTTGAACAGATTTTTCTAAAAAGGCAAGAGTTACACGGCGGTTGTCTTGGGCTTTAACTTGTCAAGCTCAGTGGACATAGGATGAAATAAACGTCGCAATAAGGCGGCTAATTAGCCATTATAGGTCAAATTGTAAGAAGATGTTTTACACAGGATGTAACGATATAATCTGTACTGGAATAATTCTCTTTTAATTTGATGCATTTAAAAAAAATGAAAGGGATTTCGAGAAATCAACTGATAATTTTTTTTTTTCAGTTTCCTTTTTTTGCCAGATTTTAAAACTGAACTTTTATAGGGCGCCGAAGCCCTGCTCGGGCAATGCCGCCTAGAGGAGTGACGCTGTCTTTTCTGTCATGTCACTCTTACGGCACTGCGTCGACGGCGCATTCATCGTGGATGTGCTGCTGAACTAGTAACGACGTGACTGAGATGAACACGTACGTTCTCCTAAGCGTCATTGTGGACGTTTGCGGCGTTCTTTTTTTCGCGTACATTCAAAACTACCCCTCCATTCCCCCTCCCCCTCCCAAAAAAAAAAAAAATACAGGAACCGAAATCGAAGAGTGATCGACGCCTAAAAGGCCATTACCCTGTCGCAATTTCGTTTAAATGTGTGTGGCCTCCTATATTACTTGCCGCCGATACTGCGATTCCAACATCCATAAAACAAATATTTAAAAGTGAAATATTAGTTTTTAGTGAATAAGCTAACTTGCCGTGACGGTTTCTCCCTTATCTGATGCCCGCCAAGCCTGATAATTGAATGGGGAAGACAGCACTCGTTCGACTGTCGTTCTATTTTTAAGACAAGTATATTTGTATCAAAATCAAACAACATGTATAATGCTCTATCTACTTCTACCCCATCTGCTGATGTACAGTAAATTATTGTTCGTTTTAATAAAGGCACACGGAGGTGTCTCTATTGATAACGCTTTATATTTGACGAGTTTTAAAACAAATATATTCGTTTCTTTGTTTCGACGATCACAAATGTACGCTTTGTGCAGCTCTAGCGGTTGCAACAACGGATCGTGAATACTTCACTGAAACGTTCACGAAAGCTGAATTCAGAGGCACAGCCTTGCTTACATTTATCATTTCCGTTCGCATCGATCATGTTGTGAGTTTCTGCTCGGTTTCTTCTTGCCAAAATGTATAGGAAACAATTGGCAGCTAAGGGCGCTCACCCTCGCTCTATAAGACTCGTATCACTATCCTACCGGGTTCAATTGAGAAAAGCGGCACACGGTTTTTGCAAATAAACTAGGCATCGCCGAAAGTTTAAACTTCATGACAATGCAACGCTAGTGCTAATGACAAAACGTGAAATTTTGAGATCGCATTACCTTCATCAAAAGAAACGAGAGAAAAAATAAATTTGTTTGTGAGCCGACGCCCACCTAAGCCAAATATTCGTAAATTCAAGAAAATGGCACTGTGGTTGTTTGTTGAATTTATTTAAGAATTGTGAACAAGTAAAACAATAATAAGGTGGTAAATTGGGCCAGTTGGTTGGCGTCATTCATGATGGGGAATACAGTTCAGAAAACACAGACTACGAAGAGGAACATACACAACATACAGCATTGTCCTTTACTGTATGTTCCTCTTCGTAGTATGTGTTTCCTGAGTTGATTTCTCCATAAAATAAAGCAACGTTTGCTGTTTTTTTTTTGCTTTCTTTGTTGACAATCTTATTTTTTTCATACTAAAACTAATGCTACAGGTATTTAAGATGTTAATTCTTGCTTTTATAAATATTAAGCTTAGGTGGACGTCAGCCTATATTTGTTGTTCATTTCTTGGAAGTATTTTATGAAAGTAACGTCCTGCTTTTAACATTATGCATTATCTCACAACTAGCGTCATGTTCTCACTGAGTTCCAGCTTTCTACGATGAAGAGTCCATTGATCTGGGCCGATAGCCCATTTTTTTTTCTTGTTTTTCTATGGGACGTTTTTATTCTATGGTTTAATACTAGTCTTCAATAAAGACTTCAACTGTTTTGGCCAGCAGCTGTAACACAAGATGAGCCCTGTGCAATTCTTTAGATTTCTTTACACTTGATCCATTCTCAAAGTCTGGTGCCAGGTATGTCGCAATGTTAACTTGCCAATTGAAGAACATCTACTGGATAAAAGTACGAAAACAACCATAGCGTTTTCAGCTTGTTTTAGAAGGGATCAGTCCAATACAGTTTCAAAAAATTTTTACAGAATTTGCGATGCCTCTTTTTTAATACCCAGTTCCCATTAACAAACCTTCTTTTAGCGGGAAACTGAACCAATATGTAGGTTATCCGAGCTTTGTCGGGTTCTTAATTTTTTTACATGCAAAAATACGGGTGAAAGTTCAATCGAAAAGCCATAGTTCAATTTAGTTTCAAATGCATGCGCGCGTCTCATGGTACGAGGAGTCATTTAATATTCCGTGCAGTTGACGAGCAAATAAATTTTATCCTCAGAGAATAATACAATAATTCATACTTACATAACATGTTCCCCCATTGGAGCATAGAATGTAATTTGGAACAGTTGTGGCAAGTTGTCGTTCGCACTGTTCGTTAGTAATTAAGGATATATTCCTTTCCATCAAGGTTTCTGGGTGAGAACGTATTAAAAAGCGCTCCAGTTTCGATGATGACGCATCTTTCGTTTCTTCTGCTGAACTCTCACAATCTAAGGTATCTTTGACGTCTTCGTTAGTTTCGTTTAATGATTCATTCACATCATAATAGTCTGAAAAAGAATTGTAACACCGAAGATTCTTATTAGGAATATGCACCGATGAACAATTTTTCACCGTTCTTTGGGCGGCCTATATCCGATTTGTAATCGTTTAATATTTATAACGCGGAGGTCCATATAAGTGAACGCATGTACCCAAAATAAAAATATAACTATACATTTAAAAAAAAATTGAGATTGGTATATAGGTTTAGCCATGCAAAAAGAATACATCGTTTAGGAAAGAGTTACAGGTTCGTAAAAAAATGTATGAAATACAAACGGGCTTTTAAAAAAAATAGTAAAAAGAATACGTTTAGGCTTTTAGTTTTCAGAATAATATGTTTGGTCAAAAACAGCGTTAAACTTGCTTTGATCATTCTGAGAAAACGCGGTAAACACAGAATCCGTCTAACGAGAGTCATGCGTGCGCCATGAATGTCTCTCCTGGTTGCGGGGAGCTTTGGGTGGTTTCGGATGCACTGCGCACTCAACATACACCTGTGATCTTCGGATTGATCAGAATAATTACGACAAGTTTAAACTTCTTCAAGAGTAGAGCTCTTTACATGCACGGTTTAATGATAAGTTTTCCTGGGCATCCGTTTCTAATGGGCCGGTGTAGGGTCTTAAAATAAAAACAACCAATTAAATTGCAGACCCCTTCCTGTGCTGAAAGTGTTTTCAAAATTTCTACAGAAAAATATACACGCTAAATGATACACATTTGATGAAAAGAACTCTGTCCTAACATCTTGCCATTTGGTTTTAAAAAAAGAGAATTCGGCGGAAATCGCGATATGAAAACAAAAACAACTAATTCTAAACAATGTCGACAAGTAATTGGTTACTTTGGGGTCTTCATTTATTTTGAAAGTCTTTCAACAACCTAAACCATTGAATCTGCTTCAAAAATTAATGCATGCGGGATGCAAGGAGTAGCCCCAACGATGACTGAGAGTATTTTTCTTAAAGTATCGGCATCAGTATGTCGTGATAGATAGTCAGCAATCTAGCTTAAGAAAACTCGGGTCAGTGGTGCCGCAGGTGAGCCTCCTAGGACTCCTTCTGTTTAAGTTGTACATAAATAGCTCAGTAAATATTGACGACAGTCTAGGCTTTATAATTTACGCAGACGACACCAGTTTATTTTTTTCGTGTGAATGTGCCCACCAGGTTTAATGTTCGGCAAATAGCTTTCTGCAGAAGATAAGTTGCTGGAAAATCTCAAACTGTCTAGTCATTAATACAAATGAGACGATTGAAACACTTTTTCTATTCATAAGTGGTGTGTTCATTTACTCAACGGCTTTCCCTCTCACGAGGAAATATTTACTTTGTACAAATGTGAACGTTCTCGGTGTAATATATAATGAGTACATGAGCAGGGTCGCCAAAGTGCAATCTATAGATCGCAGACTTTCAAAACGTGTTCCCATTATTTATAAATGGCGACTTATATATTACCCCTTTCGGTCTTAGTTTTCCTTTATAACGTGCTGTTTTACTCTTGCTATAATTACTGTTTTATTGTTTAGGGTAGCACAACTACAAATATGCATCACTGCATATGCTCCAGAAGTAACGCTCCCACATTACAACATTTCAAAAACCTTCAAATAGTTCCAATTAAAGAGCATTACCATTATAAACTTCTTCAAATATCACAAACGTCTGTAGCGCAAAATAAACTTTTTTTATCAATTACCAATATCAAGTGAAGGACGCGTGCAAATGCAAGCCGTTGCGTTGATACATGGTCAACGCCTCGCTCAAGAGGAGACTACGGCCTCCAGATGCTGCAGTTCTCGTTGCCTAATGTCATGATTATGTACGCACACATTTGGAACGGATTTCATGATGTTGAGCAGAAGGGATATTCGTTTTTTTTTTATTCTCTAATGTAGTGGCCGGCGCTGGCATGACTAAAAGGTTTCTTATTCATTTAGTTTTACTTTTTGTTTTCAGCGCGAGCACCGCGTCACGTGCTCAGGCACTAGTGAGCGCGTAATTAAAGAGTTCGATTGCGGATGCCGCAGTACTCTGAAGTTCCTACATCTACCTTTTACTGTGCCTGTTATGACTGGACCTTTGACCTTTAAGAAATGCTTGTAAGGCATCTCATGTCTTTTTTGGTTTAATGTTGTGTTTTGCTTCTATGTAAACTTTGTTCTACGGACCCCACGAGTCTGTAAAATAGTTCATCTTCTTGCTGGTGGGGATGAGAAACTCTGTCAAGCAACAACAGTCATTTTTTCCCCTCTCCCCTCTCTTTCTCAGAGAGACACAGGAAATTTGTGAGGTGAAAATTAAAATTAAACTTGTGGTATTTTCTTGAAAACTTTTCATTCCACGGAATGTAACGGAATGTTGGACGCGGGATTAGCTTAGCCATATGAAAGCAACCTTGCTAAGAAAACGATCGCCGTGATTTCGCACTGTTTGTACGGCTTGACTGGCTTCACTGGATCTTAGTGTCAGCTACTCTCTAATTTAAGTATAATTAGATTGGAATAAGTCTCACTACCTGCCGACGACCATCTGCGGAGTAAGGTAAGCATAATGAACTAAGCATGACGCCACAACCTCTCACAATCTCAGTATGCTGGACTAAGCACGACTCCCCTCCGACGGTTGCCTGCGAAAAAATTTTGCTTTACTAAGCATGCCTCACCGCCAACGATCGTCCGTAGGCTCAGTATGCTGGACTACGTATAACATACCGGCGACTTTGCGTTACGGGCTAAGTATGCTGAATAAGTTATGAATCGCCAACGACGGTCGTCATCGGCTATCATGCTGGACCAAGTTAACTCGCCTCCGACGGCTGCTTACATACTTAGGTCGCCAAACTAAGTTCGAGTGGCTACAAAAGGTTGCCTACAGAATAAATATGCTGGACAAAGTATGACTTTCCGCCGACAGTCACCTGTGGAATAGGTACTATGGACTTAGTCTTGTTCGCTGCCGACGGTCGCCGGTGAACGAAGTACTCTGGACTAGGTTTAACCCACCTCTGCCTGTCGCCCGCGGACTAAGTACAACGGTCGCTTGCGGGCTAAGAGTGCTGGGTTGAAGGGGCAGTGCAACGGTTTTAATGTTGAAAGAATTGCCAGTTTGCATTTTTCATATCGTTTATACAAGCCCAAGTGACCAAGAACGCGTCACCTCTCCCCAAAAAACTGCTATTCTGCTGAGTAATCGCAAGGCACAATAGGAATTATTTGCCGATCTGCAGCCGCCTGTGGCGGCTACGGGAACTAAAATGACGGCGTCTCGGGGGGTACGTGGAAGTCAACAAACCCTGTCCCCCTCCGCTGCTACACTCGCCGTCAGCCCTCTGGAGAACCGTCCTTTGTGTCGATCACTCGCCGCGAATTCGGCGAGGCTAGTCCTTTGAAAGTCGATAATCGCAGAGGAAGCGGCTGGGGTCTCTTAAGAGAGGGCCCAAGGCGAAACCACGTAAACCCCCAGAGTACGTCACTCGAAAGTCGGCATGGAGAGTTGAGAGGCACTTCGACGTTCGATTTTTTTTCATTTTTTTAAAAATAAGAATTAGCGCTCCCAAGAAAATGCGGTTTACGGTTTTTCGTTCCATAGGTGACGCAGATTAATTTCCGCAGTTAAATGGCCAAAGTCTGAAAATCGTTGCACTGCCCCTTTAAGTATGACCTGCAGCCGAAGGTCGTATGTGGACGAAATATTTTTTACTTAATGTAACTCGCGGGCGACGGCCTGGCAACCAAGTAGGCTAGTTGAAGTATAATTCGGCAGCGTCTTCATACTGCGGCATAAGTATGCTGGACAAGGTGTGATTGTGCCGGCAGTTGAAAGCGGAGTGTGAATGTTTGACAAGGTAAAACTCGCCTCGCGTATCACCTGAAGGTAAAATATGCATAACCAAGTATGCTTAACTACGCATCCCTCGCCCCAGACAATCGCTTGCTACCGCTGACGAGGGTTAGCGGCAAGTCATACAGTTCCCTTGCTTGTGTTTTTTTTCATCTCCTACATGCGGCGCCGAAAAAAAGACGTTGGATTAAAGGTCGCATGGTTTGAGGTTATTTCCATTGTGAATCTTCGTTTGAAAGGGTTGAAAGAGTTACACAATTTCATACAATCCAGCCCATAAAAACCTTCTGTGTTACAAAATTGATGCAGCTTTTTTCATTCTACCAAACGCGATGAAATATGGCAGCTTTCCAGGAACATTATTAGTGAAAACAATTAAGAAAATAAGTTGTACGGTAATGAAATCGTGGTTTTAATATCCCGTACATGCACCGAGCACGACGTCAAGAGAGGACCTTTAGGACGACGTCCTACATGACGACGTTAAGAGCGACGTCTAAAACAACTTCAATGACTGCCTCAAGGCGACCTCAATGACAACCTCTAGGATTACGTCGACGACATCAGGTCACGTTAGCTTAGGCGACCGGCGCTTACGAGAACACGCGACCGAAGTTAGCATGACCGGAGCTTAGCCGACCAGAGCTGAGGCTTCAGCCACCATCGCCTCAGCCACGAGCACTTCAGCGTCACGCGTTACGAGGCGTCAAGTGGTATTGGGCCTGTAAGGCTGCCGCTTTAAAACAATTTATGTTTTCCGGATGTCCGGCTGCCACCTACTTCGGATACAATGAAATCATTGAAAACCTCAGCTACGGAACGATGTTCTAAACACAATATTCATACCAGGGGACTTTTTTAAAAGTAATCTTCGCATGCCTACACCCCCTCCCCTGGCCTTGCTTCCAGCTGTTGCAATTTTTGCAGGGCAAAGTTCCGTTCGACCAACACATCCAGCAGCGATTTGTGCGCTCATTTTGTCTTTTTTTATTATTTTTGTTTAAATATATGCTAGTTTGGGGGACAAACGCCAACGAAAATCAATACAACGGAACGATGCCGATGTAATTTGATGGAAAGAGGCAAGTTGGGCTGCCCTTCATTTGGAGTTTGAAGACTACTCCGCAGACGGCGCTTATTACTGCAAAAAAGGGTCCATTGCCACACTTAATCGTGCATCACTAATTCTTTCCAAAGATTATACTAAATAACAAAAACACGTGATATTAAGTTGTTTTGGCAATTTGCATTCATTTGATTACTCTAGCTGCACAAATAATATAGTTACGTATCAAACACACGGCGAACACCTTTGAAACTGCGAGTTGTGCTGTGATAAACACCCTGTACTCGGGGAACCAGAATCGCGTCAATGTTAACTTTCTTGATGCTGAATTTCGCAGTGACTATATGATCATTCACGTAAATTTCATACAAAAAGGTTAAATTTTGGTCAATTATCAGTTTGAAAAAAAAGTGAAAGCCGTTTACAACTCCCTGTAACACCGAATTAGAGCGCAGCTCTTGAGGAGGAGGAGGGAAGGGTACTGGGGGGGGGGGTGGTGAAATCACCTGGGGGGGGTTCACGTGATCTTGGGGGGTCACGTGACAATGCCGATGATGTCACCAGTGACGTCACTGATGACGTCATCAGTGACGATGACGATGCGGACTCCGATGACGTTATCAGCGATGATGACGATGACGATGCGGATGTCGATGACGTCATCAGTGACGTCACTGATGACGTCACCCGTGATGATGACGATGACGATGCGGATGCCGCTAAAGTCATCAGTGATGATGACGATGCGGATGCCGGTGACGTCATCAGTGACGATGACGTCATCGGGGAGGTCACGTGACCTCGGCGGGGGGAAGGGGGGGTCACGTGACCTCGGAGTGGTCACGTGACCTTGGGGTGGTCACGTGACCTCGATGGGGGTCACTTGACCTCGGGGGGTGACGTGACTTGGGGAGTCACGTGACTTTGGGTGTCACGTGACCTTGTGGGCCACGTGACCCTAGGGGAGGGGTCACGTGACCTTGTGCTGATCTTGGGGGTCACGTGACCTTGGGATGACCTTGGGGGTCACGTGACCTTGGGGTGACCTTGGTTACGCCGACGCGAACGGCGACGGCAACGGCGACGGCGACGGCGACGCCGCTCAAGCCGGGAACGGGTCCCTAAGAGCTGCGCTCTAAAACTTTGTCGGCGACGTCTGTGTTAAGAGTTAGTTCAGTCGATAACATTCATAGCCTTTATTATGATATGCACGAGTGTGCTGCCGTGTCTCTTGAGATATTTTGTGTGTATAGAGGCATTTCATTTGATTGGTTTGGAACATACATAATATAAAATATTCACTCGATCTTATATATATCCATGTAAGAACTAATATAGTGTATCATGCTGATATCGTACCGCATGCCAATCTGATCATGCTGCATATGCTGTGTCATTTATAGTAGTGAGTCATGCCGACGGTATCGCCCCCCTGTTTTCGGCTATATAAACGATGCCAAATAAACCTTGGTTGTTGTTGCGTTCACGAAGCCAGCAGTGTCGGACTGACTTTCTTATCAGCCGAGAGCCGGCTGATAGATATAGTTTATGTGCCGATAAGGATATTTGTTTTGTTGCTAGTTCCTATTTAAAGTGGGCCTACCCACATTCCCGATCAATAAACGCTAACATGTAAAAAAACATGGACTTTGTATCAGATATTTCAAAAACTAGCATGGGCTGCACGCCGTTCCAAAGAAATAGTTTAACGAACCATATGGAATCGCCCGCATTTGGTTCCATTTTTTAGCATTTAAGCATCCGCGGGCTCTCAATGGCAGGAATCTGACGCGTACTGCACGAAACTGTTTTATTGAGAGGCTTGAATTTTATATTTTCTTGTATATGTGTCTTTCTTTCTGATTTGTTTACGATAATTGACATGTAGAACAGAATGAGGCGAAAATATCACTTACCATAAACTCGGCCCCAGCCCGCACCACTGGCATTTGATGGCGGTTCTTCGCAGTGTTCAGGAAGGCAGATGGGCTGAATATACCTTGTAAAATTTACCGGTTCTTTTAATTTCAATAGTGCAAAGTCTTTCTGTAAAATAAATGAGTTCGTTTTAAGAAATACAAATTCAGTTTTTCTGTTTGTTTTTTAACAAGAATACATACCATAATAAGGGTACAGTTGT
Source organism: Ixodes scapularis (assembly GCF_016920785.2). Lineage (NCBI taxonomy): Eukaryota > Metazoa > Arthropoda > Arachnida > Ixodida > Ixodidae > Ixodes > Ixodes scapularis. The sequence continues at coordinate 16,078,372 of NW_024609846.1, forward strand.
CCTGAAGGGGTACACAGACGTAATCCACTTCCATGCAAATGACCTTTTCTTCCACATCCTCATGGATGACTGTTGTGTCACTTCTTTCCAGATGGACATCTTTGCCTGTGTTTTGTTGACAATGTACGGTAGAATTGGTTCTTTTCGTACTTCCCAGGCGAACTGAAAGATAGCCTGGAGTGTCCTTGTTCCTTGAAGCATTAGGAAAATGGAAGAAGAATGGCAAAAATATGCATTTGATGTTGAATTGCTGAAGTCAATGTCAAAACCCAAAATGCCTCCACCATTTCAAATGCTGTATAAAAAAAAAAAAAAGAAACGGTTAGTGAGTTCACGACGACATATATTTCAGTCCTGATAACTACAGATTAGAAGAAACATGCACTATAGTAATGTACCGAGCGTTCCTTCTAAGACGGAGGAAAAAACTGCGACAGTACGTTGATAACAACAAAACTCCTCACACGTAGAAATTGTGTTTTTGGGGTCAGTTACTCTCGGAGGAATCATTAATCAATAGAGATTAACACATAAACTTCCAACAAAACGGTAATCATTATCGATAATAAAGGTCGCGGTCACATCGCATATTTAAACTGTTATTGTTTTTTAGTATTCAGAGTTTTGCTTAAAGCATGCAGTGAAAACCGCACTGACGCAGTTTTTCCACGTGAGTCGAACGACCAGGGAGACAAACATATCAGACCAATCCTTACGATATGTAAAAAAAAAAAAAAATGTACATACAATTTGTGAACGAACCTAATAATTAGTAAAAATAAACATATGGTTTCAATTATAAACTTGCTAAGCGTTATCGAGAACCATTTCTTCATCAAATTTCAGAAGGATTTGGAGTCCGTCGAAAGCGGGGGTGTGAATTAGGTGCGCGACGTTGTCGTTATATATACCCTCGTTTTCGCGCTACTATTCGCGACTCCAACTGAACAAACGGCGCCTAGCGTTCCATATTCGAGTCTACCCATTGACGGTCTCGTGCCAATTAAAGTCTATGCAACGGGATTGTTGGTCGCGTGGTGGTGAAAGCACGAAGCTGTTCCGTGAAGGACTGAAAACACGTGCTTTGAGCCGCGGATAGCGTTGCGCCTGTTACACGGGCTGTAACTTTAGCGAACCACCGCGTTTCTCAGGTGCTCTCAATCTTGCTCACATTTAATGACTTGATGTTTTTGATGACGCTCAGCAAGATTCTCATTGGAACTATATGTTTCTTTTCACTATTTACAAATTTATTTGACGTATTTTAGTTGATTACTAAACTTTTCGTGATGCTTAGCCTCGAACATTATGTCCCCCTGGTCGCTTAACTCACCTACATCGAACAAATTACTCTAAATTTGAGTTTTCTTTTTTTTTTCTTTAAACTAATACGTAAAAATTTCTTCCACCCGAACCCTCCCCCCAAAACGCTTCTGCGTCTAGCATTTGCGTCCGAAATAGGCGTCTGGCTTTGAGGCTAATTTTTGCGTCTTACATTTTTACCTGATCACCGTCGCCACAAATGTATTCTAGAAAATGTGCAATATATAGTATGATTTGTTAACGTTATCCACTCCGGTATTGATTTTCACGCATATGTTCAGGTCGCTATTATCAAATGTGCCTTCCTCAAGATCCGTATTTTGGGAGCTGAAGCGTTTCATGTTATTCAAATCAATAAATATTTGAAGCACTTTATTAAAATGTTTTTTACATAAAAAAAATCACTTTGGCAAACAACATTGGAGGCAAATCAGCAAAGCGTGCAACACACCTCTGGCGGTCCTTCAAATCGACTTGTGTCGTGCTTTCCGTCGAGTGCGCCATGAATTCTTGTTCGAGATCCTTAAACGCACCAACGTAGGCAACGTTCTTTTTCGATTGGGTATGCTTGTGGTACAATAACATATCTACCAAAATATTAGTAAAAAAAAATGTGTAGCAATTGTCAGTCGGAAAGGGGTGCCCGTTGTACCAACTGCAATTTGCGCTCTACTTAGAGCCACTGTGCAAGGCTATCCAAATGGATAAAGGAATCAGAGGGCTTCAACTGCTAATTAAACACCTGCAACTCGGAGCGTTCGCGGATAATGTTTTCGTTATATTTTGTGAAAAGAAGGAGCTTTTGAGGGCAATGGGCATAATTTAAGCATTTTCCGAATCGAAGCTCCACTTAATCCAGACAAATTTACAAGTACGTGGATGGGTAACTGGGCCTGCACGCCTTCAAGCGTGTTAGGGATGAAGTGGTCGCCCTCGCTGTAAAAGCACCTTGGCATACCGCTCACGTTGACGCACCCGAGACGTAAAACATGGTCGGTCAAACTTCAGAAGATGAGAGCGTCGCTCCTACCATGGCGCACACGAAGAATTCATCTTATCCAGCGAAGCTTTGTGTGTAACGCTGTTCCCTCTCCTCGTTTGATGTACGCGGCCTAGGTTATCCCAATCGACGCCATCACAGTGTTGAAGGAACATCGGCTCTTCGCAACGTTTGTTTGGCAGTCACCAAGGGAAAAAATCGAAAACCACAATTTCCTTTCTTTTTGTTCAGGACTCTGAACTAAAGGAGTAATGAAATTACGCGGTGGCCATTCCAGAGCCCTGGGGGCGCGCACCATAGCCAGTGGGTGGTTGGCATATCGGAGCAACGGAAAGCAGCTAAGTGCCTACGATTATATAAGAAAATTTACAAATCGATCGAATGCTTCGAGTCAAGGTACTCGTGGGAAAAATTGCCAGCAAGTGAAACAGGAAAAACTCGAGGGGCACAGCCAGAAGCATATGTCCAGCTCTTTTTTGCAGAAACCAATATCTTCTTTATCAGGTTTCACACAGAAACCCTGCCAGTAAACACTTGGTTGGAAACCCAGGGCTTCTACCTTCCGATCGGAACCAACTGCAGTTTCTGTGGTGACCAAGAGACTCTTCCTCGTGTATTTCTGGACTGTAATGGTGCCTTCTCTTGCTGGGCTGATTTTCGATATATTTTCTAATGTAACGTTGAGCCACGCTGGGAATCTCTCAAGTGTTACTACTCTGCTGAGGAACTGGGAGCGGACTTTGAGTCGTTGGTTGCGACGGCTCTCCACGCGCTGTGGCCGGACACTGCATGAGACGGCAGCGCGTGTGCGGAAAACCGCGTGGCAGCTGTTTCGGGAGAGAGCAGAGTGAACACTGAGTGCAGTTAGCACAGCACCATATGATGTCCACAACGTCTGGATCAATATAAAGCAGCAATTAAAAAAAATCGTCGTGGCCCGCAACGAAAAGCTTTCTGGCCCAAGATATGTTAGAATACGGGTGGGTCAAAGTGTTTTGATGTGTTTCTCTTTGTATGGTCGAAAGATTTCGTGGTTTCTTTTATTTGTGCGCATGCCTAAGTATTGTCTGCAACCAATGACTTGGCCATCTGACTGGTATGTACCAAAAACAAACTTCTTTAACAAAAAGTAAAAAAAAAAAAAGGAAAACGCATAGTTGATATGTGTCTGGCTCACAACTGACGGGTCGTGGTTTGATCCCACTCCGCCTGAAATTATTCAATCTTTTTTTTTCTTTGAGGCGATTGAATTGCTAATTCACCGTTCCCGATTTTCGGGTCCCACCGAGACCGGATTTTCTGCGACACGAGCTTCTTAAACCTATCGCTCTAAAGCCGAAGCGGGTCGCGAAATGGGCCACCGCTCATCTGCTAGCAGGTATTTTGAACGGGTAGATAACACAATTATTAGCTTTTACTAGACGCCGCGATACCTTGGGTTTTCGCACATGTAAGGCGGTTGAATCGTGATTCACTCACGTGCGGCAGTAACCCTCTTTTACTTTTTTGATTAAAAAGAGTGATCTCCGGTCGACTTACATCTGCGCCAATACTGTAGCTTTTTTTTTTTTTTTCTTCATCTGACCCTGGCCCAGGATGATAAATTTGAACATTGTTGCGGGTGTCTACAAATAAGATTTTTTTTTCTTTTGCGTGGTTGTTTTTGTTTCTGTTTATGCGCAGTTACTTGGCATATCTACCGTGTGTAAACTATTTAAAGGACCTTTACTCTGCCCGCAAAATAGGCTTCTCAATATCTCATGCTGCAATTTAAAACAGAAATACAAGCAGGAAGAGGATGTTAACAGTAAAAAAAAAAAATAAAAGAGGTTTACAATCTCCTGTAACGCCAAATAAGAGCGCAGCTCTCGAGGCGGAGGAGGAGAAGGTACGGAGAGGGGGTTATGCCCCTCATCCGTACCCATCCCTCCTCCTCGCCTGCTCCCCTCCCGTTTAGCCGTCAACATGAATTTCTTTCCCAAATATTCGATCAAATTAGTGCACAATACGATTATCTGACTCATTTTACCTGTTGCGTCTTTTGTCACTCGCTTTCTCATATAAGCATCTTGCAACAAGATTAAATTCGCAAGTAAGCAGAGAGAGATTGGGTCTCAAGGTTTAAGTTGCTGAAAAATGGTAACTAAACATTCACATTTCTATTGTCAGCAGCCAAGGTAAACAATCGTAGAGGCACTACTGAAGCAGGCGACACGCTAGGGAAACAATAATCCACCCTGCCGTCCGCCAGTGTTGCGGAGTTGCCACTCCGGAGTTGGAATGATTCCGGAATCATTCCGCATTTTCGCGGCCCCGGAATGGAATGGGAATGGAATGGCGGCAACGTTGAGGGGAATGCAGTGGGAATGGAATTAGATGCCTTCTGGCCGAAATGGAATGGGAATGGAATGGGGCCGGGTTCTTTACATTTTTTTTTTTTTTACGTTCAGCTATACCGAGCCAGTCAGGGAGTCGGTTGTTCAGAAATAAAACGAGCAGGAAACTGCGTACCCGCGTAAGGCCCTAACAGACTTATACTCAAAAACAAATGCAATACAAAAAACAAGCGTAAAAGCAGGGGGGAGGGGGGGGGGGGGGGGGGCGGCGGCGGTGCCTTTCACCAGTGAAGTTCAACACGTATCCGAATGCGTCTGCGCCTGTAATATTTCACGGCTCAAGGGCACGCCGACGTGAACGTGACCCGCTGCTCTGGTGATCCCACACCAAGGAAGGAGGCCAGACGTGGCCTCGCTGTGTGGACCCAGAGTTTGTACACCTGCGACTCGTCTCGAGCGCGCTGTTTCTGGAAGAGCTCGCACCTGTGCCGGCCATCTCAGGTCGCAATCCGCGAGCTCTCTGTTTGAATGATGCTAAGCGAAACTTGAAGACTGCTATTCATGTGTTGGAGGCGGAGAGTCGGCAGGAAGGACCGTGACAACAGGGATGCCACCGTATCAATTTTTCAACCGTAACGGAAGATAAGACATGTGCTTCAGGATGCTTCAGGTGGTCCACTTTTCTCGAAAATTCCAAGTGCAACTACCTGCATGGTCTTCAACGAGGTCACCTACAACGAAAGTACGTTTTGTCCTTTCATACCGCAGCGTGGGTAAAGTTTTATGTTCAAGGCAACACCTACAGATTCAAGAATGTTCATCCCACCGAAACGTCATGTGATCAGTGCTGACAGGGGATGTCCTTATTGGACAGGGAAGTGGTGATGTTTTGATGGAATTTATTTAGAGGTCGAAGCCTTTCGCATCACTGGTCAGTCAGACAGGATGCCAGGGAAGGGACCGCGGTCAATCCTTGATGGAACGTTTCTTAAACCCATTGAGGACTCTTCGTCCGGAACCACTACCTTCAAGGCGAAGTGCCAAGCCTGCGGAAAAGTAGTTTCGGCACCGAAAAAACAGAAGTTGCACTTTAAACTTAGTCTCATCCAGGGATGGGCAGTATTTCAAATTCAAGTATTTGAAATACGTATTTCAAATATTTCGTGTATTTTGCATTTGTATTCAATTACAAATTGGGTAATGTATTTGACGTGTGTATTTATATACTAAAACGTGGGTATTCAAATACAATTGTAATAAATACAATTTTGTGGGCGAAAATACATCCCTCAAATTTATTGTCACGACTCATTTTGCTCATCCTAAGACGTGTCCCTGCTGTGAAGCGCGTCTTTCTAAGGTACAATACGAACTTATGTTCGCCTGCCCCCGTAGAGAGCGTATTTTCCCTTGGCAGCATTATTCTGTGCACCAACAGGGGTCGTCTTAGCGACATGTTGTTCGAAAAGCTTCTGCCGCTGAAGTCGTACTAGTCGAAACTTCACAGATTAGCACCCACCAAAATTACACTGTACTGAAAAGATCTCCTCTTTAATGTTGCACTTGCCTCTATTACGTTAAATAAATGTTATTGCCAAAGTTACAATTCTTGTTTTTATGCACGTAGTTGTAAGATACAGTTTCCATCCTTTATTCGGCCATGGGGCTTTTTTTTTTCTCCTCATCTTTATTTTAATGGCACTGTCCAGAGCAGGAAGAAAACTACGTTCTGCACTGAAAGCAGTGTCTCTCAATCAAGCACAAGCGTTTTGTGACTTTGTGATTACGGTGCTTGTCCAGGGCAAGAATAGTGAAGAAATCGACGTTCACACGCAGACTGGCTAAATAAGTGCCTGTGACAACTTCTGATGCTTTCCAGCCTGATTTCCATCCATATTTTTGCCTGGAACATTCTAAAGGCGCGGGTCGTCGAGATGTTTGGTAACTGGTGCGAGTTGACACAATAAAAAATTCTCTAGCTAGTGCTGCGCGTCTTGGTCGTCTCGGTTCCTTGCTGGTCTATACCAAAATGTAATCGACAAAAAAAGCTGCTTGAAGCTCTGTACTTTTTTCACCTATTACGTTCAAGCTGATTACATTTTTTTGTGACTATATTTCTATTACGTTACTAGAGCCTCGCACACTAACTCCCGAGTGTGCGATGCAGAATTAAAATGAGATACCCAGAAACCCGTTGCAGGTGCCCTAAAGCCGCTGACGCAAATTTTGAGGAATGTACTTGGAAAATTATTTGGAGGAGTGCAAATACATTTGGTTGTATTTGTATCTTGTACTTAAATGCTCTTTTGGAAATGTAATTAGATTCGTAATTAAATACGTTTTTGACGAAGTATTTTGTATGTGTATTTCGATACATATTTGCATGTATTTTGCCCATCCCTGGTCTCATCTCAGTTTTTGTCTGAAAAATTTGAAAAGTGTATTGCATTATCAGTATTTATATTTCTGCCCTCCCTAAAATGTATTCTTGTATTTGCATTTGCAAAGACTTTCTGCCTCCTTTTTAAAACGTAATTCCGATACGTATCGCGATACATTTTTACAGATATATTTTGAGACTTGAGTATCAGTGCCTTAGCAGCTATTTTCATCTATCCCAGTATTTGCATTTCCAAATACATTTTTGAATATTTATGCCCAACCCTGCAACGTAATGCAGCTGTCAAGTGACACTTTTAACGTTTAGGAATTAGAGAAATGGAATGGAACGATTCAGCCATTCCAGGAGTGGGGATGGGCCCAGTGTCCCGATTCCGAGGAGTTGAAAGGAATGGAATTATCGAAAACTCTTAATTCCCCGGAATGAAATTGGAATGGAATGGGGCTGCCCATTCCGCAACACAGCTCGCGATTCATGCTCCTGGCGATCACTCTTGAATCGCTTCCCAGGAAACGAATAACAGTTTTGGGCAAACACATATTTTTGTTTAATACGACGCTGTGGCACAACACTGCACGCAGCAATACCCAATACACCCCTGCCCTTTTGCCTTCGGTATACATTACGAAGCGCCAGGCCAGCACGAGAAGAGCACCAGACTCCCGCGTCGTCTGCTCAGCGTGCCCTTAATTAACTTGTTTCGGCGCGCCTCGCCAGGAGGAGGAGTCGCGCTGTGAATGCGCGGCGAAACTACAGGGTACCGCAAAAAAGAAATTACATATTCTTCTTTTCTTCGAAAAAAACTAGGCATCGCCGAACGCACATGTTCCGCCCAAAGGTAGCGCTCGAGGTCACAACCAGATGCCAAAGTTTCAGCTTGATTCGATACCTTATTCAAAAGTTATAAGTGATTTTCTGAAACTTTCGATGGGAAAATGGAGCCTATTTCTCCCGTTCTCGGTTTCTGCTGCTCATAGAGCCCCATGTATTCAAAAATCCGTCGGCCGCCATTTTCCCACTGAAATTTTCAGAAAATCACTTATAACTTTTGATTAAGATATCGGATCGCACTGAAACTTTAGCATCTGGTAGCGACCTCTTGAGCATTCGGCGATGCCTAGTTTATGTTTGCGGTAAAAAAGAAAGTGTAATTTCTTTTTGTGACACCCTGTAGAGGCGGACAGCCCTATCGTAACTGACGTAATGAAAACAGTAGGGCGTTTCCTTTCAAACACCCTACCTCCGCCGTGCTTTGGCACGCGTGGTCGAGGTGCACGTGACGCCTACGCGCATCTGGGCTAGGAAGCTGGAGGTGGCACAACGGAAGCTCCTCCCTGCCGTTTTTAGCTTGTCCGTGACCATCGAGTCAGATGTAGAAAGGAGATGGCGATATCAGGTAGCAATGCAGCCGTCTGCGTTTCTTATGTACCATTTCACACCCTCTCCGTTATTTTGTGTTAACGGGGTTTTCAGGAAGCTTTCGTTCATCCTTGGAAACGGGTACTGTCTTGCCCAGGAGTCTCAAGTTATGCTTTAGACCATTCTCGATATATCTTTGTTCGTTTAATAAGCATAATAACAGAGCCAACCCTGAAGGGGATGGGGCTTCTCTAGACGCCTTTTACCTTATCCTCCTATACTTTTATCAAAATTAAATAGTTATTTTTATATTAATATTTGATTCATCTGAAATTGGGCAAAAGAAAAGCTCTCGAGCATTAGTGTTGCATTTCGTTTTCAGAGAGATTTTATTAAATTCAAAAATATACGAAAGAGTCAGACGAAGAGGACGAATAGGACAAACATCTTTCGATGTTTGTCCGAAAGATGTTTGTCCTGTCCGTCCTCTTCGTCTGACTCTTTCGTATATTTTTGAATTTATTACCAACGCGCTCAATCCAAGTTTATTTTATTAAACATATTTTTTGTTCAAGAAGACCCTTTTGAGTAATGCTTCTTATGACTAAAGGCCTTTGAGAGACTAGGCGCAATGGGGTTGCACTGGGGCAGTATTAAAAAAGTATATATATATATACATATATATATATATATATATATATATATATATATATATATATATATATATATATATATATATACCACGGGCATGGTGGCGGGAGGCCGAACGCGTGGGTATTTAGCTGAGAAGAAAAAACCCTTACTGAAAACAGCAACAACGGACGATTTAATCTTCGACGCTTCGGCCGGAGTCCGGCCTTCGTCAGACAAAGGCCGGACTCCGGCCGAAACGTCGAAGATTAAATCGTCCGTTGTTGCTGTTGTCAGTAAGGTTTTTTTCTTCTAAGTTATATATATATATATATATATATTACCGCTTTTAGAAGATAATATTTCATTCAAACTTTGCTCGTTCGTACTCCGAGTTTCAGTCTACATTAGGCTCAAATAAACTTTTAGACGAACCATTTTTTTTTTTTGTTTTCATTTTGAAAACTGACGATTTTCAATATATTCAATTCTAGCAGGACAGTATATTAAAAAAAATCGCTTTTAATTTTTTTTTGCTATATTTGTTCGTTTGTTGCGTGAATTTTTGGCTATTTATAGACAATTTCCAGCAGCTGTTCATGAGCACCGCCGTAACCTACCTTCAATGCAAGAACGCAGCTCATAGGCGCCCGTTTCCGCTTTAAGTGCCATCGCTGTCGGCGTCGCCGTCGCCGTCGGCCTCACTGTCTCGCTAAATTTAGCGGGAAATTGAATTGGTGTTAATGTCTTTGGCTTTTATTTTCCAAACAGATTTAGCGGGGAACTGTAGGAGGAGGGTAGGGTACGGAGGTGAAGGAGGAAAAAGGAGAGGAGGAGGAGAAGGGGAGAGGGGGAGGATGAGAGGAGGAGAAAAAGAGGAGACATGAAGAGGACGAGCAGCACAGGAGGACGGAAGGGGGAGTTATGAAGGAGAGGAGGGTAGGAGAAGGAGAGGGCGTGGACGAAAAGGAGGGGCGTACCCTTCCCTCCTCCTCCTCAAGAGCTGCGCTTTAATTCCGAATTACAGAAATTTGTAAACGTCTTTCACTTTTTCTTTCCCCTTAATCCATTTACTTCACTTCATCATTGCAATAGCAGGTGAGGTAAATGACATTTTATATTCTACTGTGTCCTTCTCCTAGAATGCGCCCTTGTGGAGGCTTGTCAACGACGGTTTCAGTGACCCGGAATCTCGTTAAGACAAGGAAAGGTCAGCAATGGGGGCTGTAATCTGGCGCGTGTATAAAGCGTCTGTTACACTTGATGATAAATCTTTAGACCCACCATATGATTTCTATTTTTTGTAAATGAGTTTTTTTCTACATGTTCACTTTTTTGCATTTATTTAGAAATTATTATTAATTAAATATTTAATTATTAATTAAATATTAATTAATTAATTAACCTAATTATTTCTAATTCACCAAATTAAATCCGTACAAAATCGTGGCGCACGTTTTATTTTGTCTAATATCTCGCGTTTTTCCAGTGTATCATCTATGAAACTAACTTTACATCTTCCGAATCTTTCATTGCGTAAAAAATAATCTCGTTTGTCGTTATCTCCCACAATTTTTCATCACAACCATCATCTGTGTGAAGAGCTTTTTTCTGAACCATCGTATGTATCCCATCGAAATGATCATCACCATAAAGTCAACGTTCCTTTCAGTCGTACGAACCTCTTTTTTGATTTTTTTATCACAAGAACTACTAATGACTGGAACCACCTGCCCACTTCCATCGCCACAGTCACAGGCGCTCCTGCATTCAAGTCTGCCATTGAAAACTATTATGTTAACTAATATGTCTTGAATTCTATTTTTTGTGCTTTTGTTTTCCCCCACTCCCTTCTGTAATGCCGTGTGTCTTTGAAGGTATTGAAATAAATAAGTAAATAAATAAATAAATAAATAAACAGTAAGAAGTAATATATGAACATACTCTTTTAAATTATGCCTTGCTTTCCTTACTACGAGCACAGATGAGTTTTGTTTTGACATATTGGCGTGTTGTTTAATATAACAGGTGAATATCAACATTTTGGGCCGTTTTGAACGAACCCGCTTCCGTAAGAACACTTGAAATTTGCGTGACAAAACACGCTGGATAATTTAGTAGAATATATAGACTTACTAACGCGGTATTTATTTTGCACTCTCGTTTGAAGCTTTCTGTAAACAAATACGGCTTTTACTCCGTTTGGGCCTTTTTTTCATAACATTCAAAGTGTCATAAAATGAAATGTGGCAAAATATCTTGGAAAGGATATGTTTACATCGCCAATATCAACTAGAGTTCTGAGCTTTAGGATAAATCCGAAAAATTACGAAAACCTCCCGCCAGTAAATTTTAGGTCAATTCGGATTTCTTTACGGTAAACACCAAACATAAGTATGCCAGTGCCCCTACGCAAAATAAAAACGTATTTTACAATTAGGCTTGATCAGCACATATGGTCAATGGTCCTGGGAAAAGGCCACCGCAGTCAACTTGCTAATCTCGGACCATTGTAAACAGCAGTTTTTCGGATTATATCGTCAAGGTTCATTCAGGATAACATGTCATTGTACTTTTAGGTCGCGTCAAAAGCCACTGTTTTGGTTTTTAGTTTGGGGCATCATATCTTTGTTTTAGAGGAAGGAGAGGTGGGGGAGGGGAGGTGCTTTTGTAACATTGATTCCCGTGCACAATAGAGATTGCCCAAAATGGGCAAAAAGGGCAGTTGAAATTTCTCTTTTACATACTTTACCACTTCACCATGGTCGGCCACGAGGTAGGTTGATGGAATATAGGGTGGGATGAATGCGAGCTTGTCAGTAACGACTTCCAGTAGTTTATTGCTTTTAAGGCATCGAGGTTTATCAAAGCAACACTTGTGTGCAACTCTTGTCGTTCTACGAATCAGTAAGAGCCATGGCACGAGCGCTAAATTCAGCTGAGAATATATTAGGTGGCAAATGTCTTCCGGTATGTATAGACGATTTTCTCCTTTTGTTAGATGCCGATGCCTTGTCCTTTCTTTCGGCAATGGCTCAAGTTTAAGGCATTTTTAGTGATTGTCTTTCGCCACTTGTTTTGACTCATGAGGTGCATGAGGCAGGATGTATCCGATTCTTGGATTTGATTTTAACTATTTGTCCAGGACATGTTTGTGGGGGCTATGAACCGCGTGCTGGAAAGCCGCTGTTGCCCTTCGAGTCCGCTCACTCAAACATTGTTAAGCGGCCAATTGCGAGGACTTGCTATACTTATGCGCTGCGGAGGTATTGTTATCCCAAAATCCAACATAGCTGTGACAGGAAAACTGAACACCTCTCAGTTCCTGGATTCCCCTCCCACGTGTTAACAGCGGTCGCCGAGTCTCTGCTCAAAGATATCAATGGCAGTGACAAGTGAAGAAGAGGTCAACAGATGAAAGGGAAAGAAGGAAGTTCGTTCTCATTTCCTTTATTCACGGCTTGGCCCACAACCTAAAACGCATTGCGGGCAGGTGCAAAGTCGACGTTTTATTCTCCGGACAAGTTGTCCAGGTTGTGCGGAGCTGTTAACCCCTCTTCGAAAGAGGCTTGCAACATGAGGCATCGGGATCGCTTCGTCGCGTGTTCTGAGGGGGTGGTTTATTCTCTCCCTCTAACGTGTGGCAAGCACCAGACGCTGTCTCAATCACAGGTTATGAGAGCGCGCTTACAGTGTCTCCCCAACCATGTCTGGTCATGTGGGCCTTCATTGCCGCGACTGTGGTTGCGTATCCGACTTTGAACGGTGTGAGGTTGTTAAGCGCCGCAGGGACCAGCTTACTCGTGTAAAATCTGGAGGCTGTTGAGATAGCGAGGTTAGACGCTGCACGTGTAAGCGGTCCATCTGTGGCCCTATCTGGCAAAGAATTTTTTAGTTCTCTGGCTTGTTTTTTTAACAAGTGCTCTGTACTGCTGTGAAATAGCGTCTTTTTATTTTTTTTTGTCGGTGATGGCATCCAGTGGGCAAAAGTCTTCCTTAAGTTTCTTTTCCTTTGTTCGTGAAAACGGAAATATATATTGCCATATTGCGGTCAATAAACTCATGTGTAAGTCAGCACTGCGTTCGTGTTACTACTTCGTCTAGTCCTCGTGTATTCGCGCTGTTTTTAACTCTTAGGTATTATTTCATACCAGAGTGTTTTGTTTATTTTTTTATTTTTTTACCTAGCATACGTTCACACCCAAATATTACTTGGGTATTTATTTATGTTTAATGGGAATCACCGCGAAATTAAATTGTGACTTTTAGAGAAATGGAAATAAATCAAAAATAAACTTCGGTAAACTCCGAATTTTTGGCTACAAATAAACGGCAAAAAACACCCTCCGAAGTTCAGGAAAAATAAACTCCGAAAATACAAAATCCTACCAGTAGCACATACAAGTCTATTTTCTTATTTTAAACCGATCCGTGAGGTTCAAATTTAGGCCTGGACCGTCTGGCGTGGAGTGACCCTATAGGCCAACGAGCCCCTTGCAAACAAGCCCCGACCAAGTGTGGGCACAGCCGCAGTTGCCGCACGAGGTGTTGGCACCACGCCAGCGCAGAAACCGGATTCGCGCGAAGTAGAGCTCTGCGTATGCGCCCTGTCATTACCTGGGGCGAGACGCCAAGGTCGCGAGTTAGGGTACACAAATTAAAGTGCAACTTAGATATGCACCAACTTTTTTAGTAAAACAGTCCGTTTATGGAGGGGGGGGGGAGTGGGGTGCGATTTATATTTTATATTTTCTCTGAAAACGACCGTTTAAAGGGGGTGCTACTTCTATAAAGTTGCGACATATACACGACAACAACTGCCACTTCATTTTAAAAGAAAGAGTGACCACTTATCCAATTATATATTGGCTTAAGAGTGCAGTTACGAAAACGGGTTATTTTTTAGTTTTTACAGACATTAAAATTGAGAAGTGTTCTGTAAAGGATTAGGTAATCGCAGCCCCACATCTTGTCTGCCTCGTCTGTGTACGGTCTTAATTGCAGTTACCGGGTACAGGGGAACGCTTGTCATGAGACGCTATCAGAGCATTCGGCACGGCAAGGCTAGAATGTAGTTATTGGGACAGTCTGCAGTTCCACACACTAAACATCGTAGCACCCATAATCATCTAAGAATGGTGTAAGCAAGGTGTAAGTTAAGAAAATCACCCTTTTTACACCATTTTTACATGATTTCTGAATAACGGGGCGTGTAAAAAGGGTGTGCTGATGTTTTACTTCCCTTACACGCCCTTTTTACGCCCCACTTATAGCGATAGTGTCTGAAATCGTGTAAAAAGGCTGTAAGGGCGAATTTGACGCCCTTCATCTACACGGTGGAAAAGGGGCGTAATGGCGATGCTCTCGAATACACCCATGATTTCACAGCCGTTCACGTTTATTGCTTTGATGAAACTATTGCTGATGTACGGTGGTACAAACATCGAGTGTAATTAATCACCACACGAAGTCGCGTATAATTCGGAAGTGCTAGAGAATAGTTTTTGCAACTCCGATTGAAATCTCCGTCCGACAAGAGCCGCAAATTACGTGTCGACTGTGCATCAATTTCATCAGTTCAACTTTGATTTTAAAAATAAAAGCATCTTCGCTCGCAAAAAACTGAAATACGACATTTAAATATAGAATCCAGGCAGTAGATAGCAGAAAGTATAAAACAGAGAGAGGACGAAACACAGAAGAGTTCATCCTCTCTCTGTTTTATACTTTCTGTTATCTAGTACATCTTAGCAACACGCTCGTTAGGAATATTGTAATACAGGCAGTACGCAGTATTGCGCCGATATGGAATCAAATCGGAAGGATTGTTTCGATACCATTTTGGTCCAGCCAATATCTGCGAAAGATGGCATGGGCCCCGCAGGCGCCATCCTGACGCATGAGTGTCAAGAATGTCCTGCGTGAATCTGCTCTGCCGGCGAGGTATTTTTATTTCCTGATTGCCTAAAATCCGATGTTAAAAAAAAAAAAAAAAACAAGATTAAGCAAACCGAAATATGTTTAGTTTTAACTTGATAAATACCTTCTGCGCTGAAGCCTTGAACAAACTGTGGCGCCCTAATTTCGGGCATTACAAACCCACCTGACTGGGCCTCGCACTACATTTGGCACCTTCACTGAGATATTATTATTGTGTGTAGCTATGAAGAAACGAGGTCGCAAGACAATCGAATTTTCCGGATTCATGAGAACACAGCTAGGGTACGCAACTCTTATCTCTGGGTGGCGACACCAAAATATCTAGCCTCCCGACGTTTTTTTTGTTTTTTTTTCTCGGTTCTTCTTTTGGTACGCGTGAAACCGCGTCTCTTATTGTTCATGCTCTCAGCGTCTTCGTTGCGACCTGTACTTCGACGGCGCTTAAATTTGTTTTTTGTATTTATTTTGTGATCTCGCGGTTCGCACCAGAGCACATGTGTGGCAGTTTGAGACGCTCAATGTTGAACTACGCAAAGCAAGTCCTTACGAGTCTGATTTCGCGACCTCCCCATGGGCAGTGCAGGTGGCAATACAAAGAAGCGTAGGGAGGTTAGCTGCTTTGTCCAACCCCCTTTGACCTGGTCCTCCTATAAGCCTCCACACCTTATTTTGAGTCTTCGTGTGACTGTGAGCGAGTGCGAGTGCCGCTTGTAGCAAATCAGAGGGGTGGTGCGAAACCCGTGACTGCTCTCCGTAGGACAAAAACGCTTGGACAAAACTTTGTCACGTAACTCGCTCTAACGCGCTGATGGGCTAGTGGGGTGATGGGCTAGTGGGTAGTCTTTCCCGTATGCCAAGCTATGGTGAGTTGTGGGCAACGTAGGTCCGGTTTCTAAAAAGCGTCGGTCAGTGTTCTCCTTTTTTTCGTGCGTTGCAGTCGCGGCCGTGAGTTTTCGTCGTGAACGGCCAGAATACATCCATGCCAACTTTTCGGTATTGGTCGTTTATTTTGTTCGAGTCCATGGAATTATTGTGCTGTGCTTGTTCGACGCGTTTCGACAAAGAGCTGCTCATCGGCGGCCGCGAGGCTTCCGTTGATTGTGAACGACCGCCTTCATCCTCAGCATTCTGTTTGTGGATTGTTCTGTGCCGCCCGAATCGGATTATCCATCTATCACGGATTACATGAGACCGCAGTTTTATTTGTAAGTACTCTGCAAGCATGCTTGCGATAGTAGTCCTGCTTCCGTCTCAATAGACCATTTTACTGTTTACAAGCGTGAACTGCCGCTTGCGTCCCAAGCAACTCTCGTTTGTTCCGTGTGTGCAAGCCTGTCAGTTTGGCTTACGTCACCAGTGTTAGAAAGGATAAATGCCACAAGAAAAGTAAAGATGGAGATTTAACTAGGGCCTTCGGTTGTAGAATTTAAAGGGGTTATGAAACGATATCCGGTTGGAATGCTCATGACCTTACACGCACGGACGCGCGCCACTGGTTCAGAAGTATCTTGGTCGTGGTGAAGTTGCGAGGATAAAAGGGAACTATTTCTTTCAGTCTCGCCTACGCCAAGTTTCATGACGTGCGCGTGAACTTAGGTTTTCCCTTTGACAAGCTTGTAATTGCACGCACTTGGCCGCACAAACAAATTCATGACTGCGGCCAAATTACCTGCTTGCAATCGTATATAAAGATTTTAGTAAAACCTGAAAGAACCTTGATTGAAAAACAAAAAGTGAACCAGCATGTTTCACCTCATTTGCGCACATTCCTTCGTGCACTCTTTTGGGTTATTACACCCTATTTTATGGGCGTCGGTCATCGCGCCTCTTTTTTACTTTCATTTCTGGCGGTGGTACACCTAACCTAAAGGGCGTACTGCGCAGTCGTAACACCCTAATAAAAAGGTGTACAGTGGAATAACGCCGTCCTCTAGGGGTGTTAGGAATAATGCCCTTTTCTTAGGGTGTTTTGCTAAACCATTAAGGGTGTTAGTTATAGGACAAGCCATTTACACCAACAACGGTGTCATGATGCTTAGTGTGCATGATGGACTGGTAGGGTGTTCTGGTAGTGCCCGAGAACACGCGCACTTATGTTCCCGCTAACGGTTATTGACATTAACATACCTCATGAACAGTTCGACTTTTATAAACACACGTAATTCAATGTCAAATCCCGGAACTCAACGGAGGCACTCGAAACTTAATCCTTGTTTTGGAGAAAAAGGATATGGAGTAAATGTATACATACCAGTAGCAATGAGCAGCAGTTAAAACAAACTGGCGGCTTATTAGAACGCCACCACAAACGAATTTGTCGTCTGCAGTATACAGCGCCACCATCCACGGCCAAAAGCCCGGAGTCGCCTCGGTACCATTAATAATTCGCTCAGAAACGGTATCCGGCACTCCTCGTCGTCCACATATCTTCTTTAAATCATCTTTCTCGTTGTCTGTGTGTCTGGAGTATACACCTGCTGTAAATGGCAAGTAGAAGATAAGCGTGTTTATATGAGGAGATCAAAGCGGTTTCAATTATTATTAATATTACTTAAAAATAGTTTGTAAAAGTTTGTTGGGCTGAGGTGGATCACTTCACTTACACTGCTTGCAAAGAAATTCAGCTGTACAGGAATAATCAAATGATTCAACGTCGACTAAACGAAATAATTCCGAACAATATCACGAGACTCACCCAAAAGGTTGACATCCCTTTCTTGAGAACTATAGTCACATTTTGATGAAGTGCTTCCTGTTACATATATTTATATTATAAAATTTACGTATCTAGGTGCGGTTTGCAGAGATATAACAAATAAGCAAAGATAAAAGCGATAAATCATGAATCAGATTATTTTCTTCAGAAAAATCTTAAGCAAGTTACAGGTTTCTGAAATAAACGAAGAACAAATTACAGTAGAGAAAGATTTTGGTCGCGGTGTCACCATTAATTATTATCTCATAGCAGAACATTTTAAAAAGCCCCTGAAAAGAAAGAAACAAATTAACAGATTGGAGGAGACACGCGAGTCAAAAAATTATTTTACGCGAAAAAAGATATTTTAGAGTAATATTGACGGCGCTAGGTGCGGTTGTGTCGGCAGTCACCTCCTTTCCACTTTTTTTTTCTCGCGGCATTTGGGGCACGTGGAGGAGAGGTGGATCGGCTTCGCCTTCATGACCGAGATGGTCATTCCGGAATTACCCGTGACGTCATGGACTTCGCGCGCAGAATTTCAAATAAATCATTCTCCGTCAATATGGCTCTAAAATAATTTTTTCATAAATTTTATTTGTTGTCACGCGTGTACGAACCAGACTGTTAAACATTTTCTTTTTCTTTTCAAAGGCCCTGTAGCCCTGTAAGGAAGTGTAGATGTGGACAAAAAGAGGTTGGTCACACTGTGTTATCAAGTGCGTATTCTATTCCTGAGACCTTTCTAAGTACGCTATTTTCTTCGTGGAAACATTACTTTGTAATACGTGCCCATCTAGGCACTCTAAATATATTTTCTTTTCATTTCAGCCTTTTGTTTTTAGAAGCCCCATAACAAAGGCCACAATAAATAAATGTGGTACAAATGAGCACACTGTTTCAGAGCTGTGATTCTGTTCAAATTAACGTAAGAGCGTTGTACGACTCACTTATGCCCGAGTCCCACTAGAGCGAAAAACAGAAACAAAAGAGAGCGACAAGTCTCAAACACAGATAGGATGCTAACGGTGGTACCTTTGGCAGGCGTTTAGTCGTTCGGTGCTCGCGAAGTAAGCACGAGTGAATGCAAGCCTTCCAAAGACACCCTCGCGTGCATGGTGCTCGTGTTTGAGCATAGCCACATCCATTCTACAAAGCCTGTCAAATAGCGAAAGACTCTAAATTGAGGCCTGTCATTGTTTGTTGCTCTGGTGAAACTCGGGCGTCACAAATCCGAGTTGGACAGGATACAAACTCGCAACGCATTTTGAGCTGCACTCAAATTACTTTCAATATGCATTGTCTTGAATAGAACACGAACCAATTTCGAGATGTAAACTAACTATTTTTGCAAATCGTTGACAAGCTGAGAAGCAAGTGATGAAGTTATATATATATTTTTTTTTAATATTAACGAAAATATGGTCCCTTCGCTTAGATCTTTCTGAGTAAAAATCTAATTCTGCGGTGATCCCTCTAGGAGCCCTTCACCACCTACACAAACGACTTCCCCTGGGAAACCTAGCTGCCATAAGTTTAGTTCACTTCCCACGGATCTCAATTATAAAACAGAATTAGAGAATGTAGGCGAAGAAGTCCTGGAATAATTATGAAATAATTAAAACTTGATGTAGGCATGGCACCTGCTGTCTCATTGTCTGTGGGCAGGCCCGCTTCATAAACCGTTCGGATATGATTGCACAGAGGAGTGGCTTCTATAACCCGAGAAACGCGCAAATCATTCTCAAGGTTGCCCCTCCTTTTAATTGTCTACGTGCTCAGTCGACCTCCGTGTTATCGCCAGAAAAAAATGCTTTATTTATATTGATACTACGGATAAAGTCATAAACGCAGAGCGTGTTTACGCGCAATTCTTCGGTGTTTGTGATTGACATTGCAGTTTCTTATTGCTTTGGTTATTTCATGTTATTTTATTTCACCTCTCGTTTTCATGTGGTTGTGGGCACGTCTTTTATTTTTCGCTTTTTAAAAATTTCAATGAACTGTTCGAATGTAGACGAAATACCACCGAAAGCCGGTGCTCGCGTTGAAACAGTTAGTACACACCACCGTAGTAGAGACAAAGTCGCCTAGCTTTGCGTCTATGGGAAGTCTAGGGCAGTGGTGAATACAGAAGCTCGCCTGCCCTCTCACAGTAATTTCGTAGAGATTAGTTTTTATACTTTTTTTAGAAATATGCATGGTCGTCAACGCAACAGCGTATTCATATAATTAACGATAAAATGGTAACGAGTAATTGGGTTAATATTTAAATTAACTACTGGTCCCACTTAAAATATAAAACAGGTTTGCCCAATGTCTTTGAATTTCAGATCACTTAATGATTAAAATAAGAACACTACATACCATTCCGTGATTTTCGCGCCTAACGGTATTGATGAGGGAAACATTACAAATATTATTTTTATATCTGACATTCCTCACTAATTTTACATGTATGTAGCAATTCAGTCGTTTTGTTCATCGCAGTATCTGTATACGAGAAGGAACTTTGCATTAAAATTAACGCTAACGGTTATCCGAGAAGTTGATGTCAGATTTTCGACTGATACTCAAACTGCACTTTCACTTAATGAGCAACGTGCAGAATATACGAATTAAAGCGAAGAAGGGGAAACTCATAACAAATATACGTTTAAAATTATGTCTTTCTGCGTTTGTATATAAATGTCGAAAGAATTTTTCTTTTTTTTTTAATTTTCTCCGCCTTTTTCTTTACTCTGTACTGCAGGTGGAGCAGGTGGAGGATCTCAGTACAGGATACACAAATGTGTATCCTGTAATTTCGCAGCTAAGCATTTGCTAGGCAGCCAACTTCAGGTCTGAGCGTACACATTTTATTGAACAACACGGAAGTTTGTTGCGAACTCAAATGTCGAAGGGCAAGCACAAGTATGAAAGGATCAACCCTTAGACCTTTTCGCTTTAATCTTAGTTCTGTGCTAAAACTACGCGTAATGTTTGTTTGTTTGTTTTTCTTTTCTTTTCAAAACCGCACATTTGCCGCAAACCTTGTCTTCCAGAACATCCGTCGTGCTCGAAGCAGATTTCTCATTCCGTAACGCCAGCGCTTCGATCTTCAGCGTCTAAATAAATCACGTACGGTAAATGGGGCGCGTCCTGCGCTTACTTTTTTGCGTGATTTGTTTGCGCCGGTGATTTCAAACAGACAAAAACAACGAGAGCCATGACAATGCACATTTGGCGCTGCACGCCTCGATCCATCGGGTCGTAGTGTTGGCTGGGTTGGGGCTAAATGTAAAATCTAGCAAAAGGTAATATTTTCAGTCTTGTGAGTTAGGGATTACCGGATAGCGATTGTACTTTGCATGTTGTAGATATTAGCAAGTGACTCATCGAAAGAGACCCTTGAATTATCGGCGGAACATTCTGAATCTTTCTGACTTTGGGGGAGGTTTAATTACTCAAAAAAATATTCTAGGTACATTTTGCTCAAAGTTTATGAACTAAGGCCCCCGGGCAATGATTTCTTACCTTTTCGCAATTCTAGATTCCGTTTATATTTTTGAGGAATTAGAGTGTTTTGGTCATTGATCGTGAGAGGTAATGTTTACTTACCGAAAAATGTGCTGACAAGAAGCATGACACCGAGTTGGTGTGAGCTCATATTCCCTACCCAAAAGACGATAACACGCCGCTTTCGTTTTTGGGTGTTTAAAGAAGGTTTTTTATTATATCTAAGCTATCGATGAATGAGAAAAACCTCTGGCTACAGTTACGTACAGTTATGCAGATACTAAAAGCCTCTCGCGAGTGGGCCTCTGTTTTTTTATAAGCTCTTGACATCTGGCACACGTCCGAGCGAGCGCTGACGTCAGGACTCGCCCATCCCGAGCAGATGGCAGGGAGCCTATCAACGCAAACTAGCGCTGACGTCTTCGACTATTGGCCGAAAGCGGGCTGGGCGTGTTCCAGGGCGTCTTCAGAAATTCGAATTTGACCAACCAGTAGCCGGAAATAATACACTGGCGGTGGTCGCGAGAAAGAAACCTGATAAGTCCATCAGAGTAATTCTCGGTGACTGAAAGTATGGTACACGTGATGTTTCAATCACCCTCATCCCAAATGATGGTGGAAGAGTGCGACTAGCGTTACGATCGACATAATCCTTACGCCAAGCGCCGAGGGCCGGGAATCTGCCGTCCGAGCGGTCACACTCTGTCCGAGCAAAACAGAGTTGTGCGGCGCATTCGTTTCTTACATCTTTCTGCATGATCATGATCGAAACATCACGTGCACCCTATTTTCAACCACGAACAGTTAAGATACTTTACTCTGACGCCCTTAATAAAACCGTTTAGGGACATATACCTTTGGATCAGAATTGTTTCTCGGTACCACCGCTAGAGGATTCTTTTCGGCTTCGGGTTGGTCATGAAAGCATGCCAAGCCCTCTTCGGTGTCAGGAGCATGCCCTGGCTCTGCCCACGCCTCCCATTGACCAAACTCAATTCTATACACTGCTCTGCCGCGACCCAGAGCCGTGTATTGAGAGAGTTTGGTCAATGGGAGGCGCGGGCAGAGTCAGGGCGTGCGGCAGAGTCGGAAAGAGGGCTTGGCATCCTCTCTTGACCAACCAGAAGCCGAAAAGAATCCCGTAGCGGTGGTAGCGGCAAACAGTTCTGATCAAAAGTCTATGTTCGTATATGGTTTTAATAAACGCGTAAGAGTGAAGTATAGTAACTCTTCGTGGTTGAAAATAGGGCGCACTTGTTGTTTTGATCATGATCATGCAGAAAGATGTAAGAAACGAATGCACCGCGCAACTCTGTTTTGCACGGACGTTCGGACGGCAGATTCCCGGCCGTGGGCGCTTGGCGTACGGATCATGTCGATCATTCCGCTAGTCGCACTCTTCCACCATCATTTTAAATGAACGTGATTGAAACATCACGTGTACCATATTTTCAGCCATTGAGAGTTACTCCAATGCAGTTCTCAGGTTTGTTTCTCGCGACCACCACCAGGGTATTATTTCCGGCTTCCGGTTGGTCACATTCGAATTTCTGAAGACGCCCTGGAACACGCCCAGCCCGCTTTCGGCCAATGGCGCCTCCTCATTTGTCTCCTATACTTCTCAACGAATGGCCAAACTCTCTACATTTACGGCTCTGCCGCGACCCACTGATCTCTGTGTCTATTTGCTAGATGTCGTTTAACTAGCTCCGCCTATGGACGAGAATGCCACCATGGTCGGTCATCTTTTTGGTAGAGTTATATTCTGTCTAGACATTATAGTAGTTTGGCGGACAGCGTTGTGGCTGCAGGGCGCCATACAAATAGCCGTGGTTCTTGTACACTATATGGCAGGAGATCGAACTATATGGGGCGCTCTGACCCGTTTGTTTTCCCCACGCCCGGTGTTTACTCAACGCAAGGCCTGTGCACATGCCGACAGGCCTTATGGGCATGTCCGTGTCATCTTCTACAATAGAGCGAGGGGCACAGTTTAATATAAAAAACGCTGAGAATCGCCTAAGCGACTTTAAGTGCCGGATCTATCAGAGAATGCCAGCTTGACCCACTTCGGCTTTTGTGCGGAGCTGAGACCGTGCATGCTGCATTGTTTATGCAGGCCGTAGTGGAAACAAAAGAGCCCCTCCTCCCCCTCACCGGAGAACACGAACTCCAGCCGAACGCTGACGCCGCGTTCAGTTATGTCGGCCGAGCGCTGAGTCATTGTATTTGTTGTCGCCATCCGTGTAGTTGTAAAGCTAAACGCTTGGGGCGTCACGGTCTGTCGTCCTCCCCAATACCGTGGTTGATATTTTGTGATTGATTAAAGTTGTTCGACGAAGCAGATTATTGAAACCCAGCGTCAACGGTAGCCTTATCTTTGAGGACCCGGCGAAGGTTTTACGAAAGCGCAGAACCGGAGGAAAGCAGCGGAGATAGCATCGAAAGCAGACGCCTTAACGGGAATAGGGCCCTCCGCGGTTCGACATTGTTGGCAGGTGGTGGTGTAATGTCGTTGGTGGTGAAGTGTTATGCTCCTGAACCCTTGAATACGGATCAAGAGACACCGTGGATGTGCTCGCGATCATTTGAGGAGTTCTCGCGACTGTATATATTCACCGGGGTCTCTCCGGAAACTTGTGTGCCGATGTGCCCGTGAGTGATTTTTATATTTTTAAACTATATATTCACCTGCGACGTTCTAAACAAAATTCATTTAAACAAAGGTAATTCTTCACGGCCCATTGATGACGGGGAACCCCTTTGCCGAAGGAGAACTATTGCCATAAGACATAAGAGGGGCCGGATATACGCAAAAGCGTGTGTGCTCCCCACCATCTCCCAAAGCGACTTTCGTTCCGAGCTGTGCAGGTTTTCCTCGGTGCAGTTATTTTGTGAAGCTTTCGCCAGGTCCTCAAAGATCAGGCTACCCTGCACGTTGGGTTTCAACATTATGTTTCGTTGAGCAATTTCAAATGAGCACGAAATATGACAAACGGCTATTTTAGTGGCTGGCTGCCACCACAACTGCCAGAACGCTGTCTGCCATAGATAGATGATAGTGGCTGTACCAGCTGTACCCTATCTAACGGGCGGTAGATTGCGCCACCCTAATCTTTTTTTCATCGCCTGTTCCTTTCTGACAATATACATTGTCGGCGACATTCACTTCACGGCGATGGGACGGAATCCGGCGTATTTTAGAGATTGTTTTGAAAAAAAGATGTTTTTTTTTCGGCATTAAAGCAATAAAGAAACGGAAATGTTTGTTCCATTCTTCACGGTGGACCCAACAGCTATGTTTTTAGAAGACCGGAAACATAGCCACGAATACTTTTTGAACTTCCCTCTACGGAAGTAATTGTCCAAGAACGTCGAACGACCCGCGTAGCGAGCTGCTTGACGCACGCTTTCTTCATTGGTTTGCCGCCCAATCCGAGCGGGCTACGAGACCTGGTATTTCCTGGTTCTCACAGCGGAAGATAATACAAAACGGGTAAGGATCCTTAACAGACAAATCGATGAAATCTTTCAAAAACGTTCGGCAAACTCCCAATGCACAATAAGTGGTTGGGAGTCGCGCTCACCAGGTTTCCACGGCTTAGAAGGGTGACATAAATTTCTGGCTGATAGGGGTCGTCCGGGTCGCAAAATGGGGCAGCCGCAAGGCTGTTTTTCTTTGAAGCACGTCGTGGCTCGAGCAACTTTAACGCCGATTGAAGCCGCGCACGAGAATTCTTTACTTCTAAAACGTCACAAATATGATGGGCTAAACTCGTGTACGTCTCTCTGTGGGGCAATGACGACAAAGATATCAGGGGTGCGTGGGAAGAACTGACGTTTGTGCGATTCGCCAACTAGTGAAGACTCTTTGGTTTTGGTTTCAATTTGGGTTTTGGCGTGACTGGCACGCATTTGCTACTGTTCCTCATACCGTATGAGTATGCGGTTGAGGTTGCTGAGTCGCGATCGCCGAGTATGAAAGCATATTGGCGAATCTTTTCCAACGTTTCATTTGATTTTAAATAAAAACCAACTCTTTGACTGAAGCGCTAGGAGAGCAAAACAATGTAATTTACATCGTGTAAAATTACCTCGAATTTTATTTCTCTTGTGACCGACACAGATATGCGACAACAATTTAAGAAATGCCGTGAATTTCATCAGCGCTGTACTGCATTGAGGTCATGAATGGGCGAACTCTTCTGTTGCTGAAAAATCAAACCGCCGGAGAGGTATACCAAAATATGAGCATGCACAGGCTACGGCGTGAATTCTATTTGGATCGCGTTCGGTTACCTCTAGGCCCACGAGGGAGGCGTCGGCGCACCTCAACTCGGAACGCGTACAGCGAGAGCTCTCCCAGCAGACACCAGGGATCCCAAGTGAAGTGTGGGACCTATTTGTAGTCATGCTAATTTGTACCTTTTAAGCTTTGCGTGTGGTGTGGTTCTTCTTTTTGTCTTGTGGGTTCCAATGTGAAGACCGGTGTGGTTGTTTTTTGGACACATTAAATAAAAAAAGTATTATTATTATTATTATTATTATTATTCTCACTCATCTACGTGAGTGACCTTGCTGCTGGTACATGGACATAGTGAAGGGTCCCGGTGCCCTCTGAATCACTTATGCGTGTTGCACATCACTTTCTTGGTTTGCTGGGACGACATTTGGCTGCCAAACATTGTGAAAATCCTATGGGGTGAAAAAAGGGCGAGCTTACAGAAGGCACCGACGATACGCAATACCGATGGTACCCGACTCACACGAAAAAGACGCCATGTTTGTTTTGCACGGAACTAGAAGACCTCGGATGAACTTAAACCAAGAAAGCCCGAAAGGACTACAGCACAGATGCTACACGTTTGGCTGAAACTGTCTAATATTGTGGTTAGATTTTAGAACTAGGGCTAAAATGACAATATTATATATACATTTTTTTATGCGTTAGGTTACGCCCAACACATTATTTTCGCTGAACTATATTCAGCGGCGTAGTAAACTGGCGTCATGCAGCTCTGTATCTTTAGTTTCAATGCAACATAAAATTGTCCGCGAGTATATACAGAGAGGCTGTGACATGCGCTGTGAAGCACAGAGCAGCAGGCAGTTATATCCGCCGTCGGAAATAATTACAGCGGGAATGTTATGTTTACTAATATATTCAACCCTTGAACCATTCAAAGCCCATGTCAAAAAACTAAATTAATAAAAAAAATCAAAAGTTTATGCAAAAAAAAAAAAACGTTTTGCTGGGAATAACTAAGGTAAATCGTGCTTTCAGAAAGGCCGGTATAAAAGTAAGAAGAGCAATCGAGGGAGCCAGTGATTTGTATAGCCTGCATTCATGTATGTGGTTGCTTGCGCTACGTTTGTGCATGTTATCCCTGCATATAAATATGTACGTATTCCGTTGCATGTAACGAAATTACTTTTAATGTATTACTTTTATCAGTAATCGCTTAAGGTATTATTTACATATTTCATAAAAAATTCTAAAGTAATCGCATTAGTTATTTAGGTAAAGGAATGATTGTAATTCTTCACGTTTTCATTTTTTTCACGTAACAAAAAAGCGGAATATGAACACGAATAAAATTTGTTCAGTTTTGTTTTGTAAGATGAACATTCCCGGAATCACGTAATCACTAGCACTTATAAAGCGCAGAGCATGGCAGTCTTCAGAAGCTCGATGACTTTCTTCAGGTCGCTTAACACCTAGGTTAATTTGTTTGGCTATTTTGTTTGCAAATAGCGGCTTGATTGCTCGCAAGAAAGGGGGAATGTGCGGTAGTATAAAAGCTGGGCTCTCGGTTCCAACAGTACCAAATGATCTCCCAATATCAAAACGTTCACTTCTAGAAACAAAAACTGTCTAAGCTCACGCGAGTTTGTAGAGAAGGTCTGTGTGCGTCTATTATTTTTGTGACTTCACTATTGGTTTGCTTTCGAACACACAGAGAGGATGATATCCAACGATTCCGCTGCTTCCAAAAGCTCGAGACAATTAACAATGACCTCTTCGGGTATTAACTACGAGAGTTAATATAATGTCACAACAAGAGCGGAAGTGCCGTATTTCGCTGAAATACAGTTCAACGCCGAAATTTACTGAAAGCGAGAGTAACTGGCAGGCTGCTCAAAATATGTTTGAACAACTCGATATTTTGGAAATACGAATGTTTAATTAATTTTGCACTATTTTTTTTACCTTTTTTTTAGAAGCTCAAAGTTGACCGCGTTCCTGCCAACCTTGCCGTGCGTCCGCCTTCTTGGGCCCTAATTATTGTAATATTTTTGTTGCGGCTTTCTTTTAATATTAGGGCACAACACCGGTAGAATAGGTATTTGGACGATTAATCTTTCGCGTTGTTTTTAGTCTCCTTAATCCAACTAATAAGAAAAAGAGATAAAAGTTGACGTCAACTTTTTTTTTTTTAAATTTTTAATAAGAATCTTAAATAGTACATTCCCCACTTGGCTGTCATTGGTTGACTCAGTGAAGAGACGCTGCGGTGCCGTTTCCTAACCTGATATCTAGCTAAAGAACCCTGCAGAGTGGTACGGCCGACCCGTGCTACATTCGTTTCGGACTTCGTATTGATATTCTATTTGCTTACCCTAGGATCTAAAGTTCAAGTAACTGTGAGACAAACAGATTCCTCCTTGAAGTGAAGGTCACTTGCTTTTATGGAAGAGTAGTTGTAGGAGCGAATAGTTAAAAATTTGCGTTGGTTATTTTTTATATAATTCCTTGCATGTTTTTAATAACGTCTACAACCCTGCATGCTTGTGATGCGCTCAGCCGATTGATTGCGTGTGTAATAGTTGAGCAATATATAAAGTGAAGGAGATAAGACGCTAACTGCGCGAGCAAGGAAAATATTTTTGAGTCCTTTGAATTGGGTAATACCTTGCACGACCAAGCGTCTTGAGCTAAGTGGCCACTATACATTCTACAGCATTTCCTATTCGATTCTAAGCCAATGTAGTGGTTTTTACGTGGTCTCGTGGATGAGACTATTTCCAGTTTACTAACGTCCTTGGTTAGTGAATGTTAAGTGCACAACTTTCACTCGCTGCAGTTTGTAAGAGGTTACTACCTTATCTGACAACCAGTCACGAATCTAAAGTCTTAAAAGGGGCCCTGCAACAACTTTTTGACTGGTTTTTAATTTGCGCCGAACCTGAGCGCACTGAACGTAGTAACTTAAAGAAACTTTTCTTTTCTCAAATTTCGCTTTATTTAAAAGGTATATGCAAATTAGAATTACAAAAGCAAGCAAAAAATAACCTCTTTCATGACGTCGTAGGTCCTGGCTTGAGTGGCCGGGAACTAGGGGAGGAGTAGTGAGATCATCGAGCACTCACGGCTACCGCACTCCGTGTGGACGGCTCGAGAGGGCGCCACTAAAGCACGTGTTGGACAGGCTGTATGAAGCAGACGGCCAGGGCGGCTCGCATTGCATTTGCTGCGCGATTGAAGAGTAATTTTGTATAATACTTCATGGCCACAAAGGACCGCAAACACGGTGTAAGGATTAGTTCAGAATAGGAGCCAATTCGCGCTGCCATACCGCCAAATGGCCTAATCGCCAGCCAAGCCCGCGCCGAAAGCCTTCGGAACGCTCGGAACCGGTCGGATCCTCGAGCCGGTATACGACCTCTGCGCCGCCGCGTACCAGCACGAATTTCTCGATGACTCGCGTTAGAAAATGAATGTAGGCTCCATTTCTTATCATGTATAAGAAGTGTGTCTCCGGCTTAACGGTACAAACTACGCGGACAGTCGAATTTAGTGATTATCACGTCTCCTTCAATGTGCGTTCATCACGCTCGCTGCAGATGTTTACGGAGAGACATGAGGCAAGGGAAACCCATGCACTTTACTAATTAGCAAACCATATCCTCAGCGGGAGCGCGGAAAGTGGTACTCCTAAAACTACCAAACGGCCTTTTAGACCTGGACGTGAACGAAAGAAGAAACCAAGAATATTAAGGTTTAATGAAATGTCCGTCACTAGTTATCACATGTTTCAAGCTTATAAAGCCAGAATATTGAAGCATGAAGTAGGACACTGCAAAAATGAGAGTTACTGCGCATTCCAGCTGTTGAAAGTTAAGAGAAAAAAAAAACAATCTCGAAACCAGAAGGAGACTTTGGCAGCAGCAGCGGCGTCAGTAGTGCACAGTCGGATAACATCTCACCTTTGCCACTTCCAGTTTTTCCCCGTTCTTCTGAGTGCTGGTGTCTGCTGCCGGGAAACGGCAAGACTCGGATCAGCTCCTGACACTGAACGTGGCAAGTCATCCGCACAGCTCAATCACCGTCATCGCCCTGTGCCACCAGCCAATCACCGTTTGAAGCGACATCAGCGACACCTTCTTCTGGGTTAAAGGAGCTGTTGGGAGGCACGGGCCATCACTTTGGCAGCAGCAGCGGCGTCAGTAGTGCACAGTCGGATAACATCTCGCCTTTGCCACTTCCAGTTTTTCCCCGATCTGCTGAGTGCTGGTGTCTGCTGCCGGGAAACCGCAAGACTCGGATCAGCTCCTGACACTGAACGTGGCAAGTCATCCGCACAGCTCCATCACCGTCATCGCCCTGTGCCACCAGCCAATCACCGTTTGAAGCGACATCAGCGACACCTTCTTCTGGGTTAATGGAGCTGTTGGGAGGCACGGGCCATCACATTGGCAGCAGCAGCGGCGTCAGTAGTGCACAGTCGGATAACATCTCGCCTTTGCCACTTCCAGGTTAGTCTTTCCCCTGATTTTATAGAAAAAATAATTGATTGCTGCTGCTGCTGCTGCTGCCAAACATCTGTCTATTTTGAATTGTTTCTCGCTTTGCATAGTTTTTGATGCCGTCGTCGTCGGATGAAGATGATGTTGTTTGTTCAAAATGTCGCTTCCTAATCGGGAGCGATGTAAATGCCTTGACATGTTCGGATTGTGACCGTTTCTATCACTTGGGCGAATGCTCTGGTGTATCTGAGTCAACGTATAAATCTAAAAAAGACGGTTACAAAAAGGCTTGGCGATGCCCAAGCTGCAAACCAGGAAAATGTAAGGGGGATCAGGCAGGAAAAAATAAACCGGACCTTGATGTAGCACGCTTACTAGCGGATATAAACCGTAAGCTTGACAGCCTGGAACCCTTGAAAGTGACCGTTGACAACATCGAAAAAAAAAAAAAAATTCAAGAGGTGTCTAAACAATATGATGACGTCCTAAAAAACCAAATTCGGCAGGACAAAGAGATTAAAGAGCTGAGAAAAGGCATAGACGCTGCCGAAAAAGCGAACCCTGCAAATGAGATCGAGCGCCTGCAGAGCGAAATGAGCGATCTTGAGTGGCAATCAAGGAAACTAAACCTCGAGGTCCACGGTGTGATCAAAACTGAAAACGAAAACTTGCTTGATAAAGTCAACGGGGTAGCGTCCAGATTACAGCTTCCACCCCTAACAACGAACGATGTAGTTGCTATGCACAGATTACCCGCCAAGCCCGATAAGGTGCCGCATATCATCATCCGCTTCACGAGACAAACCACGAAAGAACAGTGGCTGCAAAACAAAAAAAAGCTGTTCGGAACCAAGCCCGATGTATTTATTGTCAAAAACATGACTAAGAAAAACAGGGAACTACTGTGGAAGGCAAAGGAGTGGGCTAAAGGGGCTGGTTTTCGGTACGTGCGGCACCGCAGCGGAAGTATCTTCGCAAGAAAAAAGGACGGTGACCGACCGATTGTTGTAAGGAGCGAGGATGACTTGCTTCGTTGTAGTAGGTAAACCGGGCATTCTTTCCTTCATGTTTCAAAACAGGTTTTTTCTCCTCAATGGCGAACCAAACTCCTTTGCTTCCTAAAGACCTTATAGGTCACCTTGAGCAGGAAAGTGGTTCCTATTTGACTTGTTTTCATTTAAATATACAATCAGCAGTAAATAAGAAAACTAACCTTGAACTTCTTTTAGATCAGTTTAGTGGTCTATTTGATGTTATTATGTTTACCGAGACTTGGTACACCGATAACTTTGATATATTTTGTTTACCATCGTATAAAACTTATATTTTAAATCGTACTTTCAAACGCGGCGGAGGATTAGCTCTCCTAATAAAAGAAGACATAAACTGTGATCTTCTGAGTGACTATTCTTTTATCACGAAGGATGTGGAAGTATTGTGTCTGCGAAAAAACCAGAACATTTTTGCTGTTGTTTACCGCCCACCAGATGGTAGCATATCGGCATTTTTTGAATTTTTTGAATCATTTTTGAGTTTTATAAACGAGGGTCATTATAACGTCATTTGCGGTGGTGACTTCAATATAAATATGTTTTCTGACAGTGCCACGAAAAAGGAAATGGAGAGCCTGGTTGGCGTCCACGGGTGTATTAATACAATCACTAATCCCACCAGAATTACTTTGCACTCAACAACTGTTTTAGACTTATTTATAACAAATTATCACCTGGATAGAGTAAAAAGTGGAGTAATTAGCTGTGACCTGAGTGACCATCTTCCAATATTTTTACAGGTACAATATAATCTACGTAGGAAGGCAATAAAACACAATCCATATTTATTCAAAATGTAGAAATCCACAGCCTCGACGCCTTTAGACGGGACGTAGCAGCTATAAATTGGGACGCCGTGCTTGAGCAAAGTACTGCCGATGATGCTTATAACACATTTCTAGAACTGGTTCTTCAATTGTATAGACATCACTTTCCATATAAATACATAAGACAATCCAAAAAGATTCGAAAGCCGTGGATAACCTGCGCCATGTTCAAAATGATTCGCAGAAAAGATGCTCTATATAATCGATTTATTAAAAACCGCGATCCAGACGCTCTTCATGTTTTCAAGACTTATCGAAACAACCTAAATAAAGAACTTAAAAATGCAAAAAAACGTTATTACTCTTCCCTTTTTTCAGCATCAAGTGGCCGCACCGATGTTATGTGGAAGCATTTAGGTTCTTTGGTAAAAGGTGCTCCTGTGTCAAACACCATTGAAACGTTACTGTACAAAGGTGTTTACGTAACCGGTAAAGACTTAGCAAATGTATTTAATGATCATTTTGTAAATCTAGGTAGCACTGTTGATGGTTCCGACTCCTGCAAATATATTCAGCAAAGGAACTGCAATTCTATTTTTTTAGAGCCAATTACCAGCACAGAAGTTAGAAATGTGATAATGCAGCTAAAAAATAGTGCAAGTTGCGATGTTGATGAAATGCAAATTCGTCCAATTAAATATGTCATTGATATAATTGCTCCCGTGCTAACGTATATATTTAATCTTTCTTTTGAAACTGGTGTATTTCCTACACGAATGCAAATAGCAAAGGTGTCTGTTTTATATAAGAAAGGTGATAAAAATGAGCTAGGCAATTATAGGCCCATTTCTATATTGCCCGTTTTTTCTAAAGCTTTAGAGAAATTAATCTATAATCGTTTAGTAAACTTTTAAAACAAATATAATCTCATTACCTCTTCTCAATTTGGTTTCCGGAAGGACTGTTCTACTGAAACAGCGTTACTTACCCAAAAAGAATTCATTTTGAAAAATTTTTAAAACAAAAAAATAGTGCTACCCTTAGCGAAAACTAATACGTTTGAAATACACCACATTCTAATTTGAGTGTATTTGAAATACAATTCATAATTGTAAGTACACGAAAAATATACCGAAAATATAAACTTCTTTTTTTGTTACTTGGTACTAAAATATACTTCTAAAAATCATTTTGAAATACCTTTACTTAAACTACATTTGAAGTTCCCTTCATGCGTTTTGAAATATGTAAATACCAAATTAATAGGCACAAAATACCTTTCACATATATTTCTTGAAATATTTATTTAAGTCATGCAAAATATACTCCAACCCTAAAAAAATGGAGCAATCGAGAATACGTGCAGAATACTCTTAAAATACCTGAAAATCGTAAATACTGTTGTGTTATACTCTAAGTACCTTTTGACTGCAATACTTTGGTAGTTTGACTTAAACTACAAAAATATTTAAAAGCTCCCCTTCTGAAGTTCACTTCAAGCAGATATGGAGTACACTGAAGCGCCTAAATACATTTGATTAGTTTGGCAATTGAATTGCGCAGCATCGCACTGATAAATCAGCCCAGTTTATGTTATTGTTTCCTTTTTTCTATCAAGAACACACCTGATCAGTTCCTTGCACACCAATCACAAACGGGGTTCGGGAACTACAACCACAACATTTGCTGATGCTGGAAAGCTTCAGCAGGTGCTGTGAACAGATACGTTTGGCGTGGTTTTGTTAGCACAATGTTAGTTCACTGAACGTGTATACTCACCATTGTACGTGATGTGAATAGTGACTTTAATACAGTGACATTAACTACTATATTAAATAGTCAACTACTAAAAAGGAAAGGCAAAACAACTACTGTAAAATATTTATTTTTCGCGGGCTCAATATTTCGCGATTTAGGTCAAAGTTGGAGTTTTGGAATAATTCGCAAATTCTAATTTTCGCGACGCGCTGGGATCGCAATATAGATTTTAATGTTTTTACATTTTGCCGGAATTGTTCACGGGACCTATTTTTCGGAATTGTAGGCGATTCGCCAACTTTGCGAGAATTAGGTCCTCACGAAAATAAAGTCGTTTACAGTACTTTAAAGTGAAGAAACTGCCTTGATTCGCTTCGACCTGAGTGGTGCTACGCAGAGAAGCAATAACATGTATTTTATGAGCCGTTTGTGTGGATATTGTTTTAGGGACTGTGCCGAATTGTTATTAGTTGTACCAATGCCTTTTAGTAAGAGATATCGTCCACGAACTTCAAAACACTGTTTCCCCCTTGACGGACTCCCGAGGAGAAGATCGAATACTTGTAACCTTAATAAGCGCAGAGGTGGTCACCGAAAAAATTATTACCTTCAATATGTAGGCTATATAAGGCTCTAGAGCAGTCAACGGGACTGTGAATGAGCTCTTCAGTGCGTCATGGTGTTTGTGTTTGTGTTCGTTTCTAATGTGGCTCTGTGAGATGTATTTAGTAGTGCCTTCAAATACCACAGGGACACCATTTGCTGACAAAATCGAAAACAAAAAAAAAATTGTGTAACCGGTTTTTAATCCACAAATGGCATCTTGAGTGTGAAGGAATAATATTTTTGGTATATCTAAAATATTTTTTGATTCATATTTATAATGTATTTTGAATACATTACGCGCGTATTTCGAATGCGGCCAAAATAATACAGAATAAATACAAAATGAATATTCGTACTAAATATATTTCAACTTCGTTTGAAGTACGGCCTCTTTTTGCTAAGGGTAGGGTTATTTTTAGATTTCACGAAAGCATTTGACTGCCTAAGTCATCATGTCTTATTTAAAAAAACTTGAAATGTGTGGTATCCGTGGACAGGCACTGTTGCTTATGCAGTCCTACTTGCAATATCGTAAACAATTCGTATGCATCAGTAGTAACTCATCTACGGTAAAACCCATCACCTCACGTGTTCCGCAAGGAAATATTTTGGGACCCTTTCTTTTTAACTTATACGTAAACGATATTGTTAACGTTAACAGGGAAGCAAAATTTGTTAACTACGCGGATGATACTAGCATATTTTTTTCTTTCGAAACAGGTGATGACTTAATAGATATGGCCAACCACACTTTATCAAAGATAAAATCCTGGAGCGATTGTAATTCTTTAATGGTAAACATTAATAAAACAAAAGCAATAATTTTTCGTCCGAAAAACAAGTCTGTGGTTTTATCTAGATCACTGAGTTTAAATTCTTGTCCAATTGAAATAGTTAGTCCCTTCAAAACTCTTGGCGTATTTTTTAATGAGAACATGTCCTGGGATTGTCATATAAATTATCTTATTCCAAAATTATGCCGAGTAATTGGGATCCTAAATCGCAACCGTTCTTTTTTGCCCACGAATGTTAAATTGCTAGTTTACAACTCTCTATTTTACTCTCACTTAGTATACTGCCATCTAGTATGGGGCTCGTCGACACTAACCAATATGGAAAAACTGTTTTTGTTACAAAAAAAATATTAAGAAGCGTATGTAATGTCCCTTATGATGCTCACACTTCTGAAATATTTAGAGATTTTAAGATAACTACTATTTACAAGTTATACGACTATAGCCTATGTGCTAGTTTCAGAAGGGAAAAAATAAGGGGCTCATGTTTTTTTAGTAAACCTTGCAGGTTTACAGGAAAATTCACCAGCATATCCCACTCGCAGAGCGGAGAAGTGGAAGATGGTCACTCAGCGAACAAACTATGGTCTCCAAATGCTTAAATTTGCCTTGCCACGCTTGCTAAATAATTTTTATATTGATGGTGTAGATTTTGACTCTAAAACTTCTAAAGAATTGCGTTTGTATTTTTGCTCCTGATTTGTACCTAATTTTTATTTTTCTGTTTTATTTTGCTCCATTATTAGGCAATAGTGTATAGTTTTGTAAATTTTAATAGTTGCTTTTTATGTTTGTCTATTTGCTTCAAAAAAACAGGCAAGTGCGTAGTTATGTATCTTTCAATTGTTAGCTTTTGTGTGTATTTTTTTATTATATTTTTTTTTCATTTTTATTTCCGATTTGTTGCTGCTGACCATTGTAGGGACCCGAGGACCAGTCAAGCTGCATATCACAGCTTTTTTCCACGGGTCCCACCATCACTATCGATGGAAATAAATTTATTATTATAAGAAAAGAGACAACCACCAGACCGTCCCTAAAATATAGACGGTGCTGTGTTTGTCCCCTTTTTTTTTTGTTCCTTGTCTCGAGGTTTATTCACCATGATGAGTCTGCTACTTCGAGCGAAACCTGACTTCAGGCTTAACAACAAAAATTACGTTTTTAAATTGGTATTAAAAATTCTTGGGTTCTGCATACCATAAAAAGAGCAAAAAAAGTCTGTCACACCGAAGTAAATGTATATGCTAATTAGACTTAATTGAAAACAGGTATGGATAACGTTTTCCACGTTCTGTTCAAACAAATAATCCTTTCAAGTCTAAGTGATTTCGGAGTGTGGCAAAACGCAACTGGATATTTATAGGAACGTTAATTTGTATTAGATGCTCTGGGGGATTGTATATTAGTAAATAGACAGGGAAGTTTATAATGATTTTCAATCACTGACTGTCCTTTTCAAGATGCAGTTGTCTTGCGGAAGTTGTCTCTCACAGGCTTATTATCTTGTAGTGCTTTATTTTTATACGACCGTTTTCTCAACATACAATGTTGTCAAGATCAATATAACTCTCTAATGAGCAAGACAAGTTTTAAAGGAGCAGTCGATAAAAGCAGAAATATATATTTGATGGGACTTGAGTCGCGACTCGCTTTTTGAACCAGTTAAACTCAGTTCGCATCTCTCGACAAGCAATGAATGAGCCATCGTGAGAAATACTACGGTTAGTTGTGACTGAGTAACTGCGTATTAATTATATAATCAAATAATAACAGACACATTCGCAATTTCTACACACGTGTTGCGTGAGACTTAACGCAAAGGTAAGCATAGAGTTGAAAATTCATGTGTTTGTTAATATTTCTGTCTAAATTTGTAAATTATTATCCCTTCGCTCATTAGATATGGTTTTCTCACTTAACAAGTTGTATATATAAAGTCGTATAGAAGATGATAAAGGGTAAATTTATTGTTCTTGGTATCGGCATGTACCTTCCAGGCTGCTCTGCTATCTCAGGTCGGGGAGAAAAAGTCAAGTGCTACATAAAGATTTCTAAAACTCAAGACATAAGCTACAAAGATTGGACAAACACAAGACGTCTAAAGTTGAACCGTGTTGAGAAAAGACGCCTCAATGGAGACATCTTGTGTTTGTCTCCTCCTTGTAGCCTCCGTCTTGGGTTTTAGAAATGTTAAAATTTAATCAGCTCGCCTGGCTTATTACATTATCTTCATGTGGTACGTGTCACGTTAAATGAGCTCATATTGATGTGGGCAGCGTAGGATCTGCCTTCTTTCCTTCGGAGATACAAACCGCACGTATATTGACATTTGAACTATTAAGTGGTTTTCCCGCTACGCAGACGTGTTCATAGCGTCGGGTATTATCGCTCACTTCCGAACAACTGGAAGATACTCTTTGAAAATGTCTCGTGATAATTTAACCTTATATTAAAGGTTTCTGTATTGAGATGTCAGAAGGTTTGAGTAATTTTTCTGTTATACTATTGAGCGTAAAGCTGAGGTAAACTCATGACTTTAACGAATAACTGTTTAAGTCGGAGTTCTCCAAAACACAGTACGGGGGCCCGATCCGGCTCGCGGAGGGCGTCAAACGTGGCGGCGACTAGCCGCGGTCCTTTCAGTGACCCCCGGGCCACCGTTCCGTTTCTAGGAGGCCCGCTCCTACTGTCGCTAAAATAAGCGCGTGTAAATAAATCGCAACGCGACGTTCTCCAAACGCTAGGCACTATTTACTCGCTTATTTTCTGGCCCTCGAGGCTGTGACAAACCCACAACCCGGTCCCTTAGCTATAAAGTTGGGAGACCTCTGGTATAATCCGAAAGATTTGTCCTGAGTTGTTCAGCAACTTTACTGGGGTTTCGACGTTTCCATGTCTACGTTAATTCTACATTACTGAGATTAACCACCATAATTAACAAAAAAAGTTCTTATAAAAAAAAAAAAAAAGATATTTGTATAATCATAAGAGCAGTCCAGTGTAACTCGGCTCTCGTGATTGTGAACGACGACATTTTTCAGGCTACTATTTATATAACAGCTTGATAACGACCATCTCCGTTGAAAATGCCTGGACATCTTCTTGCCAGCTCTACTTCACCTGGAGGTGTGGGTGAAAAGAGAAACTCGCTTTTCATACTCGAAGTATGAGGTGTGACGTCCTCCACCCTGATGGCAGATTCACTCTTTAGGTTGAGCTGCGCTTGCGAAGCGGCGACGGATGCGGTTCGCGAACGAATTTCCTCTTTTGTTATCGCGCCAAATCGGTCTGGACTTTTATGGTTTCGGTTTCAGTTTGGGTATTGGCATGGCACACACGCCTATGCTACGGTTAATCTTTTCGTACGAGGATCGCGGTTGATGCTGCTGAGTTGCGACCGCCGACCATGCAAGCATATTGGCGTCTCTTTTCCAATGTTTAATTAGTTTTTAAGCACCAGCCGATGCTTTCACTGAAGCACACGGACAGTATTACAATGTAAATTAAACCGTGGTAGGTCACCTCCATTCTTGTTTTCTTGCGACAGAGGCAGATATGCGACAACGATTTAAGCAATGCTGTGAATTTTATCAGCGCTGCAGTGCTTTGAGGTCATTGATGCGGAAACTCTTTTGTTGTTGAAATATCATAACGCAGGCGCGATATACAAAATGGAAGCACGCACACGCTACGGCACTAAGTCAAGTTCTACTTGTATCGGCCGCAGTTACCCCCGGCCATACAACGATTGCTCAACTCAGCTCGGAACACGTATAGCGAAAGCTCGATCTGCAGAACCCAAGGATCATGAGCTCAATACCAACCCCTGCTAACTTACGCCGGTGTACATCAACAAAGGAGAGTCGCGGTTCCCTCTCTCTCTCGCTTGTGCGTTCACGTTGCGCATCACTAACTTGGTTTGTTTAAACAACTTTGTGTTGCCGAATTTCGGAAGATCGTAAGGGGCGAACAAAGGGCCAGACACTCAGAAAGTACAGATGATAAACCATACCGGGGGTGCCCAATGACGCACACAAGAAATACTCCTCATTGTTTTGCAGGGATCTAGAAAACCTGCAGCAAATTTAAACCAAGAAAACGCGAACGATCTAAAGAAAAGAAGTGCAATAAGTTTGGCTCATTCTGACTAATTTAATGATTACGTTATAAAAGTTAGACAAAAATATGTATATTTAATTGTGTGAGTTAGGTTTAACACGTTATTTTTGTTGGACTATATCAAGCTGCGCATTGAAACGGCTTACTGCGTCGTTGTAGCTTTGCTTCCACTGCTACATATGGTTGTGCTTGCGTATTCGAAACTTCTGCGAAACGTAACTCACCTAGCGGGAACACCCTGACGTAGACGGGACAGATCTTTTCGCGATTTCTGCTCCTCTCTTGTGGCTTCGGTAATTAAATGTCGGTCGTGTGCACGATGAAACCGTTGTCCCGGTGACTCTGTCGTAACTGTGGTATCAGGTTGTTACCATGGTTGGTTGTAACATAACCTACGCAACCGCGTGAACCAGACATTCCGCGTTTATAATCGTTCATCAGCGCCATGGGAGGACAGTATGTTGTTCTTTCCAGAGATGGCAGTAATTAAATTATTTTAATGAAATTACAGTAATTCAAATAAATTCTTTTGCTAATAAGTAATGCAATGGATTACTTTCCTAGGTTGTCAATTCAGTAATGCAATTAATCAGTTTTGGTCAATAATTAAAAAAAAATACTCACGACTTCTGAAATTACTTTTATCTCAAACGAGAAAACTCGTTGGCCAGCTGTAAAAAAAAAGATCAGAAATATTTTTTTATGGTTAAATTTTATGAAAGAGACATCGGAGCAAACAAACGACGGCCATCTGAGCGCAAAACCCGGTATGAAGAACTCGACAGACGCACAAGGGCGGCTGGAAAGGCGAATGAGAAAAGCTTACGTGTAAAGACATCACCGGAAGGCCACTGCTCACGAACCACGCGCAAGCAGATTCACAGTGGTCACGTCATCGCGACCTTACTATACTTCGGCTCTCCATAATCTGACAATGTGGTGGAAGTTGTACGAGCTCACCAGAACCAATCACCCACCTTCCTTTGATCGGCTGACCTGTCCCGGTCTCTGCACGTAGGTATGAACGAGAGCCCGGTTATCTGGTGCAAAAGATAGACGTTCGACTGTTCCAACGAGAACGTACCTTCCACCCTACTGTCAGCTTAGAAATGAACGGCTTATAGGCTAAAAGGCGAAGGGAACATCACGAGTGAGGTCAGCCCATTTTAAACCCTGAGAGAAAAAAGACAAATAGATCCCCAGCCTTCTGGCTCGTTCGTCAAGCAAGGTCAGACCGTAACCTTCGACCATTGCGAAAAACAAACGACCGGAATAAATAGTTAACATCAAATCCCTAATCAAGGCCCTAGATAGTTTCGTGCAAATCCTTGGCCTTGTTAAATACCGACCAACGAAACCATTTTCCGCAAGGTAGGAAAATGCCCCTCTCGCCCTTCTCTTTTCACCCTCTCCCGAAAATCGCGTGATGGCAGAGGCTTCTTTTGTGTCGGCTTTTTCTGTAGGGATAATCCTCAAAAAGCGCGAAACGAGCGGCTAGCTGCGAGCGCCACAACGACCTTGAGACGTCCAGGTGTCTTCCCTCGTTGACACGGGCACGCGCAATTCGCGGAATTGAGGAAGCCAGCGCGACCGAACTCTTTTTCCCATGAGCTGCAGGTCCGAGGCCGCTCGGTCGGTGGAGATCGAGGGGTCGTGGTATGCTGGGTTCGTTCCAGCAGCCACTTTTCGGCCTCGCGCGGCTGCTGGAACCATTCCCGTGTCTGCACACGGATTGGCTTGCACAATAAAGAGTTCAGGTCGTCGATATTACATTTATTTCCGAAACTTATAAATCAAGCGGCTTTCCCTAATCTCTTCATTACTATTTGAAACTCGTCTCCTCTCATAGGTTGTTCATCCCATTTTGGACTCTTTTGCGTATTTATTCCTCCCTACGTCTGCTTGATGACTGTTCTATAACTTGAGAAAGAACTTTAAATATTGGCGCGGGCTTGCGCGATCAACGCTTTCCCGGATTTATTCCAAATTGGAAAGGTTGGCGTCAGGAGGGGGTTGAAGAAGCAAACCGAAATTCTTGCTTCTAATGAGGACGGCACAATCGTAAGGTATGTCTTTGCTTCACTTGCCTCCAGAACGCCCCATCGTTTGCACTATCGCAACTTCTCAGTAACATAGCTGTATACCACATTTTACTCATGGTTACTTTAGATGGGGCCCCACAGGCTTTCCCGTTATCAGCGAGTCGACTTTTTTAACGACCGGCGACTCTCCTGAGTGAGAATAAATATTATCACCTTCCCACAACATCCACCCCTTTCTCCCCCCCTTTCCCGAGTTGGGGAAATATCAGGCCACTCGAGCAAGCAGCCTACAGACTGCGCTTTTTCGGCTACTCATTCTCAACACATTCGAACGTGGACGTAAACACATCAATCACATGAACGACGCCCTGTTTATTTG
Organism: Ixodes scapularis; assembly: GCF_016920785.2. Lineage (NCBI taxonomy): Eukaryota > Metazoa > Arthropoda > Arachnida > Ixodida > Ixodidae > Ixodes > Ixodes scapularis. The sequence goes on from NW_024609846.1 coordinate 16,119,822, forward strand.
CAACCTAAATAATGTGGCTCTTCTGTTGGGACCCAATCAATTTCATCATCAATTGTTATTTGTTACAACTTCATGGTGAATGTGTGTTCGTAGTGATGCCACAGAGTGGTCGATTCAAAGGGAGAAATAGGTCCTCGTATTTATTTTGCGGAAATACTCGCTCCCGTGACGCTCGAGTGCGTAAGGCCGAAGCACCCGAGGCAGTGCGTAATACTTTAAAACTGTCGTTGACGACGAAATATTTGTGGGAAGCGCGTAAAATTGTTTACACCACGAAAACATACCTAAACACACCAAAATATCACAATTGCAAAAAAAAAAAATATCTGCTTGCGAAAACCATTGTTTTCCTCTCTCTCTCTTTGTTTCTTTTTCCGCGCCACTACAAAAAAAAAAAAAAAAGCGGCCGAGCAAAGAAATTTTATCAAAACCTCGCTTCTTGGAGAAAGGACACCAGGGTATATGATAGTGAATCTGCCAGGGAGTTTGTAGAAATAATGGGCGACCATTGAACCTAGCTTTCTGCACGAATCATGCCCGCGACATTTCCATTTTCCATCCACGCGATTAGAAGGCAAGACGCTGGGAGAATTCATGTGCAGTAACATGCTGCTTCTAAAAGAAAGTACTAGATTTCTAGTGCATGTCATTTTAGTTGTAAATAGTTTAATCACTGTGCGGATGACATGGAAGCATGGCGGAAAGCAGCTTGCTGAAAATAGAAGTCTCTAATGCATTGCACTGGTGTGAAAAATTATTACGTATTTTTTCCGTGCCAAAATAAAAACAGCGTTTAGAATCCGAACACTGTGCGTTTTGAGGAGCGCCGAAAGGACATTAAAAACCGGGACAACCAGAGCTTGTCCTGGTTCCTTGTTTGTTCGGAGCCTTTTAAAAGGGGATGAAAAATTATGAACCGAGTGACCCGACTTACCACATTAGAGCAGTTCATTTCCATTGCGACAGGCAGTCTTCAAGCGTCTAGCATAGTCCAGCTTGTACTGGTCCGTGTTTACTTTCGGTTCCTTTCAAAACGTCAGCTCTAAGCCACTGGACCAAACTACCATATTCATAATCTGCGGAAGCGGAGAAGTGGAAATGCAACAACATGAATGATTCGCCCACGTTATTTGAGGCCTATAGAAAAGCGGACCGGATAAAAGGGGGCCGAAATTTCTTTCAAGAAACACAAAATCTTCTCTTCAATTCTGTCTAACAATTTTATGTGAAGGTGTACTTGGCTATGGGCATTATTCGTTTAGGAATCAAGCGAAACTTTGTATCGGATCATTAGATGTCTATGTTCACTCCCATTCGATGCTTATCATGTTCTCGACTATGTACACGGGGTGGCTTTCAGCGGTAGGTTTTTAATCTGGTTGTCCGCCATAGCGCGAGCCAGAACGCACTACGGCCGCGGGCCGTCGCGCTCTTCTTCTTCTCCGTATCAATATACAATCAAAGACGCAGACGGGGCCGTCAATCGTGCTGGTGTCGGGAACCAGTAAGTCTGACCCTTGAAATGCAGGCGTGACGCAAAACCCAGAGGCCTATCGTTCGCCCACCTACGTACTTCAAAGGCGGCGGAGATGGTCGTTTAGAGGGCATTATCTTCTGAACGGATCCAAGTTACTCGAGCAAGCTCGCATTCTGCTCGCAAAGCCCAGCCACTAAGCAAATGTAACGGACGGTGGTTCGAGAGGCGTGCAACCCTTGCCCGCTTAGCCCTCCCAACCACTTCTCCGCTTCCGTGAATTTTGAATGTTGTAGGTTGGTCCAATGGCTTAGACATCACTTTTTGAAAGGAACTGAAAATAAAAACGGACCAGTACAAGCTGAACTATGCAAGATGCTTGAAGAGAACCTGTCGTAATGAAAATGAACTGCTCTAATGTGGCAAGTCCGGTCAATCTGTTTATAATTGTTCATCCCCTTTTAAAAGGCTCCGGAGAAACAAGAAACCATGCAGAAAAGCCGAGTGATGCAAAGCGCCTCGTATTGTTCAGGTTGTCCCGGTCTTTTATTTCCTTTCGGCACTCCTCAAAACTCAGTGTTCGGTTTCTAAACGCTGTTTTTATTTTCGCACAGAAATAAAACAAAAATACGTAAGAATGTTTCACACAAGTGCAGTGCAATAAAGACTTCTATTTCCAGCAAGCCGCTTTCCGCCATGCTTCCTTGTCATCCTCAAGGCCGCGAATGTTTGTGCACACTGATTAAACAATTTACATGTAGATTGACATGCACTAGAAATCTGGTACTTTCTTTTAGAGGCAGCAAGTTAGTGATTGATGATGAAATCGATTGGGTCCCAACAGAAGAGCCACATTATTTAGGTTGCAAATAAACAGGGCGCCGTTCATGTGATTGATGTGTTTACTTCCACGTTCGGATGTGTTGAGAATGAGTAGCCGAAAAAGCGCAGTCTGTAGGCTGCTTCCTGGAGTGGCCTGATATTTCCCCAGCTCGGGAAAGGGGGGGAGAAAGGGGTGGATGTTGTGGGAAGGTGATAATATTTATTCTCACTCAGGAGAGTCGCCGGTCGTTAAAAAGTCGACTCGCTCATAACGGGAAAGCCTGTGGCGCCCCATCTATAGTAGCCATGAGTAAAATGTGGTATACACCTATGTCACTGAGAAATTATGACCGTGCAAACGATGGGGCGTTGTGGATACAGGTGAAGCAAAGGCCTATCTTACGATTGTGCCGTCCTCGTTAGAAGCAAGAATTTCGGTCAGCTTCTTCAACCCCTCCTGACGCCAATCTTTCCAATTTTGAATAAATCCGGGACAGCGTTGATCGCGCAAGCCCGCGCCAATATATAAAGGTCTTTATCAAGTTATAAAACAGTCTTCAAGCAGACGTAAGGAGGAATAAATACGCAAAAGAGTCCAAAATGGGATGAACAACTTATGAGAGGAGATGTGTTTCAAACAGTAATGACGAGATTAGGGAAGGCCACTTGATTTATAAGTTTCGGAAATAAATGTATTATCGACGACCTGAACCCTTATTGTGCAAGCCAATCCGTGTGCAGAAACGGGAATGGTTCCAGCAGCCGCGCGATGCCAGAAAGCAAATGCTGAAACGAACCCAGCATACCATGACCCCTCGATCTCCACCGACCGAGCGGCCTCGGACCTGCAGCTCATGGGAAAAAGAGTTCGGTCGCGCTGGCTTCCTCAATCCTGGGGATTGCGCGTGGTCGCGTCAAAGAGGGAAGACACCTGGACGTCTCAAGGTCGTTGTTGCACTCGCAGCTAGCCGCTCGTTTCGCGCTTTTTGAGGATTATCCCTACAGAAAAAGCCGACACAAAAGAAGCCTCTGCCGGCACGTGATTTTTGGTAGAGGGTGAAAAGAGGAGGGCGCAAGGGGCATTTTCCTACCTTGCGGAAAATGGTTTCGTTGGTCGGTCTTTAAAGGCCGGCCCGCAAGCAGAGAGAAGGAACCCGACCCTCACTTTCCTTCTCGCCACTGTGAAAGGAGGAAATCGCCTCTCGTTTCTTCCTCGCCATTTTTCGATTCTTTTTTTTTTTTTTGCCAGTTGCCTTTTTTATTTTTTTTTTTTTTTACAAGTTTGGGGTGGGGAAAATGAAAGCTTGAAGGATTTGAAAAGATTATCCAGAAGCCAGCCGGCACACCTGCGACAAAGACCTGAACCAACCGAGTAGCTGTTTTGAGCGAGCTTGGCACTTGCTCTTCCCAACGAGTTGCATTGGCTCTTTTTTAGCATTGGTTTGGAAGACGATTCTTTGCTGTTGTGAGAGCACAAATGCCTTGTTCTGCTCAAAGAAGTAGTCATTGAAGTATCAATTTTAATATAAATATCTGATTTGCCGTCTTTTGTTGTTTAGGCGGATTCATGGCGACAACGGGAAGTACGAGCGGCGTTTTCTGTATATCAGGGATGGCGCTCCATAGACCAGTGGTTCTGAATCATCATGGTTCGTAAACCGGCAGAGGTGACAGAGGATCCCATCCGCAGTGGGTCTAGCACTTTTCTGTGTAGAGCGTTTTGCTGTAGGGCATTTCGGTGCGGACATTTTGGTGCTCAGACATTTCAGTGTACGCACTTTTTGCTGCAAAGACTTTTCGGTGTGGGACTTTTCGGTGAGCGGATATTTCGGTGCACGGACATTTTGATGCGTGGACATTCGACGCTATGGTTTGCTCGCCAGTATCTCTTTTCCAACGTACGCAGACACGCTTCACATCGTGTTTGCGCGTTGAGTTGATAGAAATAGTCTCCTCTATAAGGTCTTGACTATTATTGGTCCTGCGTGTAGGAAACGACCCAAACAGCAAGACGTTTGAAGTTGTTTGTGTATTCAGAACAATTTTGAATATCTTCAAATGCGCCTCCTCCGCGTAATCGCATAGCTCCGATTGTTAATAATAAATTGTGATGACCTCGCACGACAAAAAAAATATACAAAAAACAATGTAATTATTACTTGTAACTCATTAGGGAATAAAGTAGGCGTGTGCGGGTACAAAATAAGTGTAATCAAATCAAATATCGATTTGAATCAAGTAAACAAGCTGAATTTGGTGAATGCTAAATCTATTTTATTTGGTATCAAATGTTTGCTCATTCTCGTACGAAAAAAAAAAACAGTGACCACAGATCATACACAGAGTATGATCTGTGGTCAACGTCTCCTTCCATGCCGTAATGATGTCGCCGGACGTAAAGAACTGCCTTACAATCGTGCTTATACAGGGCGATTTTTTTTTAACGACTAGACATTTTTCTAAAAAAGACGTCAGAGTTACGCAATCGCGGTTTGTGCCTTATCTAGTCATCAAAAACACCAAATCATTCATTTTTAAAGAGATGTAGTGGTCGTGAAGTGGCTCACGGCGTCCTAAAAAGCCTAATTTGGACGCGAATCGTGTTACCGCAATCTTTTCGGCCACCGCACTCCTCGCCCCTTCTACAGTGGCGTTGTCACAGCGATGCGCATGATTTGTCGATTTAGCTTCATGGCGTTAGGCTGTGCCACGCGGAGATGGAGCCCACATAAAATCAGAACCATATTTTCGCGCCCAAATTAGGAGGACGCCGTATAATAGTGTACGCGCGTTACATCTTTTTAAGACTGGACGGTTTGGTGGCTTGCGATTATGGCCAACAACTTTCTAAATACAAGATGCCGTTTTCTTTTCTAATTAAAAGGTTAATTAGCGAATTTTAGGCAATCGGTCGGTTTTAGTTGCGTTCTTTCTTGAACCTAATCCTCGCCTGGCCGTATAGCTCACCTACAGAAACCGCAATGGCGCTAATTTTCACTGGACAATTTAGTGGCTTTCGATTACGCCCAACAACTTTATAAATCAACTATCCCGTTTTCTTTTATAATCAAAAAGTTTAATAACAAATGTTAGGTAATCAGTCGGTTTTTGTTGCGCTCTTTCTTGAACCCAATCTTCGCCTGGCCGTATAGCTCACATCCACAAAACATTAATTTCCACGTTTTTTTCTAATATCTAGTAGGTGAAAAAAAAAAATAATCGTTGTATATAAAATAGAGGGCAGTTCTTTTCTGATATAAATAAAGCGTGGGGCACGCGTCTTGCATGCATCTCTTTTTCTTTTTTTGTCCGGCCTATGAAAAGAAATCCCGGGACATTCGAAATTGAGTTTATGATGGGGCGGGCGCTTTATCACGGGGTATTTTGTCATGTTTCATAAGCTTTATTACTAGTCAGAAGGAAGCCACGCGAGCCGCATCACGTTGCAAACAGCTAATTCGGGTGTTTCTCAAGCAGCTCTAGAACTTTCCAATTGACATTTTGGTTCTTAATACATCTAAAAAAGTTTGGTACTTAGTCCTAAACATTTAATTTATTAGGCATAATTAAAAATACTGCAACTCTCGCAAGACGTCTACCCAAAACATAAAGTTGGCTTAATTCATTGGCGTAAAGGGGCTGCGTCTTTCATTTTTATGCATGGTCTTTAAAGATTCGTGAAAAGCATTCGCGACCTTATCTGTCAAGGCGCGTACGCGGACAGCGCGGCCTCCTCGGCAAGTTGTTCCCTCATCGAAGACGACAATGAATAAAAGGTGCGATAAAAATCTTAATGCCTGAAAAAAAGCACAAGTTTAAAATAATTCTAAGGGTGTCAGTTGATTTTATTTCTACTATATTCAAATTTCAACACTCGTCGCGGGCAGCATGAACGGAAGCACTGCACTCTTGGCGCAAACCAGTGCCCAGTCAACGGTTCTACACTCAAACACGCATCACCACCCGACCTGTTTGAAAAATAAATAATTTTCAGTACTTTTGGTAGAAAAGGCGAATTTTCTACTGAGCGTGATATTTTGTGGACCCAAAAGTCCTGTAGCCGGGACCGGTAGTTCATAGCTTCAGGAAGACGAAGAACGACGGATGCATTATTTCCCGCGGAAGTACTGTTTTGAATTTGAATTCCACATAAAATTGTATATGTACAAATTGTGGCACGATACCGAACTTGCTTGATTACTTTTCTTTTAAAGACAACATAACCAGGCATAATCTACAGATATTGCAGAATTCATTTTAATTGGCGTACAGCGCGAAAGAAAAGTATGGACATAAAGAACACAATAGAGCTCTGCATCTCTACTGCATTTCTTTCCGTACTTGTGGACAGTTAGTCCGCAAGACTATATTCAAAAACTGCCAAATCGTTTAAGCCTACCCCTTTTTATAATTTTTTTCCTAGATTAATTGTAGCGAATCCCGGCTGGGTTCGGGTAAAGATCTCGCACGTGTTCAAGGACACATTTCGGCATGATTTCCCGCTTGGTGACGACGTTGAGCTGACCGCTGTTCCACTCCTTTTCTAAGTAGGCGGGGAACGCCAGACGCCTAAATTATCCAAGCAGCCCCAAAACTTGCGGTAGTACACCTTCCGAGCTCCTGGTTTTTTTTGGAGATGGCCTTCGCCCACCCTGACAAAGCCCAAACAATTATGTAAGGGCTGCAGAGGGTATCTGGGCATTCCGTTTCTTTATCAGCGAACAAATGCGAACAGAAGAGAATGAAAACTTCGTAATACCTGCTGTCTTTTAATAAATGGCATAATATTGCTAGTGGCATAATATTGCTAGTTGCACTATTTTACGCGAAGAAAATTGTGATTTTGCGGTTCTATCTCCGTGTTTCCCGTTCTCTTTGCTGATACGCAAGATATTTGTCGGGTGTCAAGTTTTCAGTTACATTTGTCGACAAAAACTAAATGCACGTTTGGCCACGAAGAAATTTTTTTCAAAGGCTGAAGATAGATGAAATATACCATAAACCGTTTCAGTTTTTATGGAAGTTTGTTTTTACTCTTCTTAGTAGCTTCAACGAGGCGGCCGTCACTCTTGAAAACACCTGTAGTACGAACCTATATATTATGCCCCAGAAATGGTCAGACTGGGTCCCTCAGACTGCAATATCTTTGACTTGTAATTACTCATGATTATTACTTTGTACAAAAAACAAAACAAAAAAAAAACACAATAGTGATATAATCACTCTTCAGTGTGCCGTTTTTAGAACGACGAATTTTCAACTCTCTGGGTAGAGCTCAAAGTTCAGATAAAAATACTTACCTTTTTTTCTTTCTGCTGTGATGTTCAAGTTCCGTTCACTCGAGATAAATATGCGGTGGTGTAGCGTGTGTGGCCGCATGCGAACGTATCTGAATGTAAAAGAACTTGTTGTTGGGCTAGTTGGTGTTGACTTGCTGAATGTGTTTTAGAACTGCAGAAAAAGAGCAAAACGAAAAAAAGAAGAAAAACGAGCCAGCCCGAACCCTTCCGAGCTCATATCCAGCCTGCCTAACTAATCTCTGGTTTTTGGGATTGAAGCAGAGAACCTTGAAGGGTTACAGAGATTTTGTCGGGGGGCCGGTAAGCCCATCAGCACTCGTGCGAGAAGGCCGTAAAAAGCGAGGAGGAAAATGGAGGAGGAAAGGGGAGGAGGAAAAAAAGAAAAGAGGGGGAATCTTCTGCCACGCTGAAGAAAATTTTGAGCCCCCACCTTTAAGCAAAGGCGCTTTTCGCAATCGAAAAAGACGAGAATCGAGCAAAACAGCTACCACTGCTGGTAGCTGTTTTGCTCAATTCCCGTCTTTCTTCCAGAAGTTTATTCGGGAATAAGTCTACGAGCAGATATCGGCACCCGTTTGATGGCACACTGCACGTTTTTAGCACTCTCGCGGCAACTATTTCTTTAAGTTGCGACGCTCCCGCGTAGAAAATATTCAGCCCCCTTGTTTGAACCGCGCAATAACTTAGGCTCTCCGTGTGTTAGGGAACAATACTCCGTGGCAGGTGTGACCGCCAATACGTCAACCTGTGCTTTCGTGGGAATATGATTAGATTACGTACAGTAAACGTTTCAGGTGACGACTCCTTGTAAAATCGGATTCCCATGGGCCGTCTTAACATACTGACTCGGGCTTTAAGTCATTTAAAATCAGGATGCGGGAAACATAGCACATTTTACCTAAGGACATTCCCCGTTGAACGCCAAAACGGCGGGTTGTATCTTAGTCAACTAAGCGGCACTAGAAGGCATACGCTACAGTGCGAGTCAAAGGCGCGTGCGCGGGCGGCCAAATCACAGCGCACTCGGCTCTCGCGTCGGGATTGTTGATTCAGAGCTCTGCGTATACCCCTATGACATGTGCGCGGGTGTTCATAAATGGTTCTTCTCGACCGCACGCGGGTCAAATGAACCAAAATGAACAGCTAACAGCGCGATAGGAATTGGTACCAACGGTAGTACTCACCCGGGGAACGACGCGCGAAACGGCGTGTTGTCCGTCGGCACTCCCGTCGAAAAAGGCAAAATAAAGATACAAATACTATATAAACACAAACAATATTGCGCGCAGAAGGGAATACAAACACTTAGAAGCAATAAAAATACACTGAAATAGATAAAACAGCTAATAGAATCGAAAAGCAGAGGAGACAAGCAACAAGGCAATGCAATCTCAAGGCAGAGCGGCCAGGCGAGGGACAGCCTCTCCAACAATTCTTTGCGCGCGGGCCGGGGCGCTTGGGAAAATAGCAAATCGTCTAATTGAGCACCTTACAATCGAGTCTGCAGCATATGCTCTCCGCGACGTGCAGATAGGCTATCTTTTGTTCGCTCAGGCAACGAGGGTTTTCTCGCCTCCAAATATAAACTACCCAAGTAGCTCAAGAGGTTTGGCCCATGTGGGGCCCACGTGGGCAATAGGGGCTCGGACAGCCATTGCGAAACCCACGTTAGTGCCACGTGGGCGCAGCGTGGGCATGCCCAATATGGGCTGCCCAAGCAGTGCAGCGGTGGAATTCATATCGGATATACCAGGGGAAATTTCGGTACAGCGTGGGCATGCCCGATATAGGCTGCACATAGCCCGACTGCGTTGCCTATGAGCCATTGTGAAAAGTTACTTCTGAGAACTTATTTTGGGTTCTACAATCTTGAGTATTTCAAATTGTCACAGATGTGTGCCTGCACCGGTGCGGGACGCGATAACAAAAAAAAAAAAAAAAGAAACACAAGAACAAAAAAAGACTTTCTAACGCCGTCGAAGCATAGGTCTAAGCCAAAACGGTAACAGCGTCAACCTAGAAACAACCGTATTGCACTTCCAAAGGAAAAACCGGAACGAAATGTCGGGACGCCAGATGTTTTTACGTCACCACCGAGACATAAAAGACGCGTAACTTGCCTATAGTGGCATGATTCTGTAACTCTCGATTCTGTTGCGGAGTTGAATCTTGCCGATGTCGTAAGTCGAAAGGTGTTTTTTCTTTGTTCAGCGCTACACGGAAAACAAAAACACTGCGAAGATGCCAAAAGTAGTGCGAGGCCAAATCAGGGGGCCTATACTATCCAAAATGGGGCCTCACAGTCTACTCCATACATAAGCGCACGAGGCCCGTTCAATACTCTCGAGGATCCCATCTCGGCTGCGCGAAAGTATGCTCAATTGCGGCTGCCCAACAATACCACCGTGGACCCCAATTCGGCTCTGCGGGGGCAGAGTTATCGTAGGTGTAGGCTTCGGGGGGCAAAGTGTGGGCATTCCCTAATTTGGCTGCCCGTGTAAAGCCCTTGTGAGATCCACCTCGGCTCTAAGGAGGCCAAAAGTGATGATGCGGGATCCACGGCGGCTAAGCGTGGGCGTGCTGGAGTTGGGATGCCTATGTGAAACCTCCGTTAGTCCCATGGATAACCGAGGTGCACCTCGGTTATGCAGGAACTAAGCGCGGGCACGTTTATCCTCGGCTCTACGGAGGCCAAATAGCGGGCATGCCCACCTTGGACGGGACATGTAAAATCCCCTGGATCCCACCTTTGCTGTGCGGAGGCTAACTTACGATAATGTGTGCTCAACGGTAGTGAAGCGTGGGCATGCCCGACTTGGGGGGGCTACCAATGTAAAACCGTCATGGGACCCGCCTCTACCATACGGGGTCGCAAATGCGATATGACGGCTCCACAGCAGCAGAGCGCGTGCGTGCCCGAGTTGGGCTACCCATATAAAACCCCAGTGAGTCACGCCTCGGCTCTGCAGGGTAAGTTTACGAAGATGTGGGCTCCACGGCGGCAAAGCGAGGGGCATCAAAAACTTAGGCTGCTGATGTTAAACCTCGATGTGTCCCATTTCTCCCCTGTGGTGGCGAAGTTGCAGTAATGTGGGCTCAACGGCGGCCAAGCGTGCGCGTTCCCGAGTTTGGCTCCCCATCTAAAAACCCCGCGGGTCCATCCTCGGCTTTCCCGGTCCCAAGTCAGCAATGTTGTGGGCTTTACGGCGGCAAAGCGAGGGCGTGCCGAACTTGGACTCCCCTTATAAATACCCCATGGTACGCAACTTAGCTCAACGACGTCAAGATGCAATGATGTTTGCTCAGGGCTGCTACGCGTGGGCATGCCCGAGTTGGGCTGGCCTGTTATAACCCCTCTGGTTCCCACCTCGGCACTGCGGGGGACAAGTTAGCGACGATGTGGGCTACAGGGTGGCAAAGCGTTGGCATGCCCAACGTGAACTGCCCGTTTACAACCTCCGTATGTCCTATATAGGCTGTGCGTGGGCCATGTTAGCAATGGTGTGGGTCACACAGTAGTAAAGCGTGGCTATTTCCGACTGCGCCTGCCTATATAAAAATCCCCGTGGGTTCCACCTCGGTTCTGCGAGGGCCAAGTTATCAATGGTTGGTGTCCCCGGGGGCAAATCTTGGTCATGTCCTACTTGGGCTGTCTAAATAAAACCTCCTTTTGTCGCCGCCTAGGCTGCGTTCGGGTGATGTTATCAATGGTGTGGGGTGCACAGGGGCAAAGCGTGTCTATGCCCGACTTGGGCTGCCCATTTAGAAACCAAGTGGGTCCCACCTCGGCTCTGCAGGGGCCAAGTTGGCAATGATATGGTCTCCAAAGGTGGCAAAGCTTGGGCTTGCCCTACTTCGGCTGTCTAGCTAAAACGTCCTTCGATTACCACCTCAGCTGCACGCGGGCGATGTTATCGATTTCGTGGTCTGCACAGTGGCAAAGCGTGGCTATGTCCGACAGGGGCTACCCATTTAGAGATCCCGTGGGTCCCACATCTTCTCTGCAGAAACCAAGTTAGCAACGATCAGGTCTCCACGGTGGCAAAGGTGGCCAAGTAGGGCATGTCCTACATGGAGTGTCTAACGTTTGGTCTAAAGACCACAGGTTAGATCACAGGTTTTTCCTGAAAGACCACAAGCTAAACATTTCTCTCCGGGTATTGGTCAACAAAAATGGCACCCGGCGAAAATTGGTCTCTTCCTTCCTTCAGAGTGCTTTGTCGGCCTTGGAAGTTAGAAGTCCATTGTCACTACGTTGTTCAGATGATTTGGTTACGGAGGTCCAGGCCCTTCATGGAAGACCTTGTTCGGTGTTTTCAATAAATATAAAGGATCTTTATTATTTCCTAGATCCCAAAACTCTTCTCAACCGATATAGTATTTTTTTTTTTTTTTGGAAAACAACCGCTTAACGTTTTATTCACAGTCTGGAATTTCGGTACCGGACTGCCTTAGAATTTTAAAATTTTACCTCCAGGCAACTGTGGTAAAGCACGATGATCAAGATTTCATCCAAGAACGATGAATATGTATTGGTTCCGCCGTGGCCCGGTCCTCTCGGAGATTTACCTTAGCTTTTTGGATATCCGCTTAATTGATTTCACTCAAAGTCGTTCTCCAGGTGTCACCCTTTTACGCCGTTATGAAGACGATAACCTGGTTTGGACTACCGATTCTTCACTGTCAACGTCGGCAGATAACCTCGTTTATCAGAGTGCGACCGCTACGGCATTATCACTGTGTTCAAAAATGATTTCAAACTAAATCAGTTGACCCCGTTCAACGCGGCCAGAACTGGAGGTACCAATAAACATAGAGAAGAAGATGTGGATTGCGTCTCAGGCGTAGTGTACGAAATTCTTTGTGCCTGTGGGTTATGTTACATTGGACAAACGAAGCGTTGTTTCAATTATCGTCTAACGAAACACACACGTTGTATTAGAAACAAATATCACTATTCAGAAATGTCAAACCATGTGTTAAAATGTACTAATTGTGTACCTGTATGGAATTCCATATCGATTATGTTGACCGAGAGAGAGGATCACGAACGCTTGGTAAAAAGTCCCTCACTAATATTACTCAGAGAAGTGCGGTAACTATGCCTTCTTTTAACCCTTTGCTGCCTGACCCTAATTAACTTTTGCCCAGAGTAGTAAAATTTTCAATAAATAATTGGAATGGCTTTATTTGAAGAAGTCCAGAAACAAAGAAAAATATTTATTGAACAGAACAGTTTTTGTGAGTTAGACATGTGTGTCCCGTCAGTACTACGGGCCTATAAGATACACGAGGGTGTTAGGAAGTCTTGTGAAAAGCTGCAAAGCAATTCCTTTCTTTAGATATGCAGAGAAACACTCCTCAACAGATGTATTTGCTGAACGGCCATGATTCATGCTTGCGCCGCGAACATACCTCGCACCTTCCACGTTTTTCGCCAAAAACAGGCCAATATGAGCCGAGACTACTCCAGCGCACATCTGCACACACTGGGTAGGAGGATTTGCGCCGCTTGAGACACTGTCCGCCGTCTTTGCTACCTGAATCCCATTTTCGACTAGACAACTGTCCCGTGTTAAAGAGTCCCATCAAAACGGAGCGCTTGTACCCAAGGTAGGGGATCTTTTCGCTGAACTCAAGGTAGGCGATATAGCGGTTTATAAGACACATGCCCAGGAAACCAAAAAACAAACGGTGCCACCATTTCTTAGATTTTCTGTTGGTTCCATATATACTCCGTAGCATGTCCGCCTTGTCAATACCTCCCATGAACATGCTGTAGTACGGGAGCGCAGTCGGGCAGGAGACCGTAATGTTTGTGCCGCCTCGCTCCGTTCTTTCCACAGTTCTCACTTCAGAGCCATTGTAGTTCTAAATAATGTAGACTACCTTGTTTTTCCATTTAGAGATTTATTCCTTCCTCTGCAGTTTTGAAGTCGTGCTCTCCGCGTGTCAAGCTCTTGTCAGAGCGAAGCTCTGGAAGCTGCCTTCGGTTACTCCGTATTGTGGCACAGGCGCATATTTTTAGAGCGCAGCTCTTAGGGGCCCGTTCCCGGCTTGAGCGGCGTCGGCGTCGCCGTCGGCGTAACCAAGGTCAACCCAAGGTCACGTGACCCCTCCCCAAGGGTCACGTGACCCCAAGGTTACGTGACACCCAAGGTCACGTGACACCCAAGGTCACGCGACAACTTCCCCAGGGTCACGTGACCCCCAAGGTCACGTGACACCCAAAGCCACGTGGCTCCCCAAGTCACTGACCCCCGGGGTCACGTGACCCCCGATGACGTCATCAGTGACGTCACTGATGACGTCATCGGTATCCACATCGTCATCGTTACTGATGACGTCATCGGCATCGGCATCGTCACGTGACCCCCACCCATGGTCACTTGACCCCCCCCCCCAGTACCCCTCCCTCCTCCTCCTCAAGAGCTGCGCTCTAATTCGGCGTTACAGGGAGTTGTAAACGGCTTTCACTTTTTTTTTCTCATTTTCAATTTCACCATCAGTGGCACGGAGGAGAAGTAGTTGTCAAGGAAAAGCGTGTAGCCCTTTCCTAGGATAGATAAAGAAAGGTCAAGAACCACACGTCCCCCAACCCAAATTCAGACTGAAGATCAGATGTTCCTGGCTGCTTTCCTTGACATACCTGGAAGGTCTGGATGAAGCCCGACATGTCTTGTTAGCACCAAATCTTGTAGCCGCGTTTGATCGGTTTCATGTGGTTACACTGCTTCATTGATGATCTTCCTTTCAAGAGTATGACGGATTCGTCGACGCAGGCCTCTCGTCTCAGACCACAGGATAGTTAAAACTGCCTATTCAGCCCCTCTATAAGTGGCCTCAACTTGTAGAGCTTGTCGTTGCACTGACTGGATAACAATGAATTATCGTTTAGGTGCAAGTTCGAAAGTATCTTCGAGAACCTGTCACTCGACATAGTTCTTGAAACCAATGGCAACCCAAGGTCTGGGAAACCTGACCAGTAGTCCCTCCAAGAGGGAAGTCGATGATATCTCATCAAGCAATTGATGCCCAGGAAGCGAAGCAGCTCTGTGGTTGACAGCTGGAGGTCAATGCCCTTTTGCGTGGCATAGTAGTTGCTTTGAACAGATATTTCCTCTTGCAGTGGCACGTGAAGTAGAGCTAGCAAAAATTCCACTGGCGTTGAGCAACCACTGAACACGTCTTCGGAAGCCCCTTCCTGTTCCTTGAACTCCGGTGTTTTCGCCACGTGCTGCTTTCGACGCCACTCGTAGCGTTTCTGACGAAAGGAAAACGCAGAGACTGCGGCTGCTTCATCTGGACTTACACACGAGTTTTCAGAGGCTGGGTTGTGATTGACTCCGCTTGTGCCGTGCGATTCTGCTTGTTTGTAGTCCGGCCCTGGCTCTGAGGCGTTGACCAGACCTACTTGGTCAAGCAGCTTTTGCAGATCACGTGGGCAGTTACTCTTTCCTGGTTCCCTATCCGGGTCATCAAAATCAGACTCGATATCCGTATCAGTTCAATAAACGCAAAGTAGGTCTTCAAAGACGAGTTTGTTGCTTTCATCACGGCTAAGTGAACTTCCACCTGCTGCCATGCTGAAAAAATAAAGAGTAGGAGTACTTAGTAATAGCAATATTTACTCAAATCTCCGTCATAAGTCGAACAAAATAACATTAGCCTAATTTGAAGCCTAAACTAAGCACACTAAACACGTTTTTTTCAGGGCGAGAAAAACGCTGCAGCGCGTTCCATCTTTTATTTGGAGTACAGACGGGACATGAATGTTCCAGAGAACAAACATTCGCCTAACTGAAGAAAGTTTAGCCGGGCGGCGCTCTATATTTATACGTGCTGCCTCAGAAGCTATTAGTGAATGCACATATGGTCGCGCAATAATGTAGAATAAGAATTACTTACATTTTAGATGACTTTCCTTTCAAGAGTCAAAGAGCCCGCGCAAGTACGCTTCAGCCATCTTGAAAATTGTGTTCGCTCGATGGCCGCGCCAAAACGGTGCGATTCGGAAGTGCAGCCTATGCCACAAGTGTCCCGACATGTTTTCCCCGGGATATGGAGCATGCAAAAGATAATAAAAAATGTCACACTTTTGGGACATACGTGTCCCGCCAGATAAGGTATTGAAAAGATTTCTACAAATTTGATTGTTTGGAGGTCACCTTTATATCTGTGTAGGATGTTGTTTGTTCGGGTTTAAGTTTCACCCCTGCCCCTTTGTTTTGGTCCTGACAAATGTCGTTTTTTTTTTTTACTTTTTCTATTTTCGATCTGTCCCCTAACGGGTCACAATCGCGCAGCCCTTTCTTTTGTAATGTGTATCAGGAGCTCACCGAGGTGCGTGGAGAGGTCTCCTCCTCCCCCCTTTTGTTTGAGTTAGAACAGTACCGGCGTGCTATTAGTCAATGTCCTCCCTCTGTTGTGCGTTTGGAAAAAGAAGTTCCTCCTCTCACTTTTGCCTTCCTTTTGGTTTTCAGGGCACCTGTACCCTATAAAACCACGATATTTTGTCCAATAAATTTGGGCTTTGTTTCAGATTTCGTATTGCGTTGTACTTTTTTTCCCTGAGTGTTGGGGTTTTGTATAAAATGTGAGAGCATACGTTTAATTATATTAGGTATAATCACTGAACGACTGGATAGTCAGATAATTTGTGCCACGCTTATGTTCCTCTCGTGTCGTGTCAGCTAGCATAAATATAGCCAGATGGTCGCTAATATCTGAACTTATTACGTAAGCCTTGACCGTTTCTTCTCATAGTTTTAATAAAAAGACCATTTAATGTTTATGTAGACAGTGTAACGCGCGTGGAATGAGTAATTATATTAACAAAGTTTTTCGCTGTTAACAATAATAACAAGTCGGCAGTGATGGGGGTATCTTCCGAGAAATTAATATTTAAATCACCAGCGACAAAAAGAACATATATTACGGGCGAAGCTCCTTAGGGTCTGGCCTTGTCCGGCGTCCGTGCTCACATCGATTGCCATCCCAGCTGTCTTTAAAAAAAAAAAAAAATGGTTGCGCAATCGACAGGATTCGAACCTGTGCGGGGAGACTCCAATGTATTTCTAGTCCATCGCATTAACCACACCGTCACGACTGCGGGACTAGTTAGAAGCTCTGAGATGTGGTAGTAACTGAAGACCTGGGGATGTCATGGATGAAACGTTGCATGTAGCCGCTCAACGTCTATACAGAAGAGGGCGCCTCGGTCAAATGCGTATATAATCACGTTAAGCTTTGCATGCATTGGCTCAACGTTTATAGACGAGAGGGCGCTGCGGTCAAGTGCTATAAAAAATCAGTATCATCTGCGCCACCAGAGGTTCGCCCCAATCAACATCATTCACAACGTGGTGATGCGTTCATTTTTCGCTTTCGTTTTGCGGGACATATCATTTTATCTGGAAATGTCAAACATCGTGCCACATTTCCGCTGGGCGGACGATATGTAACAACAAAAATATAAACATTCCTGTTTAACACGCTAGTTTATAGTCATCCGTAACAAATGTATACTCAGGAACATTTTTGAAATCATCACTCACGTGAAGCATAGCGCCCCCTCCCCTTCCCCACAGTATTGCCGCGCGCCAAGTAGGCAGCGCGGCCGTAGCCTAACGGTTATCGCGCTTGCCTCCCACGCGAAGGGCCAGGGTTCGATTCCTGGCCGCGGCTATGCATTTTTGTTAACACTGTAATGTGATGTTCTGGTGAAATCGAGAACCGTCTAGCTGATTCGAGGTCAGAATTTTCTACGCGTCGAACCTTCTACGTCGAATGCTCCAGAAGCCAACGTGTGTACAAAAGCGGCTCCGCAGGCAAGCCGGAGTCAGTTTCGCTCCAGCGTTCGACTGTGCTGCTACGCCGACTTCGACGCCCGCGACGCTCTGTTATTATCTTTGTTCTCCCTTTAGTTTTTGGCACAAGTTCGCCACATTAAACGTTTATTTCTTCCCGTTTATTTCCTTTTATTTTGGTCACCACCCGTGACAGTATCACGATTTTGATAAAAAGGAGTATACTGGGGAGAACAATAAAATCAGTTTCATCTGTGTACCAAGTTACCGTGAACATTATAACGTCAAACGAACATTTACTTAATTAAAAAACGAACAAGTGTTCGTCTACCTTAGATTTAGCTGACCTAACATTCCAAATGCATCCGGTTTTTTTTTTTTTTTTTTTTTTTTCTACTTGCTCATAGTTCAGAAGGTAGGCCGAGGTCATACTTTGTGCAAGTTGAGAACATTATGAACTCCAGATAGCACGATCGCCCCTATTTTCTCGCCGTTAGACGCGAGAAAGGCGGGCGCGAGCGTTCCAGATTGCCAGCCGCGCGCATCGCAGCCCGCCGGTGACGTCGCGTTAGGTTGGCGGAGAAAACCGAAGAACAGAGAATAAAATAGTTTTTTTTCCCATTCAACTAGAGTTAATTTTGAGGAACGAGATAGCATTTCCGAATCGGAAAGCCACGCGCATTCCGTTGATTCCTTTGGATAAGGTAGCAAAAAAAATCGGCGGAGTTCTTCTTTAACCGCTACATTATTGAGAAACTTCCTGTAGACGACGAAGCAAGCTTGCGGAAGCAACTTGTTTGTTCAATTCATATTGTTTATCATTTGTCATTTTCTTCAGAGTAAACAATCTAGCCAGAAGCAAGAATGCAATCACACATTGCCTAACACATTAGGAGGGGGCCTTGAGCGACTAGGGGTTTACACTTGGTGGCTGGCGACTCAAAAATTTACAAAGCGAATTTCTTCAAACAACTAAATATTTTTGTCACAGGTCAGTGAAATAGCGTCCAGCGCTAGAATTCAGCCAAACGTTCTAAGGTATTTCTCCTCCTGCGCCTTTCAATCTTATTTGTCCAATTTAACGGAAGACAAATGCAAGACTTGATTTGACGGGCCTTTCACTTAAACTATATCTTGAGTAAGCAAACGTTCATATAAAAATAATTTATTTCCTAGGGCAATATCGCTAAATGCTGCTTATGAGTACTTTAGCAGGGTTGATAATTTACGAACTTTCCTAGTCGGCCTGTCAAAACATGGTCGTGTACTGAAATAGAAAAAAAGAGGCCGGTACGATACTACATGATTATATCACTTATCTGCATCCTTACACGATACGTTTTTAGTGTGCGAAGTCAACTAAAGTTTGGGTGCCCACGAAAAGCAAGCAGTGAGTAGTTACCTCGCGAGCTCATCTGTTCTAGCCGATTCAGTACACTGCTAATCAAGCTGTCGATATGCTGCTTTACATTCACGTGTTAGTCTCTTCATTAGTTTGTTTTTCTGGAGACTGGCGTCTTCGGGTACGGCCGTAGACGATGGCAATCTGCGCTGTACATTAGTCAGGCTTTTCGCAACTGACGATAATCAGTTGCATCAAAGGAGCTGGTAAAAAAAGCCCGCAATATAGGGTTACATTTTGTTGTCCTCAAGTGGCTTAATACCACTGTTTCGTTCGTTGTGTACAACAAGCAAAATATCGTAGCACAAAGTTAAGCAAAAACAACGTAAAACAGCAACATAGCAGCGTTCACGTTGAAACCGAAACCAACCAAATTGAAGCAACCTAATGGCGCCGAGTGCGTCAGCGCCCTCTATCCGCCGAAAAGGTGACCACTAAAATGAATGGGTCTATACGCCCCCCTACGGGAGTCAGAGTTGCGCGTTCATTCCCGTGGTGCCGTGTTTTCTGCACGGCATGTCGATCCTGCTCCCCACGTGACTGAATCCGGCGAATAGAGGCGCCGCGCGTTCGAGGCACGCGCACGCTCAAAAGCAGGGGAATATACGCCGAGGCGCGTGCAACATCTACTTTCCTGCACGGCATTTGATCCGGCTTCTCACGTAATCGAATCTCGCGAATAGCGGCGTGGCGACACGTGGAAAGCAGATGCGCAACTCTGGCTCCCGTAGGGAGCCGATACACGAAATCCAATTCGGTCTAAATCGGCCTAATCAACCCCATAAGTGATGGCGTCAAAACATGGCCCTCCGCTCCAATCAAACCGTTTCTACGGCCGTTGTTACGAACAGATACAGAGGGGCTCGACGTGAGGTTAGGAATTGTTCGATAAAAAGGTAGATATTTTTTGTTAGCATTGATCTTGTCAATACCTAATCACGAAGACTTTTTCTATCGTGTCTGTGCCATAAAGCGATGACAAAATCCCACAATAAAGATTCACAAAAGATTTTGCCTTGCTAACACACGACTGAATGGCTTCGTGGGACAGTGGCTGTCTCTGAGAGAGTCCACAGAGTGTGCAGCCAACACGTGGACGAAGCAGGACAGGACGCAAACGAGGCACAACTTCCAACTGATTTTTATTGAAACGCGTTGCGGTATTTATAGTCAAACTTCGTCACAAAACAACACCAACAACCATCACGGAGCATGTTCAGGGTACAGCCTAGCTTGCTTCCAGGTAAGCAAGTTCGTTTTCAGATAGAGCTATTGAGGGCTTAGCGATACACGTTTCGCATAAGTAATTTTTCGCTTCTACAATTTCGCGTGCTATCGTAGCCTCGGCTTTTTTTAAATTCTGACGCTTCCATCAAATAGTGAAACACAACCGCATGCCCTGCAGTGCATGTCAAGAAACCCATCGTTATGTTTTTGCATATTGTTACAGTGCTCGCGAAGCCCATCATACAGACATCTCCCCGTCTGCCCGACCTACTGCACGCCACAAGACAGCGGATTGCGATATACCATGAAATGTGTGGCAGTCGACAAATTTTGTTCAGTGCTTCTTTTCGCATTTGTGTTTGGCAGGCACGTCAAGCTTTGTTAGTTTGCACAATTTCATGAGCGCATTGGCGCGGTAAACACGACCTCTACACTTGACTGTAAAGCTATTTTCTTCGAATCGTGCGACACTTGGTGAACATACGATATAACAACAATTTTTTCTTTCTGTATCCACTGCTGACTTCCATTGTTTTCCTTTGAGACAGCAATTTCCTAGACGGCCAGCAGCAACCGCAACAAGCATGTGCTTGGAGTGCCCAGCTGCAGCCAAATGCATTGCGTGCTGCTCAAAACCGGCAAAGGTCAAATGCTCAGTGGATTGTTTGAATGCATTGCTAAGACAGAGGATAACAATACTTATTTTGATCAGCTTGGAGTTGCCTGAATGAAGAGCATGCAGCGGCTTATGCGCACGCGGAAGTGATCGTCGAGAAATAAAAACCTGAAGTAAAGGAAACCTATAGTGTTTTCTACGGGCATCTGATGTGTGGCGTCGAGCGTGCAGAGGCATAATTTAAAAGTGGTCATGGCTTTCGCAGTATGTGCTTCAAAAGCGTTGGTATCGGAACGAGTAAAAACTATGAAATCATCTACGTATCCAAATCTTCTTTTACTTTGAACCCTTAAAACCGGCTGCTAAGAGTGCTATCAAGTTGTGCTAAAATATATCGCTGAGAACTGGCGCGATGCACTACCCGATACATCTGCCCTGTTTTTGCAAGTAACGCTTCTCATCATAGTGAATAAATGTTTCCAAAGATAACAAGCTTAGGAATTCTAAAAAGCCACTTCTAAGAATCCCCGATTTATTTTGAAAGGCTACAACTCAGTGCATTGTTAAGGTTAATGTGGTAGCCTTTCAATATATCGGGGATTTTTAGAAGTGGTTTTTCAGAAGTACTCAAATACATTGTATAATTGAGTTTGTTCGACTCCTTGTTCTTTTAAGCAACCGAAAAATGGTGACCCGGACGCACGGTGTAAGATACCATTTGGCAATATCTCTCTGCCCGACGCTTGGACCGCATTAAGTTCGGCGCAGAGCGCGCTTCACTCGCACGGGGATAAATGGCGCCCAAGTATGGAATCCCTCCCAAAAAGACCGCTTTGGTTGTTGCTTCCAGCAGCGGTTCCCCCCCCCCCCCCCCCCCCCCCCCCCAGTCTCTCGCTTACCACTTTTCGTTTACTTCACCGCCGCCTCGCCTCCACCAAGTCGCCAGAGTCCGTAAAACTGTGTTCTCTCTCTTCTTCTCTTTCTTTGGGTTAAGGCTCACCTTCGTGCGCGATGGTGGCACCTGTGATCGACACAGCACCAAAGCAAAACACAAGGCCAGCCACTGGCCGAACGGCACCACCGCACAATGTAAAAGGCGAGCATTCTACGCCGCCGACACCGTGGGCCCGAGGGGGACCTCACACCCACGATGCTCATACCCCAGCGCCCTACGCGGCTCGGAATTAACTACTCCTGGTTCGAGGCTAGCACCAAACACGATCGGGTCAGTCCCTCTTCACGGGAAGAGCGGCGACAGTCATCGCTTAAATGTATTTCCTCCACCGTGTCCGAGCGTGATTTGAACACGCCAGCTTCTCGAGATCGTACATTTTTATATACGTTCTTCAGAACCTCTCGCAAGGTGCTCTGGCGTTTATCATGGTTGACGCATCTGAGACCGCAGCAGGTGAAGTTCTGCTAGAGTTAGAAGGCGGCCAAGGGTGTCCAGTGTCGTTCTTCCGAAAACTATATTCGCCAGCAGAAACAAGATACAGTACATTCTGTAGAGAGCTACTTGGACTGTTTCTTGCTGTAAAACACTTCGGCCATTTCCTGGCTGGCAGACAATTTGTATTTGGACGAATTACACGCTTTTTGAGATACACGTTTGAATCTAACAATTTCAACCATACCTTACGAGAGTTACGTCATATTTCCTTCGTGTCCGAAGTAACAACAAACAAAAAATTCGTATCGGCCAAAGACAACTCCGTCGCCGTTGCGTTAGCTCGTATGCACATAAACGAGATCTCTTCAACTCGAGCGAGAACTTTGCAGTTCTCGCTCGAGCCAAAGAGGCAAACTGTCCACATCTAAAACATCCTCACCCTTTAAGACGCAAACGTTCCTGACAGCAACAGAACGATCAGTTGCGACGTTTTTACGGGCCCACGGCGACCATACATCTCTACTGAAATCCCACACACTATGTTTTACGCACTGCACACGCTGCCACATGCTTGTACACGCACTCCCCAGCGTTTAGTCACATTACGCTGTGTGTGGCCGGGTATCATCGCAGGTGTGAGGCGTCGGTCGCAATCGTGCCTTCAGTGTAAAAAATTGAAAGTTCATCAAAACACGATCACACCTCGCGGCATTTTTCATGAACCTGACACTGGTTTAAGCTACGCACATCCGGACGTCGTGGGACCACAACCATCATCGCAGGGTTTCCAGCAGTGCCGTAGCCAGGAATTTTTTACGAAGGGAGCGTCCAGTGAGCGAAAAAGAGGCCGGAGACGCCGTGTCTGTGCCTCTGCTTTCTCAACGGTAGTGGATGCTCATTCCCCGCGTTCGTGGTTTTCGCTAAGCGCGCTGCGGACAGTGCGTGTGTGTGTCTTTCTGGTGCACCTGCTCGGTTTTATTTGTTGAACTCCTGTACATCTAGGAATTTACGCGGCGACATTGTGAGTACTTTGAGAGAGATTTTTTGCGGCAAAGAACTCAGTTGTTCTTATTTGGTCTGATGGCTTCTGTCTGCTGCTGTGCAAATTGTTTCTCTGGCATCGACCCTGTGAAATAAAGACATGGATCTTTCAGGCCTATATAAAGTAGCCGCATTTTATGTTGTTAGCGGATTGTCCAGCATTTGTTAAACATACACCACCCACAATTCACAGGCTTCTTCCTTTACGCCTTCCGCTGGCGTACGAAAAAAAAAAACGGTAAGTTCCGGTTAATAGCGGCAAATCCAGTGATTTTTGGTAAATTCTGGCTTTACTGGAAGGAAAAAGAGCTCCATAATTCAGTAAAATAATTTTTTACTGAAAATAAAATTCCAATAAAAACTCTTTTTCAATAGGGAGTTATGACATTATACAATAATTCTTAGCCAGAAAAATTCACCACGCGTAAATCATGACGAACATGAACTCGGGTCTATTTGCACAAAGCAGAAAACTAATGAGGATGATAGGACCGGTTTTGGTAATACAGAATACATGTGACACAAAGAGTTAAGCGCAATACATATGATACAGCAAAATACTTTTAACGCCGTGCTGAACCAACCTGAAACTGGGGTAGAAAAGACACATCAAAACGTACGTTTTGATTTTTCTTAACCCGGTCTCCCTGAGACTGGGATAGAAAAGACACATCAAAACCATGAAGAGACAGAAAATTTGAGACATGGTCCTGTCTATTTTCTGTCTCGTGTACGTTTTTCTGTTTGTCCTCAGCCCTCCACCTGCCCCGCCTGCACGCTTACAATATTTTCCCTTTTAACGCAGTTACACAGATATGAAAGAGTGAACTCAGAAGTGTGATGCCGGTGGTGACAATGGGTGCAATAAATATTGGTCTCAACTTTTAGTGGGAATCGACACGGATTCAAAGTGTTTGGTAAGCGTCGCGACGCCATTACTTTGCATGCTCTTATTTTTGCGCCAGTCACCCGAAGTCTGCTGGAAACGGGCCGTGGTCCCGGTGTTTCTGAAAGGACCGCGGCCAGCCGTGTGCAAGTGAAAAAGCCTCCGCCAGAAGGATGTGATCAGCGGACCGTGTTTTGAAAACCCCAGACGTCGTGGGGATACGTCATCTTTGCGTTCAAAGCAATTTCTAAACCCCTCGGACATCTCAATGGCGAAGCGTTTGGTGTGGGGTATCAAAATAACACAATACGTGTTCAAAGGTGACTTTCAATAGTTTAGAAGTGGGCGTTAACATCAGACTCTGAAAACGTATTTTCGCTGCATCAAAACAACTTCCTAGTTCAAATGTCATCACACAAGCGCTTTGTATTTGAGGATGAAGGCGGAAGTTCTTGCATCAACATAAGGGCATTTAAGTCGCATACAAGCGCATTTAACACGGACACGCAGCACTTGAGTTTTTTCCCAGTTTGAAATCAAAATACAGCCTAGGAGGTCCTTGCCGATATTGAGAGCAATGAATTCACTCTTTCTCATATTCGTATACTCCATTGCCTTGCTATACGGTAAGTGAGCAAGGCGCCATTAATTAGTTAAGTGATATCCGTTTACTAATCAAGCAGAAACTATTGGCGACATGACATGTATTTCTGACTCAGGTCTTTGCGCTAAGTCTCTTTCAGCATGTGCGTAGAGATCGCACATATCTTTTATTTCTTGATTACAGAAGCTAATGCGCAGTCACTCAGTTAGAACTAAGCTTAGTATTTATCACGTTGGTGCCTTCATTGCTTGTCGGGGGGCGTCTATTTACATTAACTTGTCCCCTTCAAAAAGTTGTCTTGAAACTTAGCTGAGTGATATTGATCTCTACATCAACATATTTTTAGAAATACTCGATAACAAAAATAAAGCAATACAAGTCTATAAGCGTGTGTGAGAGAACTCCTGCAAGACAACTGCATTTCAAAAAGTACAGTCAGTGATTAAAAAGGATCATGAACTTCCCTGTCTTTTTACCAATAAAACAATCCCCCTCAGAGGCTTCAGTACAAATTGACGTGCCTAGGGTTATCTAGTTGCCTTTTGCCACCCTCTGCAATTATTTAGACTTGAAATAAACTTATATTTTTAATAGAACTATAACAGCGCTGTAAATATCCCTGTGTTTTAAATTAAGCCTCATCAACATATATCTTCACTGAAGAGTGCCGGGATTTGGTATACCAATATAAAAACATCAGTTTTACGTTTAGCCTGGAATATTGTTTTGCACGAGTTAGCAGACTATTAGTTTATGCAAGAAAATTTAAGCTTGGTATTCTTGGTACACGTGATAACTAGTAACGGACATTTCTTTAATACAAAAGACTGTTCGTTGTTTCGCTCTTTCATGTCCAAGTCTAGAATTCGCTTCCGTGGTGTGAGGACAAAAGCATTCCTCACTCCCGTGGAGACTATGGTTTGCAAGTCAGTAAGGCTCATGGCTTTCCGTTGCCTTGTTTCTGCCCGTACACATCTGCAGTGAGCATGGTGAGTGTATATTGAAGGTGACGCGATAATCATTCGATTCAAATGTTGGTTAGACTACATTGGTTACAGGTGAAAGCTAAAATTTGAAGCGTTAGATTCGCTCTTAACTATCTGCCGTTAACCCTTAATAATAGTCCTTCTTACCTACATCAGTATGTTAAAACCTCACCTCACCTCACCCCTTCTTACAAAATACAGCGTGTAACAGGCGTGCTCTTAACAGTTAATACTTTAACATTTATTAAAGGTAACGAGTCTCATCAGCAAGACCATTCAGAAATCACTACGTTGGTTGAGAGTGAATGATAACTGCTGTAACAGATCTTAGTTCCCACTTAGCAGAAGAAGCTAGAAGGTGCTAGCTATAGCCCAATTCAAAGGTCTAAAAATTATTTGCATTGCTCGCGCGGATATAATTGCACCGTCTACACTTTATATTGCACAAACATTACGCACGCTATAAATCTGCTGAACGTACCACATACAGGGATCACGTAAACAAACACAGCACGCGACAACACGTGGATGAACCAACGCTACACTGATCACTTGCTGCGTCGTTTGCTATTCTTACTTTTATACCCGCCTTTCTCAAAGCACGCCTTTTGTCGGTGACAACCTTACCAATACATAATTTAAAAACAACCTGCCTTTTTGCCACTAATATCGTTTCTGGAGATTGAATAGTAATGGTATAAAGAATTAATCTCTTAGTAAACATACCATTCACGCTGTAAATATTTGCTCCAGTCGATATTACTACCTGCTCCTCTGGGTTTCACAGCCCATGTTTCCGCCTCTATGTATATTTGTGACTACAGCGACCTATTGGGGATTCAAATATTGGACAAACATGGCGGTTTAAAAAGATCGTTCAGCACCATGTGCAACCTCAACGCACAACGCTGCAGCATCATCAAGCAACCAGTTGACTCAAAATGGCTAGCCCCGATTTTTATCGCAACGTTTCAAACCTGCAGCGATGTGGTGGCGTAACCGAGTTTTCAGGGGCTTGATTTTCTTAGAAAAAGCAAAGAAGAGAGGAGCGATGGCCAAATTACTTTAGTAAATACATTTCTGAAACTGCGAAAATAAAATAAATTACATCACAAATTACCGCAGACTAAAAGTACATTAGAATTACTTCAGAGTAATAGAATCAGTTTGACATTTATTTTCAATGCATCGAGTCAGTCATTCGTGCTCATTTTATTTACAGTATATGTACCAAAACTCAGGTCTTTCTGTTTACACCGAAAAAGCCCGATGCACCACGAACCGAACGATACTGAACGGTCGTCCTGCTGGCGTACACGACATGAGCGTTAAACAATATGAGTAGCTTCCTCTTTAGATGTGACTAAAAAGAGTCCACTGACCTGTTTTCCGGTTCATTCAACAGGAAATGTTATTAGTTAAAAGGTGCTATTTCCCTCTTACTCAAGGAAAATGACCAAAAACCCGTGTCGGTATGTTAAGTAGGGCCATGGAAGCTCGATCTTACAATAAATTGTTACCTGAAACATTTACCTTGCGGAATCTAATCCTATTCTCACAAAAGCACTAGTTGACGTATTCCCGGTCATGCCTCTCAAGGAATATTGTTCCCCAAAACCCGAAAAGCCTAAGTTATTGCGCGTTATCACACAAAGGAGTTGGACATTCGCTGGGCGGAAGCGTCGCAACCTAAAGAAATGGATACCTCGAGCTTACTAAAAGTGTGTACTTTCCCATCAAACGGGTAGGTCTGAAAAAAGGGGCAGTGAGGCATACGGCGAGCGGTAGCTGTTTTGCTCGATTTCAGTTTTTTCCGAGTGCGGAAATCGCCTTCACTTAACAAGGCCAAGAATACGCATAAAACGTCTGGGGCCTTGACAAGGCGTTTGTTGTTAACTAATTATTCCGGTCGTTACTTCTTCACAATGATCGAAGCTTACGGTTTGACCTTGCTTGACACTCCAGCAAGAAGGCTGGAGATCTATTTGTCCTGTCCTCTCAGGTTTTAAAATGTGCTGACTTCGCTTGTAATGTGCCCTTCGCCTTTGGGCCCTTAAGCCGTTTATCCCTAAGCGGACAGTGGGGTGGAAGCTACGGAAGAGTCAAGCGTCTATCTTTCGCCACATAACCGGGCTCTCGCTCATACCTGCATGCAGAGGAAGGGGCGGGTCAGGCGATCAAACGAAAATGGTTCATTGCTTCTTGTGACCTGGTATAGCTCCCACCGCAATGTCAGATTATGTATGAAAAAAGTATAATGTCGTCGTGATGACGAAACCGCAGCGAATCTGCTTGCAGTGTTCGTGAGCCGTGGTCTTCCAGTGATGTCTTTGCATGTAAGCTTTTTTTCTTTCGCCTTTCCAGCCACCTTTGTGCGGCCGTCGAGCTCTTCGTACGAGGTTTTGCGTTCAGATGGCTGTCGTTCATTTGCTCCGTTGTCTGTTTCACGAAATTTCTCTATAAAAATATTTGTTATTTTATTTTAAGGGCGAAGCTCCTTAGGTGCTAGCCATGTCCGTATGTCCGTCCGATGTCCGGCTTCTGGTGCTCGTACTCACGAGCACGCGAGCACGTGCTCCCGTGCTCGTGTAGGGCAAAAATAAAAAAAAATAAAACCGCATCTCCACGTGCTGAATGATGTTGATTTTGGCTTAGCTCTGGTCGTGCTTGTCTGCGTAGACGGTTAGCCACAGCTTGCCGAGCTTTTCGTTCGTTTTCATCCATGTCAGAAAGAGAATATGGGCCATTGAACTTGGTTATATACGCATTTCAGCATTTGAACGCAGCCTGACATGGATGAAAACGAACGAAAGGCTCGGCATGCTGCGGCTCAGCGTCTACGCAGACAAGCACCACCGGAGCTTCGCCCCAATCAGCGTCATTTACCCCGTGGCGGTGCGTTTTTTTCATAAAGTTGGAAACTGGGCTTTTCGTATTTTGGGATAAAAGTAATTTAAAAATTAAGGAGTATTTTTTTTTAATTTACTGACTGAAAGTAATTCATTGCACTACTGAATCGCCAGCCTATAAGAGTAATACATTACATTACTCATTATCAAAATAATTAATTTCATTATCGTAAATTTGTTACTGAAATTTCATTAAATTAATTTCATTACAATAATCTCTCGAAAGGACTTCCTACTGTCCTTCCACGACGCTATGGATGATGAAAAACGTGAAATGGCTGGTTCACGCGGTGGCGTAGGTTGCGTTAAGAGCAACCTAGGTAAAAAGCTGATACTAGAGTTGCCACAAAGCCACCGGGACAACTGTTTCATCTTGCAAACCACCAACAACATGCAATCAAGGAAGCCAAAAGAGACGAGCAGCAAACGCGAAAAAAACTGTTCCGTCTAGTTCACGTTTTCTTTACAAGTGACGTCCGTTTCGTTGGAGTCGCGAATACTCAAGCACAACCTTATGTCGCAATGGAACCAAATCTACAGACCCGCAGCACGCCGTCTCAATGCGCAGCTGAATATAGACCAACCAAAATATTGTCTGAAGTGCAGCTATATATATATATTTATATATTAGTCTCAATTTTGCAATAAAGTAATTATATTTGTTAAAATGAGCCAATATTATCACACTTTTTTTAGATCTTTCGCGTTTTCTTGGTTTAAATTATCTGCAGAATTTCTAGTTCCCTTCAAAACGAATATGGCGTCTTTTTCGTGCGCGTCGGTGGGCACTTCAATATAGTTTATCGTCTGTACCTTTTGTGATCTGGCCCCGTATTCGCTCCGTAGGCTTTTCCAAAAGTTTGGCAACAAACAAATTGTCAAAACAAACCCAGTAGGTGATATGCAACGTGCACGAACTAGTGAGAGAGAGGAGAGCGGGACTTTCCTTTATTACTGTACACCGGTTTGTTAGCGAGTTGGCCGGCGTAAGTTAGCTGGGGTGGGTATTGAGCCCATGATCTTTGCCCTATTGGAAAGACCACTTCAAACTAGTACAAGTTTCAGACTTGGTTATTGCTCCAGTTTGACGAGTTTCATAATGGTTGCAAGGTGGTACGAACCGGTCACACTGGTTGACTGGTCATGGCGGTTAAACTCGTCATACTAAATGAGGGGTCATGATGGATGAACTGGTCATGGTGGTTGAACTGATCACACTGGCTGACTTGTCACGTTGGTTCCACAAAACAAATATTTTCAATTGTTCACGCGACACTGCGCTACTGATTTACTATACACAAATGTAGACAAAATACGCCTATTACGAGCATCAGCTGGACATACATTGAGCGCATACACACACACGGCTCATGCAAACATCAATAAAACCGCATTCTAGCCCGATCACTACGTCCGGGCTTTGCGTTTCAACCTTTTATACTGGCCGTTTTGAACGTCCGGAATTTCTCGGTGACCGCCTAAACAATAAAAAATATTCCCAGCAAGTCGATTTTTTTCCAGCAATGTCATACCTCTGAGAGTATTTCGAAGGGCTCAGGGGATGAATCTCTTAGTAAAAGGTAAACGCTCGTTCATGCCGTAATTATTTGAAAGCCAATAAATCAAAGTGAATAGGCCAAAAAATAAAGTGAAAAAGAAGCATCAAACTGGTGACCAGTTAATCCCGGTAGGCCAATCGGGTGACCAGCTTGGTCGATCTGGTTACCAATTGGACAAGTTCGGTCAGTCTGGTGACCAGTTCGGCGTCTGGTGACCATTTCGGCCAATCTGGTGACCAGTTAGGCCAACATGGTGACCAGTCAGGCCAATCTGGTGACGAGTTAGAAGGCAATCTGGTGACCAGTTAGATCGATATGGTTACCAGTTAGACCAGTCTGGCTACCAGTTGCACCAGTTTGATTTCTTGTTAGACCAGTCTGACCAGTCCAAATAAATACCAGTTTGACCAGTTAGATTTTTAAACTGGTCTCTCCAATAGGCTGGGTTCCGCCGCGCGAGCTTTCGCTCTACGTGTTCCAAGCAGAGGTGCGCCACCGTCTCTTTTGTAGGGCCAGCGTTAACTGAGCGCGATACAGATAGAACTTGACATCGCTTCGTAGCGTCTGCATGTTCCCATTCTGAAGTATCGCGCCCATGCTATGTTTTTTCATCAACGGAAGAGTTTACGCATCAATAACCTCAAAGCACTGCAGCGCTGATAAAATGAACACCATCACTTAAATCATTGTGGCATATCTGCGTCTGTCGCAAGACAGACAAAATTTGAGGTGAACTAACATGGTGTAATTTACCTCTTGATACTGTCTCAGTGGTTCTGCGAAAGCATCGGCTGGTGATTAAAAACAAATAAAGCATTAGAAAAGAGACGCCATTACGCTTGCGTGCTCGGCAATCACAACTCAGAAACCTCAACCGTGATCCTCATACGAAAAGAAGAACTGTACCATAGGCGTGTGTTTAAAGCCCGTACCCAAACTGAAATCGAAACAATAAAAGTCCAAACCTATTTGTAGCGATAACAGAAAAGGCAGTTCGCTGGCAAACCGCATCCGCCGCCGCTTCGCAAGTGCAGCTCAACCTCAAGAGCGAGTGCGCCACTAGGGCTGAGAACGTCACACTTCATACATAGAGTATGAAACACGAGTTTCTATATTCGCCTACACCTCTAAGTGAAGTAGAGCAGGCAAGCAGACATCCAAAGATTGTCGACGTAGATGGTCCCTATCAAGCTGTTATATAAATACTAGCTTGAAAAGAGTTGTGGTTCATCATCACGGAGAGAGCCGAGTTACACTGTACTGCCCCTTGAATTATCACAATTATATATATTTATATATATATGAATTATCACAATATGTATATAAAGCTTAACAAATCTGTTAAGCTTTAAGAAAACACCCTATATATATATATATATATATATATATATATATATATACATATATATATATATATATTACATATATACAGGTTCTTTTTTTTTAAAGCTTAACAGATTTGTTTACAAAAGGCCGTGAAAGTTACACATATGCCGCCTGTGGAGGTGAGTTATACGACCAGGGGGACATATTATAGGGGGCTAATCGTAACGATCAGTCGTCTAATTATTTAAAATTCGTTAATCAACTTTTTAATAATGAAAATAGACACATGGCTTCAATTAGAAACTTGCTCAGCGTCATCGAAAACCACTAAATCAGTCATTTTCAGAGAGACTTTCGGCGCGCGAGAAGCGTGGTTTTGTACTAACGTTACCACTCGTGGAGCAGGTACAAGGCTGGGGCTAGATAAGAGATGGAAAAATCGCGCGGACACCTTATCGCAACCGCTAGCTCTGTACCTGCACCACGAGTGGTAACTTTAGTGCACTACTACGCTTCTCACGCGCTCAAAGTCTTTCTGAAAATTACTGATTTAGTGGTTTTCGATGACGCTGAGCAAGTTTCTAATTGCATCCATGTGTCTATTTTCATTAATTAAAAAGTTAATTAACAATTTTTAAACAATTATTCGACTGATCGTTACGATTAGCCCCCTATAATATGTCCCCGTGGCAGTATAACGCACCTCCACAAGCGACGTAAGTGTAACTTTCACGGCTTTTTTTAAACAAATCTGTTAAGCTTAAAAAAACACTCTCTCTCTCTCTCTCTATATATATATATATATATAAACGAAGATGTGCAAATGATGGAACCGTACTTAATCCAATAAGTCAAAGAATCAAAGTTTTTCAGGAACCCGCCGAAAGCCAAAAAATGGCGGAGCCAGGACTGGACATTGGGAGGCCCAGAGTTCAAATCCTGGCTCCGCCGTTTTTTGGCTTTCGGCGGGTTCCTGAAAAACTTTGATTCTATGACTCATTGGATTATGTACGGTTCATTCATCTGCACATATTCGTTTATATTCTCCTCGGACACCACGTACGATGGTTTGAAGTGCCCGTGCTGTATACTCAATGACGTGGCTCTTGATTCTCGCAGATGATGATGATAATACCGTGTCTCTAAAGCTCATAAACAAAGAATACTACATATACACGGGACGAGACAAACAGTGGTAGGATTTCTGGAGCAAAAACGAGCACGTACCACGTGACACTAAGCGTCGTACCGCGTTCCACGCGGCGGCGTGTGTTTCCAGAACACCTCCGATTGGATACATTTCGTTTCTTGTGCGTTAATAAGACAGGTAGGAAACGCGAGAAAACCAAGGTAGAGTGGTGTAGAGGTTCAATAAAGAAAAAAAAAAAGTAGAGTGGTGTTGAGGTTAGCACACCCGACCGGACATTGGGAGGTCCAGAGTTCAAATCCTGGCTCCGCCGATTTTCGGCCTTCGGCGGGTTCCTGAAAAACTTTGATTTTTTGACTCATTGGCTTAAGTACGGTTCATTCATCTGCACAACCTCGAAGACCACGTACGATGGTGTGAAGTGCCCGTGTTGTATAAATAAATATATATATATGATGTCTTTTAGATAATGACGGTATCTCTGTAATGTAGAATTAACGTAGCCATGCGGATTTCGCAATCCCATTAAAGTTTCCCAAGGACTCAGGACTTGGGAGACCCCTGGTATGCCTTTCAAGGTATACCAGAGGTCTCCCAACTTTATAGCTAAGGGACCGGGTTAGGTGTTTTTTGCGGCCTTGAGGGCAAGATAATAAGCAACTAAATAACACGAAGCGTTTGGTGAGCGTCGCAACGCGATATCTTTACACGCGCTTATTTATGCGCCAGTAGGGGCGGGCCTGCTAGTGACGGGCCGCGGCGCGGGGGTCACTGCGAAAGCCGCGGCCAGTCGCGGGCAAGTGGGGCACCCTCCGCGCTTTGGATCCGACACGCGTAAGGTGTTTTCGAGACCCCCGATTAAACGGTTATCCGAAAGAAGTCATGAGTGTTCATCAGTTTAACGCTCAAAACAATAATAGAAGAATTACTGAATCCTTCAGACATCTCAGTGCCGAAACCTTTAATGAAGGGTCAAATTGTCACGAGACATTTTGAAATGTATCTTCCAGTCTGTCGGAAGTGGGCGGTAATTCCAGACGCTAAAACCCAGACGTGGGGAGTAATCCCTTCAAGTAAAGGCTTACTTGTAATTCGTCACCTCCTAAAGTGATCTTGTAATTGCCACTTACTTTTTTTGCACCAGTAATTTGTAATGTAATTTTGTTACAAAACATTTTAACGGATTACTGTAATTACAGGTTAATTTTTAAAAATATGAACGTAACACAGAACTGGAGCAATATAAGCAGGAAATTCAGCCGCACAAAGATAGAGAAATTCCGACAAATTGGAAAACATCGAGAGGAGAAGAGTGACCAAAATAATAACCCGATTTTTTATGACCGGTCACCTGATGCACTAGAAAAACGTTGAAGGCATCTAGAAACATGCGAGGAAAAAAATACCATGGCGACAACGCCGAGTAGGCTCTTTCCCCTTCCACCGCCTTTAAATGGTGCTTTACATCTCCTGGGCGACAGAAACTTTTTCGGATTTATTTGTTTCTGACTTTTACCGCGTTTCACCCTTGCCAACTTCTTCGACGGCTCTCGCCACCTGCACAAAGCTACAGGCACGAGACTGCCACTTTGAGACGTGGCGAACACGCTCGAAAGGCCAGTTCCAAAAGGGAGCTTTCGTTGGTCGGTTCCTGACCTCCGAATCTCGTAGCATAGGAGGTAGGCGCTGCTACTGAGCATGCGCTCTGCTTGCTTTGTATGCAGAATTCCAGGGATCATTTCCGGTCGCCGTATGCTAGCGGGATAGTGGGTGCGGTTGCAGCGTCTGTTGTCTCGTCAGTTTACAGGTGAACGGAGTGGACCTACATTCTTTCTCTTAAATAAAGTATTTTATTTTTTACCTGGACTACCATAATGCGGGAGTTTGAGAAATGCAAAGTAGTGTTACAGAACATTCTTGAAAACATCAAAATTGGTTCTAATGTTTTCCTGGTACGTTTACATGAAAAGAGACGGGAAAGTAATTTGTCAATTAACGAGTGAAGTACTTCGTTAATGTTTAGCAAAAGTAATTTGTTACGCGAATAAATTAGATTGGAGGCTCGGCAATTTGTAATTGCCATTCATTACATCTTTCGAGTAACGGGAACAAGTCTTCTAAAAACGCCTCTGCGCAGCGGCAAAACCACTTAATTGTTCAAATGTTATTATAAGTGCGGTTTGTATCTAGGGATGAAAGAACGCAGATCCCACGGCGCTCATATAAACATAAGCTCATTCAAAGCGTACGCGTAGCACCTGAAGATAATTTAATAAGGCAGGCGAGCTGATTAAATTTAAACATTCCTAAACCCGAGATGGAGGTTACAAAGAGGAGATAAACACGAGACGTCTCGATTGACACGTCTCCTCTCAAGACGGCTCAGCTTGAGGCGTCTTGTGTTTGTCTCCTCTTTGTAGCTCCCGTTTTGAGTTTTAGAAATGTTAACGTAGGAATGGACATTTTTCTCCAGCCTGAAATAGAGCTGCCTGGAAGGAACCTGCCAATATTGAGAACAATATATTTACGGTTTATTATCGTAAATACGACTTCATATATACTACTTGTTGAGTAAGAAAACCAGAATTATTAGCGAAGTGATAATAATTAACAAATTTAGCCAAGAACATCAACAACACATTAATTTTTGACTCTGTTGTTACGTTTCCGTTAAGTCTCACGCAACATGCGTGTAGAGATAAAGCATATGTCTCATATCATTTGATTACATAATCTAAGAGGCAGTTACTCAGTCACAACTAACATTATTCTTTCTCACGATAATGCATTCGTTGCTTCTCGGTGGATCTGAATTGACTTTAACTCGTTCCAAAACCGAATTGCGACTCAAATCCGATCAAGTATATATTTCTACGTTTAGGGGCTGCTCCTCCAATACCTGTCTTGCACATTACAGACTCAGATTGATCTCGACAACATTGTATGTTGAGAAAAAGATCGTATAAAAACAAAGCGCTACAAGGTAATAAGCGTGTCAGAGACAACTTCTTCATGGGAACTGCATCTTGAAGAGGACAGTCAGTGATTAAAATGATAATAAACTTTCCTTTCTTTTTACAAATCAAACAATTCCCCTCAGAGGCTCCAATTCAGGTTGACGTTCCTATGGATATACAGTTGTTTTTAGCCACCTTCTGAAATTACTCAGCCTTGAAAGAAAAAATTGTATTATAAAACATCAAACACGTTGTATTTGTTTTAATTAAATTTAATTTAGCATATACCTTTAGTTCGACGTGATATACTTTTTTCGCTCTTTGCATGGTATGTAATCCATAAGAATTTTTAATACAAATTTAAAAGAAATTTTTTGTGTTAATCCTGGAATCAGGTTTCATTCGAAATAGGAGACTCGTCATTGTGAATAAACCTGGAGACAAATAACGAAAACTGGGGACAACCACAAGACTGTCTCTAATTTAGGGACGGTGTTGTTGTTCCCTTCTTTCGTTTCTTGTCTCGAGGTTTTTTCGCTATGATCGTACAACAGCTCGCCAGCGCCATAAATCTCATTTTAGCAGACTCTTAGTTTACGCGTGAAAATGCTGGCTTTATAAGGTTGGTTCATATGTTAACTAATGACAAACATTTCGTAATTCCTTAAGATTTTTTTTTTTGTGTTCACGTCCAGGTTTAAAAAGCCCTTCTGTAGTTTTCTCGGAGCACCACTTTCAGCGCTCCCGTTGAGAATATGGTTTGCTAATCAGCTAAGTGTATGGCTTTCCCTTGCCTCATCTCTGTCTGTACACATCTCCACCGAGCGTCGTGAAAGTTCGTTGAAGGAGACGCAACAATCATACGATTCAACTGTCGGCGTGGTTTGTACCGTGAAGCCGCACTCATACTGCTTATACATGATACCAAACGCAGTCTGCATTCATATTCTAACTCGAGTCATCGCGAGATTCGTGCTTCAAATTTCACATGGCAATCCGTCTAAGAAAACATTTGGCACGCGGCATTCGAAACAAGGGCGTTGCAGTAACTCGTGTTTCCAAACTATTTTTTTTAATAATGCATGAGCAGTATTACTCTCGTTTTAGAGTTGTTCTTAAGTTTCCGCTGTTGTCTCTTATAAAAGCGCTTCATACTGATTTCAGTATATTAAAACATCATCCTTTGCATACGTCAAGCTTATAAAACGAGTCACCACACGAATTATTTGCTCCTTGTTGGTCGTAAAACTGCGATGTTCTCATAACA
Organism: Ixodes scapularis; assembly: GCF_016920785.2. NCBI lineage: Eukaryota > Metazoa > Arthropoda > Arachnida > Ixodida > Ixodidae > Ixodes > Ixodes scapularis. Next base: position 16,156,544 of record NW_024609846.1, read on the forward strand.
AATATTTACTTGCTCAAAGGTTTCATCCGGGGTTCCAGCTTGACGGTTAAACATTTGTGCTGCTTAATGCCCTGCGTCAGCAAAAACGCTGGTTCTGTTTTCGTTATCCTTTTGGTCAGCGTAAATAAAAGGTACTCTAAGAAATAAGGTCGTAGTGCTTACTAAATTTCTGTTCGTAACTGCTTATCACATATGTTACTAACCTTCGGCCGCACCTAGTAACAGGTGTTTCCTTAACAGTCACTAACCAAGGAACTTACTTAAGGCAAATAGTCTCATCTGTGAGACCAAGTAGAAACCACTACATTGGTTTAGAATCAAAATGGAACTCGTGTAAAATATATAGCTGCCACTTAGCTTAAGAATCTAGGTGGTGCAAAGGTATTACACAATTCAAAGGACACAAATATATTTGCATTGCTCGCGCAGTTAGCTCCATATATCCTACACTTTATATTGCACAAATACTTCACACATGATCAATCGGCTGGACGCATCACACGCATGCAGACTTGTACACGCCACTAAGAAAATGTCAGCAAATACATATACATTTACCCAACGCAAAATTGTAATTTGTAACTAATTGCTCTTATAATTACTCTTGCGTAGAAGTAAGTGACCATTACTTCAAGGAGTAATCGGTTAGTCTCGCAGAGTAACTTTAACTTTATGTCGTAGGGTGAATAAAAATAGAATATCAGCGCGAAGTCTAAAACGAGTGTAGCACGGATCGGCCGTCCCACAGCGCAGAGTTCTTCAGCTAGATGTCTGGTGAGGAAACGGCAGCGCAGCGTCCCTCCATTGCGTGAAACAACGACTAGGACACAAACAGCGGATGCACGGAAAAGGTGACAGGAATGTGGGCAACCTGAAGCTTCTAGAAGAATAGGTAAGAAAATAGAACAAAATGAAATAAACATTTGTAATTCCAAAGTATGAAAGATGCTCTTTCATCATTTTGAGCAGCCTGCCAGTTACGGCCGTTTTCAGTCAATTTTGGTGTTGAACTGTATTTTAGCGAAATAATTGGCACTTCCACTCTTGTTGTGACATTATACTAACTCTCGTAGTTACTATACGCGAAGAGGTCACTGTTAATTGTCTCGAGCTTTTGGAAGGCGCGCAATCGTTACATATCCTCCTTTCTCTATGTTCCAAAGAAAAGAAAGAGTGAAGTTAATAATATAACAGACGCGCAGAGACCTTCTATACAAACTCGCCAAAACTTAAACAGTTCTTTATTTGTTTTTTTTTTGTTTTTTTTTTTTTAGAAGGCAATTTTTCGATATTGGGAGATTTTGGAGTATTCTTGGAACCGAGAGCCAAGGTTTTGTATAACTGCGCTTTACTCTTTTCTAGTGGGCGAGCAAGCTGCAGTTTGCAAACAAAATAGCAAAACAAAAAATGAATCTAGGTGTTAGGCGACCTGAAAAGGCTTTGAGCCTCTGGAGACTGCCAGGCCCTGCGCTTCATAAGTGCAAGTGATAATGTGATTTAGGTAATGCTCATCTTACAAAATAAAATGAACAAATTTGTTTGGTGTTTATATTCCCACTTTTTTCTTACGTGAATAAAAACAAAAATGTGACGGATTAAACCATTCGCTTACCTAAATATCTAATGCGATTGCTTTACAATTCCTCTGTAAAATATGTAAATATTGCCTTACAGACTTACGTATAAATATAATGAAATAGATGTAATTTCGTTACTTGTAACGAATTACGTAAACATCCACATACAGGGATGACATGCACAAACCGAGCTCACAAAAATAAGTACATGAATGCCCGCTACACAAATCACTGCCTCTCTCGGTAGATTTTTTTTTATTTACTTTTATACCCTCCTTTTTGAAAGCAGATTTACCTCAGTGATAACCGCAGCAATCAATAATTGTTCAAAAAAACCTATTTTTTAAACTAAAGTTTTCTTTTTTCGACGATGATTTTGAATGGTAAAGGGATACATATCTTAGTAAATACAACATTCCCGCAGTAATAATTTGCGACGGCCAATGTAACTACCTGATCCTCTGAACTTCAGAGCCCTGTTGCCGCCTTTCTGTATGGACAACTTAATGTAGCATTGAATCAATAGCTACAGAGCGGCAGCACGCCGTTTCACTACACGACTAAATATAGTTCTAAGTAAATAATTTGTTGGGCGTAACCTAACAAAATCAAAAAGTATTTACCATTGTCATTTTTGCACAAATTCGAAGATGCAACAATAACATTATTCAAGATGAGCCGAACGTATAGCATTTATTTTTTAGCTCTTTCGGGTTTTCTTAATTTAAGTTCACCTGAGGTCTTCGAGTTCCATGCAAAACAAACACGATGTCTTTTTCGTGTTCGTCGTTAGGTGCCATCGGTATTGTTTATCGTCGGCGCCTTCTGTGAGCTCTTCCTTTGTTCGCCCGTAGGATTTTCACAATGTTTGGCCACCAAAAGTCGTCACAGCAAACCAAGAAATTGATGGGCAACGTGTACGCGTAAGTGAGTCAGAGGGAAAAGGGACCATTTATTCATCCGGATACCGGCAGCGAGGCCACCGGCCTAAATGAGAAGGAGTGGGTATTACGCCCGCGATCCCTGGGATCTGCTGATAGAGCTTTCGCTATGCGTATTCTGAGCTGAGGTGCGCTAACACCCCCCCCCCCCCCTCCCTCGTGCGCCTAGCGGAAACTCAACGCTATCCAAATAGAGTTTGAGTTCGCGCCGTAGACTGCGCGTGCTCCTATTTTTGCATTTCGCCCCGCGCTGTGATTTTTCAGCAACAGAAGAGTTTGCCCAGTCATGACCTCAAAACAGTGCAGCCCTGGTAAAATTCAAGGCATTACTTAAATTGTTGTCGCCTATCTGTGTCGGTAGCAAGACAAATAAAATTCGACGTGATCTAACACGGTCTAAATTACCTTGTCATACTGTCCGAGCACCTCAGTCAAAGCGTTGGCTTTAAATTGAAAACGAATGAAACATTGAGAAACAGACGCCACTATGCTTGCATACTCGATCGGCGATCGAAACTCAGCTACATCAACCGCCATTCTCATACGAAGTGAGGAACAGTAGCAGATGCGTATTAGTCACGACAAAACCCAAACTGAAACCAAAACCAAGGAAGACGGGTGCAACTTGGCGCGGTTATACAAACGTCAGTTCTGCCCCCACCCCGTTGATAGCTTTCTCTCATTGCCGCAGAGAGACGTCCCCGAGTATAGCTTAGCATTTTCATGGCTGTTTAGAAGTGAAGAGTTCTCGTGCGCGGCTTCGATCGGCGTTCAAGTAGCTCGCGGAACTACGCACTTCCAAGGAAGAGCTCTGCGGCCGCCCCATTTTGCGACCCGGACGACCACTCTCAGCCAGAAAGTTTTGTGAACCTTCTAAGCTGTTGAAACCCGGTCAGCGCGACTCCCCACCTGTATTGTTCTTTAGGAGTTTGCCGGACGTTGTTGAAAGTTTTGATTTATTTGCCTGTTCAGGATGTGTGCCCTTTTCGGTATGATCTTCCCTTGTGAGAACCAGAGAATACCAGGTCTCGTCGACGGCTCGGCCTTCGCAGCTTGCCGACGAAGAAAGCGAGCATCAAACAGTTCGCGACGCGGGCCATTAGATTTTCTTCGATGATTGACTCAGTAGAGATAATCTTCGAAATGTTTCCCACCTCTGTTCGCTGTCTTCGCAAGAAATAGCTGTTGGGTCCAGGGTAAATGGCGGAACAAATAAATCCGTTTTTTTTAATGTAAAAAAAAAAAAACTTTTCATAAAATTCCCTAAATTAAACCGCATTCCATTCCAATGTCGTGAATGGACCGTTCGTCGACACTATATATTGGATATGCCGTGTTATCTGGTATCTTTCTTGAATAAACCATTTTGCGGGTCACGCAGCACCGTACGGTACGTGCAACATATTGTTCGATTGATAAGACTTGTTGGATGTCATGTTGTGACCGAGGAATACCGATGACTTTCGGTTTTCTTGAGTGGAAAAATATTTTCGGCAGTTGATATCCTTATAGGTTGACACGGCTGAGTGTAGGGCATCTTGAAAATCTGCATAAAATACTACAAATATTCAACCTGTCTTTGATTTTGCTCTGTCGCGTACAGGGCCACCAAAAATAGCTTTCATTTGTTTTGTTTTTTCAAGAACTTATACATTGCTTTTTTTAAGCATAGAGAGATTGTATTCGCCACAAGACACAAACAATGAAATGAAACGGATAAATTTAGCCACAACCAGTGTCCGGAGTTTCGTTTACGCAGGCTGCTACTCCTTTTTGAAGAACTCACAGCCCAGTGCAGTTAGCCAACACAGACGTACTCTCTCAAACACGGGAACACGCGGTGTAAAAAACTGCATTCGAAAATGTCGCTGGAAAGATCAATAGAATTGAGTGCGTAAGCACATAAAGTCGTAATAGAGAGCTTTCGATGATTGATCCCATACCTCCAATATCCATGATAACGATAAGATGCTTGGGGAAAAACGGCGACGGTGTATCGGTCATTGCTGTCGGAGTCATCGGAACGATCTACTAAAACTCTCTAATGATCACTTTCCCGATTTGCTCAACTGGTATGGCAACCGAATTTAATGCCCGTGGAATATTTGAGGTGAAGCAGCTAGTTGAAAAGCAGCAATGGCCATAGATGCAGCTACAACTAGATTTTCGTTAGACTGTAGAGTTAGAATTCTTTCGGTACGCAAACGAGAACAGTCCCTGTTTCGCGATGAGTTTAAATCCATTACAGAAAACGATTCCCTACTTCTTTATTCTGGCACTTTACGGCCGTAAACCCAAAACTATCCCTGCTATATCTCAGGTAGGGTACACTCTGCAACGATGTTGCCTATTTGTAGAAAAGAAAATTGTGCATTCCAAAATCGAATATTAAAGTCGTGCATACATTCACTTTTTTGCAATCACGATTTCCAACGCAAATTGTGTGTTTGAATGTGCACTCGCTAACTGGATGGTTACAGAATCTGCAAGTCTAGCACGCACAGACGAAAGTGATACGCAGTATAAGTGCGGAAAGCGCCAAAAAGTAAAAGATATTTCTGCAAGAATCATCAACGGTACCGAGGCTCTCCCGGAACACTGGCCCTGGATGGTCGCATTCTATAACTCAAACGATACCTTTGCATGCGGAGGGGTCTTAATTGGCGAGGAACATGTAGTAACGGCACCACATTGTTTTCGGTAAGTGATTTTTCTTTTCAAATTTAATGTAAATATTTATTTTTATTTGTTTTCATATAATACTTAATTGCTGTCTCGCATATTCCCAGTCCGTTCTTCGTTAGTTTCAAGGGTTATTCCACCACTCCATGTGCAGTGCGGTTTGAGGCATGAAGCAACACACGCGTTTCTGCTTTTTGCAGCGTGAAATTCGCATTTGATGGCGGCACATAATTAGACAAGACACCCGATAACCAAATTTTATTTAAAGTTTAAACAATTATCGTGTGTCAGGCATTCCGTTTACACGTGGTGAGAAAATTGGCCTTTAAACTCCAGTATGAATTTCTAACTTGAGGCCAATAAACGATATTGTACCTGTCAAAGGGGTAGAACGCAGGTTCTATCTCAAATCTATTAATGAAATTTGTATATTAGTTCTAAATATAAAACAAAAAAATGGTTGTGTGCAACCATTGTTTTCTCTAGCGGTATTTATGTTTACCGCCCACCCTGCTTAGACCTCGAAAGGTCCGCAGTATGTACAAAAAAAAAATAAATAAATAGATAAATAAAACTTACTAAATTCGGTAAAAGTAACTGTCTGCTTTTTCTTTATGATTAAAGAAACCAAGACGCTCATGAGTTTTCAGTTCGTCTTGGAACCACACTCAGAACCAATGTTTCTCAATGTTACACTCCACAAGAGTCTAATATACGCGACAAGAAAACCAGAATTGCGGAAGTATCTCCAAAATTAGATGAAGAATACAATGAGGATTCTGAAATCCAGGTGATCTGTGTTGAAGTTGAAAGCTTCTGCACCCCTATTCAAGACAACTGTCACCTTTTCATGGTACGTAAAGAGCAACGGTCCTAACACCTTTAAATGTTGTGCATCATGCATTTTCTATATTACTTTTGCAGAAAGACATTGCGGTTGTAAAATTAAAAACGAAAGTCAAATATACTGACTATATTCAGCCAATCTGCCTTCCGGAAAACTGTGTCGATCCCCCTGCAAGCAGTGCATCCTATGTTGCTGGCTGGGGACAAATATATGGTAAATGGCCTCATTTTAATATTTACTAAAGACGCGATTCATAATAAAATACAACTCCGCAACCCTGAAGGATTTCGTAATTTATAAATTGAACTGGTAATTAAAAAGCAATTCTTTTGAATTTTGTGACATATAGCTTATGCGTTGATCAGACTGTGGTTGGTGTTTCACACATGCTGGCATACCAATAAGCACCCGGAATGTACAATCATTCGTATGGCCTTTATTAATATTTCAAATAAATATTTGTTTTACTCCCAGAGTATCACAGTCTAGATGAATATGAAGGTTATTTTGAAGTCGAAGACGAAATAGACGATCCTCAGATTCAGAAACCCATAAACAAAACATCAAGTGAAGTAACTAGCGTCGAATCACAAACGGAACAAGGAGGAATCGGTTTCTTTCGAAGCGCAAACACACTGATGGAACGAAAAATGGATCTCGTGGATCAGGAGCAATGCTCTGCCCAAATGAAAAGCGAAGTTCCTGGCTACATCATTTGCACAAATGGAGGATCATGTCGTGTGAGTACAGAACACCCTTGAACTGTGCTTCGTATAACACTCAAATATCATATAATAAATCTTATTTCTTCTTGCATCTAAGTTCATAAAGCCTGCAGTTCATTTTAGTGTAACCCTTTAGTCCTAAATGTTTGTCCAGCCGATCGTTCGTCCGTCCGTGTCATCATTTCACCGCTGTTCAGCGAGGAAATCGACTTTGCCTGTCCTCTCACGTTATAAAATTGGTTCCTGCGCTAAATTGAGCAGGAATATCGGAATCACGTCACCTGAGCGCCAATTTAATTTTTTAGCTAAATATGAAAACAAAATTGATGTCGCGTGATTTAAAATCCGATTTAAAGATATTGCAATTGTTAAAGAAGAAAATTACATCACGTGACTTGTCAGGCGGTCCTTGCGGTAAATTAGATTTCCCGCTAAATTTAAGAGGAAAATATTTGTTTCCCCGCTAAATTTAGGACGGAAATATGTGTCACGAGACCTTTACACCAATTCATTTTTTCTCGAACTTTACGAAGGAAATGATTCAGCATTGATTCTACTTCTCTCCCGAAAGGCTTTGACGTTTTCTTATCATAAACACGTTTTCTTGTCATAAACATATATTTCGAATCTTTCTGTTTAGTATAAAACATCAAATTCAGTCTAATAATTTCTTACGCTTTATTTTCAGGGAGACAGCGGAGGACCCTTGATGTACGAAGATAACGGTCGGTGGACTCTTATTGGTGTGGTTTCTGACGGGCCAGATGACTGCCTTTACCCGGAGAGACCTACGCTCTTTGTGAAGGTCTCGCACTTCGTGGACTCGCTTATTTTGAAATTTATGCAAGCTGAAAGTAACAATGACAAAAATGCCACGTGTGCTACGGACAGTGCCCGTAAAGAGTGTGTAACGAGGTTCTTACAGTTCTACAACGTGTCTGTAGAACCAGTATACTTCCCGAAGGGATCTACCTTCTATCAGCTCTACAACATGTCTGCAGAACCATAAGACATCCTGAAGGCATCTAGCTTCGAGTTAATAAAGAATATAAGAAAGAATGTTTACGCCTGTGTACAGTCTATTTGCCTACATTTATGATCTTACATGCTTCGTGCAAATATGCGGGATGGCTCTCGATGAAAACTGGTAATGAAAATACGGTGAGTGAGCAGAGGAGCTGGTGGAGGTGGCCTCTACTGTTACTTTTTCTACCACTGTCAACTGAATTTTCTTCGTCTGGCGCAGTCACCGGTTAAATTCATAATGAAAACTCTCTTTGCTCCTGCTATACTCGTGCTCAAAATGCAATGAAATAACCTTTCTGTTTTGTTTTTAGCAAGAATTTGTTTTTCGTAGTTTCGAGATGACATCTCTGGTCACTGAAGTGATATCTCCTATCCCTGCTGGGTTATTCCGAACGCTCCTTGGAAATACCATTCGCAAATTGATTAAAGTAAAATGTTCAGAAAAGCTTATCTTAAAAATCATAATTCGCGGTATGCAGCACTTATTGGAGCGATCGATTAAATTTGTTTAGAAGGCAGTAAACGTCACGTAACATTATGTAGTCAGGTCGGTGTGTCATGTGATACCATATAGTGAAATGTCTTCGCGTCACGTGACGTGGTCACGAGACGCCTTTACGTCGAGTGACCTTACGTCACGCGACATGGACATGTGACCTGACATCACTCAACGCCGTCACGTTTCGCGAAGTTCGGACATCAATTCGCAATTCGTTATCTTCGTAATATCGTAGCATCATGTGACCTGGTAGAAGTAACAAAGATGTGCAGGCCAGCTAGTGAACTTTTAAAGGCGATAGTAGGACTCCACAGCGGCGAAGCGCGGACGGGACCAGTTGGGCTACCCAGTTAAAACCAGAGTGGGTCACACCTCGGCTCTGCAGGGCCCAAATGTACGAGGATGGGGGCTCCATTGCAGCAAAGCGAGGGACATGCACTACTTAAGCTATCCTTTTAAAAACCCCGTAGGCCTCACCTCGCCACCGTGGGGGCGAATTTGCGACAATGCTGGCTCAACGGCGGCAAAACGTGGGCGTTCCCGAGTTGGGCTACACATCAGAAACCCCCGTGCGTCAATCCTCGGCTTTACGATCCTAAGTTAGTAATGCAGTGTGATTCACGGCGGGGAAGCGTGGGCATGCCGAAATTAGTGTCCATATAAAAACCCCGTGGGACACAACTCGGCTAAGCGGGGTCATGATGCAATGATGTGTGCTCATGGCTGCTAAGCTTGGGCGCTCCCAAGTTGGGCTAGCCTGTAAAATCCCTGGGGGTCCCACCTCGGCACTGCGGCAGCCAAATTAGCGACAGTGTGGGCTTCAGGGCGGCAAAGCGTTGGCGTGCCCCCGACTAGGGCTCCCCATGTAAAACCGTCGTGGTTCCTACCTAGACTGTGCGTGGATCATGTTAGATATGGTGCGGGCTCCACATGGCAAAGTATATGGGTATTATCGACTTGAGCTGCATAACTAAAAGCCCCGTGTGTCCCACAAAAGTCTCTGCGCGGGCCATGTTAGCAATGGGGGGTGGGGGTGGGGGGGGGGGGGGGGCAGGGGGCTCCATAGTGGCAAAGCTGGGGCATATCCGACTTGCTTGGGCTACCAATGCTAAAACTCGGTGGGTCGCACGTGGACCGTGCATAGCCCACGTTAGCAATGGTGCGGGCTCTATGGAGGCAAAGTGTAGCATGCCCAACTTGGACGGCCTAAGTAAAACCCCCGTCGGTCCCACCACAGCTGTTCAGGGGCCAAGTGACTTAAGCCATGTCCGCGAAAAAAGGGGAGACTGGTGGTTGAGCTGAGCTCGAGGTACCTTTGGACCATTTGAGGATCACCGGACACGGTTTAAGTCACACTCAGCCAGTCGTGGGTGGGCGAAACCGCCATGACTCGGGGTTCATAGTGACGCCGCTTCTCGTATACGGGTTTCCTGGCTTGGCCAGACTAGAATGATTGAGTCAGTCGCCTCTTCTACTCTCGTCTTCCTTCTTTCATTTTTTATTCAACATCATTCTTATTTATTCTATACTCTTTTCCTTCCTTTTTCTTCTTCTTAGGCGGCAAGGACCAACCTTGGGTGGAAACAGGTCCTGTCCCTGCAACCACACTTGGGTATAGTGCCCGAGTAGCTCTGGTATGTTTATTGTGCCAGCCAAGCCTTTCTTGCTAAAAGTCATTTTCTACACCCTTGCTGGGCTCCGTGGTGGGCGGTGCACCCGGGCACTGACGTTTTTCTCATATGTATGGGTTCCAAAACTAAAACACCTGATCGGGGCCTTAAAAGCTCCCGCATCTAAGTGCTATCACATTTCTCTCCGCAAAATGCAAACGACAATTTTACAAGATTTTGTGTTCTCCACTTTTGCGATGTATCAAAACTACTCTCAAAACTTTCTCCGTTTCTAGTCGCCAAAGTGCTTCAAGGCACGTTTGAAGCGAAGTATGAAGCCAAAAATCTCTTCTCAGGCGGCCTTCTTGTGGAGCTTTACGGGAAATACCAAGCTACGGCTTTGATGAATCTCCAAACGATCCATGACCTCAAGCTGCAGTGTCTGCTCATCGAACACTGAACATCATCCGTGGCGGGATCTCGGAAGATAATTTAATAGGCAGTACCGAGAAAAAAATCCCAAGAAGTTGTAGCTGCAAATCGCAGCACAATCCCACGACATGGTGAGGAACGAACCACCAAACAGATTGTTTTGGCCTTCGAGAGGCACACTTTGCCTCCCTCTATTAACGAAGGCTACATGAACTGCAAGGAGCGACCTTGCGTCCCAAATCCGCCTCGTTGCTTTCGGTGCCAGCGTATGGTCAAGGCTCGCGCACTTGCCGAGGTCGTGAGACGTGGGCCAGGTGTGGGGTCAGAAACCATACCGCTGATTGCTTCAAAACAGATAAGAAATTTGTCAATTGCAGCGCAACCATCCTGCATACTCCGGAGCTTGTGAGCACTTCAAAAGGGAAAATAAATTCTTCCCTTCAAAATTAAAGAGAACATAACCTACCAAGATGCAAAGCGTCGCCTTTCCGCTTTCCAGAATGGTTCTTTTGGCGAGGCGGTGTCCGGCACATGACCTGCACCGTCCAAGATCAGTGGCAACCTAGGTGTCTCTTGGGAACCCTGGAAAATCACTCTAGTCCTCTATGCCCAAGTTGATGATTTCTCTCCCTGGGCATTCCCTCTTTGGATGCCAGCCAGCCGAGGCACCCAGTCAAGCTAAAAACTTGGGTGCCAATGAGGCAAGGGAGGTGACTCCATTGCGCAAACCTCGCAGGTCGCCCTCTGAAGAGAGCGAGCGAGCCCCTCGCTCCTCTCACAATAAGACTTCCTCACCCATGTAACCTTCAGCTTCGACGGGGGGGGGGGGGGGGGGGGGGGGAGCACACCAGCTGATTCCCAGTGTAAGAACAGGCAGGCAATATCTGTCCGTACTTCGAGAACTCCTTCTGGTGAGGAGCGGCACTCTCGGCCAAGGTCGCTGGAGAGGGCCTCCACATCCAAAGGGCAGCATCGAGCTGCCCCTTCAGGATTTCGGGGGCAGGAACAGAGGGACTCGGGAAATATCACGGTGGGTTTCTTATAAGTTAAAAAAAATAATTCAGATTTCCGAGAATCGATACTCGAAAAAAAAGTATCATCGACCGATGATCCTTCATAATCGACCTACGGTCGACCCGTCGCTAGTCGGAATGTCTGTGACCTCTTGCCACGTGACATCTGCGAATTTTATTATTACAAAAAATATACTTTTGGCTCTCGTCCATCGGCTGGCGTCGAAACAGCAACCTTCCATTCGATAGTCTGACGCGGTACCTCTCCACCACGGATGCTTCTTTTTTTTTCTATATTGTCAGGGTTGGACAATCAACCAATCTGAACACTAAAAACACCACCCGCCGGATTTCGACTGGTGCAGTAAAATGTTAAATTTTCCAAATCGCTTTCAGCTTCTCGAAGATTTATAGCAATTCTTTGTCCGAATACATTTTCTGGTACACAGGTTTCAGTTTACATTCTTGATGTAGGAGAGGCGCACCGGCGGGCATCCAGATTAGCATGGCAGACCGCCATCCGGCTTTTCCGTGCGGCAGGTAGGCCCAGTAGCATCACAAGGTCGTAAGGGAAGATAGTGTTCCATACAGATAAGAACCGGATTCCTCGAGCCGTTAGTGGCAATACTTTCTTAAGCATGCGTTGGGGCACGTACCAAAACAGGAAGGGGTTCCAACAGCCGAGGAACACGTGCTCCACAGTCTCCGGTGTCTTTCAGAGACAACAATCCTCACCCCATGGTAAAACATGCCTTTTCCGGACAAACCCGCCACTGATGCAAGCGTTTCTGTTGTGCTTAGACGGTGTGTGCAATCGTGGGAAGTGCGTGGACTCGCCGCTCAATGACGCTATGTCAAGTTCAGATTAAAATTTGCGATACTTCTACAAGTTGGCGCTTGAGATGTACTAGTGGGAAAGTGTTGGGACATGCCGCTAAATGGCAGTATGTGCGGTTTGGATATATTTGGCGAAATTCCCATAAGGTGGCGGCTGGGATGTACTCATGAGAAAGTGCGGGTACAAGCGCTGGATGTCGCCATGCCCAGTTTGGAATAGATGTTGATATTCCACAAGGCGTCGTTTGAGACGTACTCGCGGGAAAATGTGGGGACACGCCGCTGGGTGTCCCCATGTCCAGTTTGGAATATTTGGTAATATTCCCACAAGATGTCTCTGTTTTGTGCATGTCCTTGCGGTATCCACGAACGGGCGAACGGACGGACGGGTTGACCAATTTTGGGGATTAGGGTGTTCAGTTATTGAGCATACCATATATTAAAACGTGTTGTATAGATACATCGATTCCACAAATCGCTTTTAAAAAAGCGATTTTGGTAGTAAATTGCAACCGATAATCTGGAATTCTTATTCTGCCTCTCCCGATGGTGGTTGCTTGAAGAAAGTCGAGAGAGAAGCCGAGTTTAATTCATTACATCTGAGTATGGAGCTTCAAGAGCGCTCCATTTGTAACAAAGCTGTCGTCTGTTCACTTAGTCAATGGCTGTTCCCATGTCCCCCGTCAAAAAACAGGTGGACCATATGCCCTTAAAGTTGACGGCCTATTAACCTTTAAACAGACGCACGTTGTGTTGCTCTCAAGAAGATCCGGGCAAATTCCTTGCGTTTTGTAATACGTATAAAATATTTAAAAAGGACGATCGGTTTTTGAGTTTTAAGAAAACTTAAACAACATTCAATATTTTATTTACTTCTATGTCATTGAAACCCAGTGATCTTTCAAACATAAATTCTCTGCCACCCAATTGCTCTAAAGACGTTAGTTTTGTAGAAACAGTTATTTCCTACCCCTGTTTAACTGTAGACATATCTATAGCTCAAAGTGCAGCGCATTAAGCTACACACTTAAAAAAAAGCAGCCCACAGGGAGTCGCTGCTTCCATGACTCTCTTCGCTGCCGCCATGACTCCCTTTGACACTTGACGACTCTCTTAGAAAGTCAATGATTCGTGTGACTCTGTTTTGACTCTTCCCCTTCTCAACGGGAGTCACAGTGAGCTGCATTTGCCCCACCGAAAAAAAAACTGATGTCAGAGGCACAATGTTTAGCAAACTGGGTACTACTCGACATTCACAAAATGTAATTAAAAGTTCAGGCGAGATTTAGCCACACCAAAACATGTATGTCCGAATTTGTAATCTTTGCAATTTGCCTGCAAAAAATATAACCAATTTTGAGGAATCAGTCTAAAAGTAAGTCGGATAAAGCCCTAGCAAACAGTTTCCGGTTAGTCAAGCCCAGAGTTTGAGCAATCCGCCTAATAGGCAAGTCGGGTAAAGTCTGGGCCAACAGTCTCTTAGTCTGTGGCTGCTCATTGTGCACATATTAACCCCCCTCCCCCCCTAAACGCTGTTTCGCGGCGTCCAGCCGGAAAGCCAAGCCCCGCCGTTTCCCTATATATGCACCTCTAGAAAGGAAGTCCCATAGCGTTCAGTTCAAAGTTTCGTGGACATTTCTTTTTTCAATAATAACTGTGCAAAAAAAGGAAAGGAAGAAAAAGCATGCACAAGTTTCGTCGACATTCATTTCTCGCAAGAATAATTGTAAAAACAAAACAAAAAACACGTATGTTTATATTTTGCATCGAACCTGGGTTCGCTCCGTATGACGCGGACATCTTTCCACATAGCTACACCTGCGAGTGCTCGTTTTGAAAATTCGTTTTATACGAGATCCAACAAGTTTCGCGTCGTGCGTATTATTCTAAACCGAATCCTGCGTCTGCATTTTACATATTTCTAGAACTGTCGTGGGGTGCGTCTCCGGGAGTGAGTGAAGGTGCAGCAGCTTATTCAAGACAATACTCCGTTTCATACATAGCGTGCAACGCAGTCAAAGCTAGCGCACCGGCTTGCATCGCCGACCGTGTCTACGTTCACCCCATAAAATACCGCGTCCACTGCAAAAACATTTTAAAAAAGTCGAAAATGTGCGTCCATGGAGCTAGTAACTGCTAGTGGCGTTATGATTTCGACGGAGCAGATTTATTTTTTTTTTCAATAAAAAGGAAAAGATAATGTAAACTACTTTAAATTGTTTTCGTTTTCATCCGTGCGGCAGCCGCTGCGGGTTATCGCGTTGTGTGGCACTGGCTGGTTTTGAGAAGATGGCGTCTTAGCAGCAAGCTCAAGTACCTCTCCTGCTCGGATATTTTCGAAGATTCGTTGTGTTTTTTGAAAGAGTGCAAGCAGGTGATCGCCAAAGTGTACGCGAGCAAAAGAACGCATTTCCCGGAGAACGCGGTCGTGAAGTCATGGAGATGGTCAGTAACGACACCGGAGTATGCGCCCGTACTGTTGCGAAGTACAAGGCGCAGTGTCTATCTGGCAAGGTGGCGTCCCCGAAGCGAAGACCTCGCAATGTAGAAGTTTCGAGCACGGGGACCGTCAAGCATGCCGAATTCACACAAAACGCCATTCGCCTGAAGGTGTACCGCAAGTACCCCTAGAAGGGTATTCCTACCCTTGACAGCTATTTCAAAATAAATTGTACAGGCCACAACTATTATCCATTAACGCCCTATTATAAATTCTGCGACAAGGCTGCTATCAGTGTAATTCCTCATTACACGCTGCACGAAAGAAAAATATAACTCGTTGATGGAGGCAAATAACACTTGAAAAGCGGCAGAGTAGATGGTAGAAATGAGGCCCCTCGGCGACTTATAAATAAAAAGCAAAAAGAAAGGAGGAATTGAAATATGCAGTTCGGAAATGCGCGCAATCTTGCACAAAATTATGTATAGAAACGAAAAAAAAAAAGAAACTTCGCGCGTCTAGTGGGTTCGAATTACTGCCGCCGAGACGTCGGTATCGCAAGAGCATCGCCTTCCACCACTCATCCACGAAACCCGCGAAGGAACACATTTTTTTCTGTATTTTCATGCGCACCATTTCAGTACCTTTGACAGCTTTGCACGCTATGTATGAAAAGGAGTACAAGTGCCCATCTTGAGAACCACACTGCGAGTTGAAGCAACACCGAAGGCTCGCGTCTGGCAACGCCGCCTGTTGAATAACCCTTCGAAGAGTTTGCACACTGTGAAGGTAAGAGCGTTCACGCCGAAGAGCTCTCTTTTCAACGCTACACACACACACAGAGCTCACAATTGAAGGGGGGCCACTGAGGTTTTAAGAGCGACTGATCGTAGTAATCGCATTCCAAAGACGCCGCGTTGTCGCAGATTGTTTTTCACCAGCTAGGTCCTGTAGGGATGAGGCCAAGGCTGTGGGATTCATCGCCGGAAACGTAAAGGAACCAAGCAAACGACGTGAGGCTCGCGGACGCGGTTCGTGGGAGCCGACGACATTCAAGCCACGATCCGAGCAGCCCTAGTTCCAGCCTCGCTTCCGAGAAGACTGGATATTGTTTCCGACGGCCACAGAATACTTAGACAGCATGCTTGCGGCTGATGTGGGTTGCAGGAGGTGGATAACAGGACAACCAATGCACATAAAATAGGTTGGCACGCACAGAGAGCGACTGTCACCGCCAATTTAAAATAAACCGAAGCTGAGCCAGGCCAAGCTACAGTTTAGTACACAAAGAAGCTGAGACAGGCCAAGCTTCAGTTTAGTACACAAACAACATACTTCATTACAAAGAATTAGATGAGTACTAAAACATTTTTTTTACGTTTAAAGGTTCTAATGTATGTCGACTAAAACAGGAACATTCACGTTGCGGCAATTGAGTTTCGTCTTGGCCACTGTCGTCGGAACCAGCAAACGTCGCCGTATCGCCATCGCCACCGTAACCAAAATAAAAAAAAAAACAAAGCAAGCTGCAAACTTTCGGGCGGTTTCAGGCCTTTAGGCTTTCGAAAAAACATCGAAGAACGTTCTTCGGAAAACAAAAAGTGTCCCAGGTGCCGGCGTGCCCATGGAACAAGCTGTGGGTTTCAGTCAACTTGTTGAGTACTCGGCCATTCGTTTTACATTTTCAGTGCTTTTTCTTCGGAGCGTTTGTGACGTGTCCTTGTGTGTGTGTGCAGGAAGTGTGATGGCGAACGTGTGCGGCTCCTTGTCTCACACCTGCTTTGCGCATTGGATGAGCTCCGAGTTTTTCCCAATGAAGTCCCGGAACCGACCTGTCACTGAGCGAGCAGTAACATTGCGGGAACGCACACAGAGGCGAAGGTCCCACCGAAACCGGAGGGGGGGGGGGGGGGGGGGGGCGGGACTTCGTAAGTGTATCGGGGATCTTTATCTCGTGGACCAGTGGACAAGACAAGTTCTACAAATTGGGTGGCGGCTTGGTACCACCTAACTAGGTGGTTTGTTTCGCGTAACCCATGACTGCTAAAGGTACCCATTACGTGCTAGTGCTCGTATTTGCACCCCGTTTGCTTTCACTTCGGGTGTTCGAATTCAAGTTCGATGCTTGCAAAGAGTATAAAGAGTTCTTTTTTGACAAGGGCACGCACTTTTTATACAAAATTCTGTATATGTTGCACTTATTTGCAAGCCCTCTGGCTGTAGTTTATTGTGAAGGTTGTGGGAAAAAACGCGCATTGGGTAGTTACAAGAAAAAAAAAATATATAATGTAGTGTCGAGTACCGTCCGACGGCACTCTTGCAGAATGTTCACGTGCCGTGCAAAGGCACTCCACTCCCGCCTTCAAGTGCCGTCCGAATGTCTTGTGTAAAGCGAATTGCCAAAACGAGTTTTTCGAAGTTTGTAGCGTAGCTCAGTGGAAATTGTAGAGTAGCCCGCCCCATAGGCAGCGGACCCGGGTTCGATCCACGGTGTGGGCTTACTTTTTAAAATCTTTTTCTCGAACATTTTGTTTCGTCGAGGGATTTAGCGATATTTACGACATTTCATTTTTACCATTAACACTGGGAAAAAAAGCGGATGTTGTCGACGAAACTTTGCTTATCAAAATGATATGGGCATCCCTTTCCGGAGATACATGGGGGACAGCGGGGCTTGGTATAGAACAGAGGGGCTAGACGCTGCGAAGCGGCATGTGCAACGGGGCCAAGTAGGTTAATAGTTTTGTAATAGCAGCCGCATACTCTCGCCGCGAGGCGGCATGAATGCAGGCGAGGGGTTGGTTAACGAGCTCCCCAGGGATACACGTGCTGTTCGACTTTCTTTCGGACGGCACTTTTAGGCGCGGGTGGAGTGCCGTCGGACGACACTGCAGACAGCCAAAAAACAACAGAAAACGAGGTGTTTCGAACAACTTTCATGAATAGATCATGAACTGATTTTTAAACTACTTCCTCCTCAGCTTTCCTCCTCAATACATAAGCAAAGTGAGAAATAACGTGGTCGTATTTCACTGAAACCCAAAGTTCTGCCAGCAGTCTGAGAGCCGGCATGGACAAAGCACTACATAAAATTCACACTTCACATTTTGCAAGCGCCGACAACCATGAAGGGAGCGACGGGACAAGCGATGGCGACCTTTTTTGCTATCACTCAGCCGCACGACGAAGCACACTGCATGAAAGCGAAAGGAGCAAGCGATCAATGCGATGAGCGACGTTTTCTAGTAATTCAAGCCCAAGCAGCGTTACACGCGACAGTGAGAAATCTCCGTCGCTGTCACTGATGCTCGTCTCGTTGCTACCTAATACGCTTACATGCGGTCCAGCCTTAATTGTCTGAAAGCGAGAGACACGTTCCACGAGTGAGTTCTGTGCTGCCACTCACTTCCAAGTGCCTCTCGTTTCAGGGCTACACTGCCATTTGCTTCCAAGTGCTGCACGGGCCTCCTTCTCAGGAGCTTTGATGCCACTTACGAAACTAGCACAAACTCACCAAGGGGTTTTAGGCGGGGTTAGCCGTCCAGTGTGTTTGCCGCACCATTCTTTTCGGTGCCTCGACAGTTCACAGTCACTTCACAGTCACACGCCATGACGACAGCGGCACTTGTGCCTGCTTGTCTTATTCACCAGAGGTTCGAAGACCAACTGCAAACTTTGGACAGCATGACACTTTCGGTTTCGAAACATCATTGTTGCTTCTTTGGGACAACTCTTTATACATGGAAGGAACAAGATGGCAATTGCACCAGTGGCGAATACGTCCAGGCACTATAGCTGTACTAAAACTTGCTTGAGCACCTGTTTATTTAAGATTACGTTTACACTTGCAGCGTTACCTCGGAGGCGGGGTTTCCCTACAAGAAGAAAAATTTGACTGGGCCATAGGTAAGGCCAAGTTCGACCCGCGCTGCTGATCCTGTTGGCCCGGTGCCTCTACAAGGGCGAGGACCTGGTCAATAGGAGTGTGACAGGCCAACATTCCAGGCGTGACAAAGTATGGCGCCGTGGGAAGGAACCGCATTACACCTGCCAAAGTGGATGCAATTGCAGGTGCGTGCCTTGTGCATGTCCACCTTCCCGGCTCTAAACTATGCAGCAATTGGCAGGTTCAGCATCGCGCATTATATAGGTTTTATAGACCATACGCAAAATAGCTCTTTGGAATCATCATCATGCCGCTCGTAGCCGACATGCGGTGGGTTTTTGGTATCTTGAATGTGCAAATGGCACTATACCTCGTCTCGCCTCTGCATGAACTAACTGCGAAAGCTGTGCAAGCGCAAGCGGGTAGCCTGAACTGGAGCAGCCGCTGACGCGTGATCCAAAGCATTTAGCTTGCAGTTTTAGCAGGCGCGGCTCCCCGCAGGGACCACCTGTGAAAGCATGTGTTTGGAGAGTGGCGTCTCCATGGACCCCGAGCCCCGCAGGGGGCGCCTTTACGTTGTGTGCTAGGTGCTTAGTGAGTAGCGTCACCACGGACCCCAGCCACGTGGGCCACCATACCCGCACGCAGGGGGCACCTACTTTAGTAGGTGCTTGGTGAGTGGCGTCACTACGAACCCCGAGCCATGTGGGTTCGTCCACCCACGTCTGGCTGGGCGTGGGTTAACACGTGTCCGGAGAAAAGGGGTCCCTGGTTGTTGAGCTAAGCCCGGTGCAGACTTGTACGTAATCCATTACAAGTAACGAAATTACTTGTAATCCCTTACATTTATCAGTAATTTTGTAACGGAATAATTACATATTTTCTAAAGTAATTTTAAAGTAATTCTCTCACATTTTTGAAGTAACGGATTCCTTGTAATCCGTTACATTTTTTTGTCAGAACCAACCCCCCCCCCCCCCGCCCCCATTCTGAATAAAGTTTTTTTTTTTATTTATTTTTTTTTTTGTAAAGTCGAACGCAGTGACACGGTCACGCGAATCGACCAAAGCAAAGGGAGGCTTGGCACTCTTCTGTTCCGCAAAGCCTTTTTTTTTTGTAACACCAAGTCCCTGAATGTATCGTTTTTTGAGACCCTAACATCAAGGTAAAAAAGATCCAAATAAACAATTCATGAAAAAATAAAGGGGGGGGGGGGGCAAGTTATTTCCGCTATTTTTTTAGTCCCTTTGTTTTTTCTTTGCGATTAAACACGGGGAGAGGTGGACACGAAGTGATTGTGCGCCTCTTCGAGAAGCTCGAGGCGGTAAGTGCACCGAAAAGAATTAACAATGTCCTTCTCGGATATAGTGACTACGACCATTTTCATGTCATAAGAGGAAACAACGCTCCGTCTACCCTACCCTTTTTGTGAGTCAGCGTTTTGCGAGCATTTAGAAAATGGCAACAGTGTTCCTTCCTTCTTCTTCCTGTTTTGCCCCAGCAGGACGCATCTTATCTCAAGCCCAGACATTATTTACAAATAAAATATAAAGGTGGCTATATGTAGACTTGATATTCTGGGCTTGAGGAGAGAGTGAAATTCGTGAGTGGGGCCATAGCGCGGCTTACTTAGTACTCTACACATCGGTGCCCGTAGCGTCAGTCGACGTCTATCGGGAGAACACCGGAGTAAACTGCAGTCGGTTCGTGCTCCGTGCGTTTTGAACGGCACCAAGAAAGGTACACACTGCGAACGTGCGTTTACATTTCCCTGTTTTAACCGACGTTCTAATTAATTGTTGTTATGAGTGTCCTTCTTTTTATTTTATTACTTATATTTATATACTGGAAACTTTTTGTGTTGGGTTGGACGACAACGCTGCAGTTTCCATCCAGCCCTGGACACAACGAACAACACGCCGCAAGGGGACCGCCGATAAAAAGGACTGCGCTCCAACGACTCGGCACATTGGCAGCGGTGGCGGCAGAGGGAACGCAAGACTAAATCTACCGATATACATTCCAGGCCGCTTTTCATCGACTGAGGGCTGGTGTTGGACCACAACGACGCTGCAGTTTCCAGGCTGCTTTTCATCGACTGAGGGCACGTGTTGGACGACAAGAACGCTGCAGTTTTCATCCAGCCCTGGACACAACGAACAACACGCCGCAAGGGGACCGCCGATAAAAAGGACTGCGCTCCAACGACTCGGCACATTGGCAGCGGTGGCGGCAGAGGGAACGCAAGACTAAATCTACCGATATACATTCCAGGTTGGATATCACTGTTTACTTTTACATTTCGTGTTCAACTGAGCTGTTTTTTTGCTGCTGCTGCTGCTGCTGCCACATTGTAAATTTCTGAGCTTTCAATCCTGTCTTTTTGTGCAGTTATATCACAGCGTTGTTTTTAGCTAATAGAAGTGTCTTGTGCTATGGCTGACGGCTGTGTGTGTTGTGATGAGCCGTATGACAAGGATAATGTAATGCAATGGACAGAATGCACTTATCCTTGTCACCTGGGAGCTTGTTCCGGTGTCTCCGAATCGACATTTAAAACAAAAGGTGCTACTTGGCATAATTCGTGGCGCTGCCAAACGTGTAGAACAGCCAAGTTAAGGAGCAGCCAAAGCAAGCCAGAGCCAAAACAAAAGTCAGAGGAGATCGACGTGACCACCATACTCGTTGGCATAAACGAAAAACTAGAGTTTCTAATGGGGTTAAAAGAGTCTGTCACGGCTCTTGAACAGTCTGTAAGCATGATGTCGGCAAAATATGAAGTTCTCAAGCACATGCGTCAGCACGACGGTGACATAAAAAGTTTGAAAAACAGAGTAACAAGTATCGAAAACCGCGAAAGAGAGACAAATGTGCCACAGATCGCCCAAGACATGAATGCGCTAGAGTGGCAAACCAGAAAAATGAGCCTTGAAGTGCATGGAATCCCGGTTTCTGAGCATGAAGATTTGCTGGGAAAGCTGAACCTGGTGGCAGAAAAACTGGAGGTGCCCGTACTAGCAGAAACTGATATTGCAGCCTTGCACAGATTGCCAGCTCGACCCGATAAAGTACCTTGTATAATCGTTCGTTTCGCAAGACAGGCCACACGCGATCAGTGGCTTGACAAAAGAAGAAAACTTCATCGCACAGATGAGGACTGTTATATCCTCGAGAACATGACAAGACAAGACCGTGCTCTGCTCTCAGCAACAAAGGAATGGGCGAAGGAAAATGGCTACCGGTATTCATGGCACCGAAATGGAAAAAGTTTTTTGAGGCGGAGGGACTGAGAAAGAGGGATTCTTGTGAAATGCGAGATGGACTTGCAAAACTTGAGGTGAACTATGCTACTGTTCCTGCCAGTTGCTTATCCTTAACGTACTTATGTCAGAACAAAACCTGTTTACTGCTTCTGAGCTGGAGGCTCACTTTGAAAAAGACCACTGCAAATCGTTCAATTGTTTTCATTTAAATACGCGATCTGCTCGAAATAAAACTGTCGAGCTTGGTCTCCTCTTTGACGAATTCAATTTTTTATTTGATGTTATTATGTTTACGGAAACGTGGTATTCTAATGAAAGTGACGTTTTCAGTCTACCGGACTATAATGGATACTATTTGAACAGAACAATTGGACGCGGGGAGGGGGTGTGTCATTAATGCTGAGAAATAATATGTGTGGTGAAAAAATAGAAGAGTACTCATGTGTCAGTCAAGATTACGAAGTGCTGTCCTTGCTGGTTCATAAAATTATTATCTCCGTAATCTATAGGCCACCGGATGGAAACGTGGTATCTTTCTTTCATTTTTTAGAAACTTACTTTAGATTTGCAACCGAGAATAGATATGATATTATTTTGGGAGGAGATCTTAATCTTAACATGCTGCAGGATACACCTAATAAAATACAACTAGAACTGTTACTAAACAGTAGTGGTTGTATAAACGTAATTACATCGCCTACGCGAATCACGACAGAATCCTCAACATTACTCGACTTATTTATAACAAATTTTGACTTAGCTAATCTAAAATCGGGGATAATTAGCACGGACATCAGTGACCATCAGGGTATATTTCATTCTGTGGAGAAAAAAAAAAAGCCAAAACTACGAGGAACCGAATTCGTGGATCCTTTCAGAATATTGCAGAAAGCAGCCTTTGTGAATTTAGATCAAAACTTTCAGAGCTCGACTGGAATGAGGTTTACGATGAACTAGACGCTGATGAAGCGTACAACTTGTTCTTAAACAAATTTCAGCGCACATATAAAGAGTGTTTTCCCAATAAGCCTGTTCGGTTGTCGAAAAAGAGTCGTAAGCCCTGGGTATCTCAGGAACTTCGAATAAAAATTAATAAAAAAAATGCTTTATATAAACTATTCATTGTAACAAGGGACCCTGAAAACCTTAAAACTTTTATAATATACCGTAATAGACTTACAAAAGAACTAAAGAATGCTAGAGCAAGGTATTTTAGCAATTACTTTATGTCTTCTGTAATGCGAACTGACGTGACATGGAAAAAACTAAACAATGTTTTAAACCGTTCCCACGGTACAAAGCAAATTGAAAAACTTTATCTTAATGGCATAGAATTAACAGAACGACCACTAGCAAATGCCTTTAATGATTATTTTGTAAACTTAGTTAGAGAAACCCCTAACGAAAACGCTTGCGCATATATTCAGCATGGAAATGTAAGCTCAATCTTTCTTGAGCCTGCTGTAGAATTGGAAGTGACGCGGACATTTCAATCGCTAAAAAACAGTACAAGTTTGACCCCGACGACCTGCAGATAAGTCCCATAAAATATGTTACAGATCTCATATCTCCCGTTTTGACCCATATCTTTAATTTGTGCTTACAGCACGGGGTATTTCCTAAAAGAATGCAGATTGCAAAGGTCAGTGTTTTGTTTAAAAAGGGTGATAGGAATGACATAGGCAACTACAGGCCGATTTCAATATTATCCGTCTTTTCGAAAGGGCTAGAAAAAATTCTGCATTCACGCCTAGTGAATTTTTCTGATAAGCATGATATAATCACTTCGTCCCAATTTCGATTTCGCAAAAACCGGTCTACGGAACTTGCACTTTTAGAACAAAAAGATTACATTTTGCGCAGTTTTGAAGATAAAAAGATGACACTCGAAATTTTCATCGACTTCAGCAAAGCATTCGATCATTTAAATCACAATCTATTAATCAGAAAGCTGGAATTATACGGATTTCGTGGTTATGCCTCAACTTTAATTACGTCATACCTATCGCATTGAAAACAATATGTTCACATTAACGACTTCTGTTCTGATGTAAAACCAATCTTATCCGGTGTTCCGCAGGGGAGTATCTTGGGACCTTTTTTGTTGAACCTGTATGTGAATGATATTGTAAACGTAAACCCAGATATTAAATATATAATCTATGCTGACGACACGAGCTTATTTTTTTCAAGCAACTGCTGCGACGAATTAGTAATTAAAGCAAATAAAACTCTCAAGGACCTGGTTACCTAGAGTAGTTCTAATTCCTTAAAAATTAATGAGAGCAAAACAAAAGCAATCTTATTTCGTCCAAGAAACAAGAATAATAATATTACCAGCGATATTATTCTAAATTCAAAAATAATAGAAGTTATTTCTAGTTTTAAAACGCTTGGTGTTATTTTCACAGATCGAATGAGATGGGACGAGCATGTGAATTATGTATTGGTAAAGCTGTCACGCGTTGTTGGCGCGATATACCGTCACCGCCATATTTTGCCAAAACATGTAAAATTACTAGTTTATAATTCATTATTTCTTTCTCCTGTGAACTATTGCCATCTAGTCTGCGGAAATACAAGTGCTAATTTAAATAAGATACTTGTCCTTCAAAAAAAGTTTTTAAGAAACATTTGTAATGTTCCATATGACCATCCTAGTGCGCCTCTTTTTAAAAGCCTGAGTCTGATGCCTTTAATGTGTCTCTATCAATATCGACTGTGTATAACCTATAAATCACACGTAGAAAAAAATGCTCATAAATTTCTGGAACTTGTGTCCCTAACACCAAGAATGACCGCATATCCCACCCGTAACACGGAGTACTGGATGCTACAAAAATACAAAACAACATATGGCGAGCAAATGACATCAGGTACACTAACTAGACTACCTAACCTTCTCCACACCGAAAACATCCACCCTCTTACCATGTCATTTAAAGACCTTCGAGCATTCTTTTCTTCTAATATGAGTGTGTAGCAAATGTATAATATTTACCTTTTGGACAATTACTAACATAAATGTATTACCTTACTTTGTTGATTTGAAATATGCTTTGCGTGTATGTATTCTTTTTCTGTGAACATCCTTTACATGAATTTTTGTCTTTTTTTGTTTTGTTTTCCGTGCCACTGCTGCCAAATGTAAGGATGGGGGGCCGAGGACTTGTCAAGCTGCATCATGCAGCTTTTTTCTTCGGTCTCCCTCCGTCATACACTTTTGAGGGAAAATAAAAATAAAACATAAACATAAAACATAAACATTCACCAACGTTTCAAGTGAGGCTTCAACTGTTCAGAACCAAAGGAAAAAGAATATCGAGCCAAAACTTATTTAATATTTAATTATCACCTTACTGTTACAACTATGTTTTGCTATTGATGACTTCTACAGCTTCGCGATTTTGAGAATGTAAAAGTTTAGTAGATCGGGTCGATGACTCCGATAACGATATCCGATACTTCGCCGCCGTCTTTGCGTATGCATCATATCATTATCGGGTACCGTTATCGCGGGTATCGGAGGTATCGCAAGGATCTACTAAATCTCTCGAATAGCAGGCAACGGCTGCAACGACGAAGATTTGCTCTACATTCGAGGTAAATAGTACTTCCCTT
This sequence comes from Ixodes scapularis, assembly GCF_016920785.2. Classification (NCBI taxonomy): domain Eukaryota; kingdom Metazoa; phylum Arthropoda; class Arachnida; order Ixodida; family Ixodidae; genus Ixodes; species Ixodes scapularis. The sequence continues at coordinate 16,181,943 of NW_024609846.1, forward strand.
GCTTCGCTGAAAAAGCTCAATGCAGAGCGTGAAGCATTCGTGAGGAACAATATGGCACTCCCATCCAGTGCCTCAGCTCAAATGGTGTTCAGCGTAGCAGTCGACATATTGAGTAAAATATAACACACAATGTCTGACGAGACATTCGAGAGCCAGCTGTTGCTCAAAATACTCAAGGTCATTAAATGGAACAGGTGGCAGGAATAAGAACTTGAATAACCCTCTTCCCCTTGTTTCTTACTTGAGGACAATAATGTTGAAAGTAACGCCACGAAAGTAACGGATTACTTTTTGGGGTAACGGTCAGTTACTTTCATGGGAGGGTAATTGTAATTGTTAAAAATTACAATTTAGCCTTGAGTAATTGTAAATGTAATTCCTTACTATTCTTCAGTAACGTGTACAAGTCTGGCCCGGTGTATGTTTCGATCCTTCGGGGCCCCTCGGGAGAAGCAATACACCGCTTCGACCCCTACTTCTCGTAGACGGGTGTCCTGGCTTGGCCCGACCAGGATGATTCAGCCAGTCGCCTCTTCTACCCTCTTCTTCCTTCTTTCACTTTTCCTTCCACCTCTTTCTCTTTTCTTCTACACTCTCTTCCTTCCTTTTTCACCTTCTTAGGCGGCAAGGGTCAACCTTGAGTGGAAACAGGTCTTGTCCCTGCAACCACACTAGGGTATAGTGCCCGGGCAGCACTGGTAGAGTAATTGTGCCAGCCAAGCCGATCTTGCTATGGCACATTACCTACCCCCTTGTTGGGCTCCGTGGTGGGCGGTGCACCCGGGCAGTGAACCTTCGTTCCCATGTTATGGGTGCTCGCGCAAAAACCTCCCTCGTTCGGACTTTTAAAAGGGTTCGCACCGAAGTCCAAGCTACAAAGATGACACCACCTACACCTACCAGATTCCCGAAGTTTTTGGTTCTTCACTCCGAAAGTGAGAAACAGCTGTCGAAGTTATCTTCCTTCCTTGTCGCAAAAACACTCGAAGGTGTTGTCGGAAAGGAATTTAAAGCCAAAAAAATGCCATCGGGTGACCTACTCGTTGAAATCGAATCAAGTGAGGAGAGTGCTGTTCTCCTTGCCTTGAGGACTGTAGCTGATCACGAAGTAACGGTCACACCTCACCGCACCTTGAACTCCATCCAAGGAGTTATAAGGAGTTATCTCCGAGGATGACCTTCTTGAGACCACTGACACCGAAATAGTTGAGGGCCTTTCTGTTCAAGGAGTTATTGCTGCAAGGCGCATCTCTTTGCGTCGTGACGGCCAAGAACGTAAAACCGAGCACATAGTTTTAACTTTCCAATCCACCACACTTCCTGTCGCGGTGAATGCTGGGTATCTTCACTGCAGGGTTCAGCCCTACGTTCCAAACCCTCGGAGATGTTTCAACTGCCAGCGGTTTGGCTACGGCTCTCAGAACTGCCGTGGTAAGGCTACTTGTGCCAAGTGTGGGAAAAATGACCACTCTGCAGATTCTTGCTGTAATGAAGCCCATTGTGTAAACTGTAGTAATGCACACCCTGCGTATTCTAGATCTTTCAAGACATGGAAAGAAGAGAAAGACGTACTTACCTTGAAGGTAAAAGAAAACCTCTCCTACCCGGAAGCGCGCCGTCGCTTTGCGTTCTTGCGCAAGGGTAACTATGCACAGGTGGTGCAGCGGAGACCTGCACCACTGAAGGTTGCAGTGGCAACCCAGACGTCCTTTCTGGACTATGGGAAGCCACGGCAGTCCCCCACGCCCCAGCTGAAGGTTAAGCTTCCAGGGCGTGCAGTCTCGGCTGGTGGGTCTGCTGACCCTTCCAGCCAGAGCGCAAGCACTCGCGCTGCTGGGGGAAAACAGCCTCAGCCCTCTCGTGTGGAGGGTACGCAGGCTGCTTCCCAAGCTCAGGATCGGCCGGCGGCTCCGGCAGCCGTCCATCCTCCGCGATCTCCTTCCAGGGAGAAGGGTCGACACTCTCGCCCACACTACCTGGAGAGAGCATCATCGAGGGAGCGGCATGGCTTTCGTGCCGCTCCTGCAGCACCTAAGGGGCAGGAACAGGTGCACTTGGGTGATTTCCAGCCCAGCACCTCCTCCGCTTTGACTGGGGCTGCTCGTGGACATGGCATGGCGCCCCATCCTCCGAGCCTGCCCAAACCTTCAGTAAAGCCCTCGCCTCAAGAAGTAGAGGCAATGGATGAGGGCACGGAAGTCTTCATTCATGCGTCTGACCAAGACGACATGGACTGGCAGACTCCTAAGAGTAAACAGGAGCACAAAAAAACTGTCATCCCCCCAAAGTGATGATGTTAATCTATTCTTGCCATGAGCGGCAGATTTGTAAGTTTTTATGTATTCCCTGCTAGTGTTACAAGTTCAACAACGTTTTAACGTTTTAATTTAAATTTTTAGAGCGCAGCTCTTAGGGGCCAGTTTCCAGCCTGAGCGGCGTCGGCGTCGCCGTCGGCGTAACCGCGCCCCTCCCTCTCCTCCTCCTCCCCCTCCTCCTCCCCTCCTTCTCCTCCTCCTCCCCTCATTGTGTAGTATGGTCCGGGCGGGTCACGTGACCTCGGGGGGAGGGGGTCACATGACTCGTTTCCAGCCTGTGCGGCGTCGGCGTCGGCGTCGCCCCTCCCCCTCCTTCTCCTCCCCCTCCGCTCCTCCTCCTCCCCCCTCCTCCCCCGCCAAGGTCACGTGACCCCTGGGGGTGACTCCCCTCCCCCGCCGAAGTCACTTGACGGCCCGCCCAAGGTCATGTGATCCCGTCCCCTCGAGGTCACGTCACCCCCCGGACCCCTGCCCTCCTCCTCCTCCCCCTCCTCCTCCTCCCCTCATTGTCTAGTATGGTCCGGGGGGTCACGTGACCCCCCGCTGAAGTCATGTGACTTATTTTCAGGAAACAAGCTACACAAGTACTCGGAAGAGAGGGAGGGGGAGCAGGAGGGGAGAAGGACTAGCAGGCATGATCACGAAGGAGGAGGAGGAATATACCCTCCACTCCTCCTCCTCAAGAGCTGCGCTCCAATTCGAGTTGTAAACGGCTTTTTTTTATTTTGTTTTTAGAGGCATGGACTAAATTTCATTTTATGCAGTGGAATTGCCGCGGTCTTTTACGTAATGTTGACGATGTTAATTTTTTAATGGACAATTTACATCCTATTGCTCTCTCTTTACAAAAGACACACCTCAATGATCATCATAAGTCAATATTGTGCCGCCATCAAGTTTTTAGAAAAGATCGCCCTGCCTCTAATTCATCTGGTGGAGCAGCTGTGGTTGTCTAGAATGGAGTCGCCTGCTCTCACGTTCCTCTGGCTACGCCTCTTGAAGCTGTGGCTGTACGACTTCTTTTGGACCACCTTATTACTTCGTTTCTATTTATATTCCACCTAACACATCACTGCATCTTCATGATCTTCAACGGCTGGTTACACAGCTTCCTCATTCATTTTTACTGTTAGGAGATTTTAATTCTCACCACCCCCTGTGGGGTAGCGCCCGTCAAGTTACGCGAGGTGGGGTAATTGAGCGATTTTTATTATCTTCTCGGCTGCGCCTTATGAATACGAGAGAGCCAACCTTTTTTAGCGTTGCTCACAACTCATTTACATCTATTGACCTTTCAATTTCATCCCCCTCACTGTTTTCTACGTTTATTTGAAAAGTTTTAACTAACCCCTTTGGGAGCGACCACTTTCCAGACGTTTTGGAGAGTCAGGTTTCTATTCCAAGCCTCATGAAACGCAGTCCACGTTGGAAACTGGAAAAGGCAGACTGGGGTCTTTTTAGCCTAAACTCGGAGCTCAAACCTTGCATGTTCTTGCCATTAACACATGATGAAGCCACAACATACGTTACAGATCCGATCATAAATGCTGCCTTTCGCTCCATTCCTGAAACTTCATGTAATATTGCAAAAAAAATGTAAGCCATGGTGGAATAAAGAATGTTCCGCCACTATGCAAAATCAGGATAAGGCTTGGGGTATATTTCGGAGATATCCAACATCTGTGAATTTGTTAGAGTTTCAGAGAAATAGAGCTCAAGCTCGTTCAACCAGGAAGCAGGCAAAGAGGAAGTCTTGAAAGTTTATCTGACCTCTATCAGCAGCTACGTCCCAGCGAAAGAAGCGTGGGAACGACTTCACAAGGTCGAAGGCAAATACCGCTGCTTTACAGTTCCTCTTTTTCCTTCAGTGGATTCGTTGCGCGACCAGGCTAATGTGTTAGGTGAACATTTTGCAGCCATTTACAACTCCTCTCATTACTCTTCAGCGTTTTTGAGGTTTAAGACAGATGCAGAAAAAACGAAAGTCAGCTTGGCAGCAGGAGCCTCTACACCCTACAATCAACCGTTTACGATGATCGAGCTTCGAATGGCACTTAATGTCCGGAAAAACTCGTCTCTTGGTCCTGACCGAATACATTATGAGATGATCCGACACTTGTCGAAGGAATCACTACCCGCCCTTCTCGTTTACTTCAATGGTCTGTGGAAAGACTCATAGTTTCCTTCCGAATGGAAGCGGGCAGAGGTTATTCCGCTGCTGAAGCCTGGAAAAGACCCTTCCTTTCCTGCCAGTTACAGGCCAATAGCACTGACGAGTTGCTTGGGGAAAACTTTTGGAAGGTTAGTTAATAAACGGCTTGTTTATTTCCTCGAACAACACAATATTTTGGACGTAAATCAGTGCAGCTGTCGACCTAGATGCTCCACGACCGACCATTTAGCTCGGCTGGAGACAGTTGTACGCGAGGCATTCGTGAATAAGCAGCAGTGTGTTTCTGTCTTTTTTTACTTCGAAAGGGCTTATGATACAACTTGGAAACGTGGCATCCTGCGTGACCTATTCATGTATGGAGTACGAGGCCGATTGCTTCATTGCATAAAGAATTTCCAGTGTGGACGCACTTTCCGTGTACGGCTAGGCTATACATGATCTGATTCATATGTTCAAGAAAACGGTGTTCCTCAGAGCGGAGTCCTGAGTGTCAGTCTCTTCGCCGTAAAAACTAATTCTCTCTGTCAAGTCATACCTTCTTCCGTGTCGTACGTGGGCGATATTCAGATTTCTGTGGCATCTTGTAATATCTCTAGCTGTGAAAGGCAGCTGCAGCTAACCATAAATAAAATGACTAAGTAAGCAAATGAAAATGGTTTTAAGTTTTCTTCAGAAAAAACAAACTGTGTCCCCTTTTCTCTGCGGCGAGGGCTTTGGTTAGATCCCATTCTCAATTCAAATGGAAATAGCATTGCAGTAAGACCAGAACATAAGTTCCTAGGAGTGATTTTCGACCGTAAACTTAGCTTTGTATCTCACCTCAAGTGGCTGAAGCAAAAGTGTGTGCAGACTATGAATATCCTAAAAGTTCTTTCTCACAAGTCTTGGGGCTCCGATAAAAGGCGTCTGCTTTGTCTATATTCCTCTCTCGTACGATCACGTCTTGAATATGGCGCTACTGTGTATGCATCTGCTCGGCCATCTTCATTGAAGATGCTTGATTCAGTGCACCATCTTGGGTTGCGTATAACAAGTGGTGCTTTTCCAACATCCCCTATCCCAAGCTTGTATGTTGACTCTAATGAAATGCCACTCGCGAAAAGGCGGCAGCTCCTTAATCTAATCTATGTTTACAAAGTTTTATCGGATTCTAGTCATCCAGCTCACACTTATATTCGAGAGTCGAGATTTTGTCGTACCTTTGACCACAAGCTAATTGCTGTTCGACCCCTGAGTCTTCGTTTTGAGAACCTTTGTCTCTCTCATGGCCTGCCTCGTGAAAAGGTCTACCTCATAGAAAGTGCATGTCATATTGCCCCATGGGATATCAAGCCTATAGCTTGTGATTGGTACTTCACAAAATTTAATAAACGGAATGTCTCCCCACTCATTTTACAACAGGAATTTCTTGCACTGCAAGAAAAGTACAAGAATTATCATCAATTTTACACTGAAGGAGCCAAGTCCTCAACGCATGTAGGCTCTGCTGTTCATTCTAATTTGTTTACACATGTGACATGGCTAAATAATCTTGCTAGCATTTTTACTGCCTCCAGCCGCCTCTATGAAGGATCCCCGCAGGGGGCACCTGTGAAAGCAGGTGTTTGGAGAGTGGCGTCTCCACGGACCCCGAGCCATGCGGGTTCGCCCGCCCACGTCTGACTGTGCGTGGCTTTCCCGTGTCTGGGGAAAAGGGTCACCTGGTGGTTGAGCCAAGCCCGGGGTAGGTTTGGACCCTTCGGGGCCCCCCGGGCGAGGCAATACACCACTTCGGCCCCCGCTTCTCATAGACGGGAGTCCTGGTAAGGCCTGGCCAGGATGATTCAGTCTAGTCGCCACTTCTACTATCCCCTCTCTACTTTCACCCTTGTCTGCTCCTCCTTTTCACTCTTCTCATTCCTCTTCTTTCCTTTTTCAACTCCTTTGGTGGCAAGGGCTAACCTTGGGTGGCGAAAGACCTCTTGTCCAAAACCACACTTGGTTATAGAGACTGGGCAGCACTAATAGAGTAACGTCTTCAGCCAAGCCCATCTTGTTATGAAGCGTTACCTATTCCCTTGTTGGGCTCGGTGGTGGGCGGTGCACCACAGTTTCCGAACACCATTCCCCTCTTATGGGTTCCAAGCTGAAACAACCTGATCGGCCTCCGAAAGAGGCCGGACCGAAGCACTTTCAACATTTCTAAAACAAGACAACTCAGAAGACCACTTTACAAGATTTTTCGTCTTACACTCCGACGACACTTCTAAGCCGCTTTCAAAACTATCTCCATTTCTTGTCGCCAAAACTCTCCAAAACACGCTCGGGGAAAACATAAAGCAAAGAAGCCTTTTTCCGGTGACCTTCTTGTCGAGATTCATGAAAGACATCAGGCAACTGCTTTGCTTAATCTGAAAATGATACATGACCTCAAAGTCACTGCATCTGCACACCGTACGTTGAACACCATTCGCGGTGTGATATCAGAGGATGATCTTATAACCAGTTCTGAAGAGGAAATCGTGGAGGGTCTAAGCACTCAAGGTGTCGTGGCCGCGAAACGAATTAAAATTCGTAAGGATGGTGAGGAACGACCCACCAAACACGTGATACTAACATTCAAGGAAAACTCGCTGCCGCCTACTGTAAAGGCGGGTTACATCAACTGCAAAGTGCGGCCATATGTCCCGAACCCGCTGCGCTGCTTTCGCTGCCAGCGGTACGGTCATGGTTCACGAGCGTGCCGTGGTCGTGAGACCTGTGCCAGGTGCAGCGGAACTGACCATACCGCTGATGACTGCAACCTTGACTATAAATGTGCAAACTGCAACGCCGACCATCCTGCCTACTCTCGATCATGTAACTACTTTAAAAAGGAAAAAGAAATACTTGCTCTCAAGGTGAAAGAAAACATTTCCTACCAGGATGCAAAGCGCCGCCTCTCTGCTTTCCAGAGAGGCTCTTTTGCCGAGGCGGTGTCCAGCAGAGGACCTGCACCGTCTAAGGTATCGGTGGCGACCCAGGTGTCTTTTTCAGACCACGGGAAGCCACTGCAGTCCTCTACGCCCAGGCTGAAGCTTGCGCTTCCTGGGCATTCTATCTCAGCTGCGTAAGCAGCAGATCCAACTAGTCGCACCAAGGACATAGGTGCCGCAGCAGCAACGGAGGTCACGCCTTCGTCCCTGCCTCCTGGTCCCTCCCCTCAGGCAACGGAGCGAATGTCTCGCTCCTCCTCCCCGGGGAGAACTTCCCCGTCTAGGAGGCAGCACGTGCCACGTGCAACCGACGATACCGGCGGGACTGCGAGCCGACCTAGCACGTCGACCGCTGCCCCATCAGGTCAATGCAGGGGCCGTAGGGTTGCCCTGAGGGTCCGTAGACAGCTCCAAGGCCTCCGGTAGGCCTGCCAAGAAGACCCTAGAAGCAGAAAAAACTGTAGAAGCAGGCGACCTTTCTGCCCCAAAGCCAGAACCAGAGGATATGGAGTGGCAGACCCAGAAACCAAAACATAAAGGGAAAACACCAGTTTTCCCTCCTAAATGAAGCATCACATACATCACCCCTTTTTTCTATCACTCCTCTGATAGTTAAATTTCTATAAAGAATGACGGCGATCATCCAGTGGAATTGCCGAGGTCTACTGAGGAACTTCGATGATATTGAGTTCCTCCTGGAGCAACACCGCCCACAAGCTTTATGTTTACAAGAAACGCATCTCAGTTCAAAGCATACTAACGTTTTTAGACGCTATCATATTTTTAGAAAAAACCGAGAGGATGCGTGTATTTCTGCAGGAGGAGTTGCAGTGGTTGCCCCAAAGCTCCTTTCCTGTTCCGAAATCGCTCTTAATACTTGAAGTAAGCCTGGGGATGAAAGAAGACGACAACGATAAGAACTGGGGGGAGAAGAAAGAAGAAGTAAGATAGAATAAACAAGTCTGATAAGCTTCCCCAGTGTGGCAATAATTTGTAGACCCCTACAAATTTGGCGCAGCCGACAGGATCAGCAAAATGTGGGTAATCTTCAACATAGATCCAAGCTCTACTAAAGAAATTGTATTTTTGAGTTACAACGTTCAAGATGATGCCACGACAGATCTTCCTCGACATATGAGTACACCAGAGTTGGTTCAGCTGGTCACACAGAGGGCAAAGAAGTCAACCACGGAACTTCTCAGCTCCAGATCCGTCAAGGTAAACCTGCAACTGTCAGGTTTTGAAGAAATGGTACTACAGCCATGTCGGAGGTTATCGGAAGAGACTTCGGTATCTACCTCGAGCACGGCAATGATGCTACAAGCCCTGCAGCTACAGCAACAGCAGATAACCCAGCAAAATGAGCTGATGCAGGCCATCGTATCCTCCATGAAAGAAAAGGAGAAACCTAGATTTGAAGCCGTGAAGCCAGACATGTTTGACGGATATTCATCGAGTCCGGAGGGATGGATTGACTTCTATGAGTATGCTTCAGAGAAGAATTTCTGGAACTCAGAGCAGGACCGCATCAAGAACATGCGACTCTTTCTGACGGGCGTCGCAAAGAAGTGGTTTGAACTTCGCCTAGTGGACCACCCGGAAGAAAGCTGGAATGATTGGAAGGCAAGTTTTCTCACCAGTTTCAAGAGGAATCCCGTAGATATATGGGATCAAGCTATCTTCTACAAGTACAAGACAGGCCTGATGCTCGAATATTTTTTTGAGAAGAGAAAGCTGCTTCAACTTGCCGAACCCCACCTGCCAGAGTCGGCAATAATATCATTGATACTTCATGGACTTCCACGTGAAATCCAAAAACAAGTACAAGCTCGAAATCTCAAATCCGTCGAAGACTTGCTTCAGAGCTTGCAAGACATCAACATCTCCATCAACCCCATTGAAAGAAGTTTTCCACCTCGAGCTGTCGCGTCGATGACGCCAAACTCCAGCCATGCCATAGATAGAAATCTTCAACATAACGCTGTAACGCAGCATACAAAACCAAATGATGCGCGTCAGCAAAGGCGCCCGTGGGAACAGTCAAGTTACAACTCTAACCAGAACCAGGCGGTCCGCTTCACGGATGCCGAGGAGCAGTCGGGAGGTTCAGGACAAGAAACAAAAAACGAATAAAGGAGGGTTGTCAGTCTCACCGGAAGATGCCAAACGAGACTGTGTACTTATCTTCGAGCCTCTTACATATCACAGTTGACATTGATGGTCGTAAGACGCGAGCCCTTCTTGATAGCGGCGCCTCAATATCGATCATCAACAAGACGAAAACAGACGTATTAAAGACCTACTTAGGAAAAACAATTCAAGTTCAAAGTTATGGCAGAAAGAACCTTTATGAGGAATGGACAAATGTCACCGTCAACTTCGAGGGTCAAAGTATTGAAGTTGTTGCTCTGGTGATTGGTGGAGTGGATTATGACTTCCTACTCTCATGGCAAGATATGAAACGGCTAAAAATGAACATCTACTGGGATGATAAAGTCACAGTCGAAAAGACGGCTGACCGCAGATGTTTGGCCTGCAATCCTCTGGGTACTCAGCTGCAGCTTATTACTGCAGCTGAAGACATTCCTAAATTATACCCTGAATTGTTCAGCATTGGCAGCTACCCTCCGGCTACCCCCGAATTCACGGTGCCCTTCAACATCAGTGACAAGACCGTGGTGCGCAAAAAGCCCTATAACATGACCAGAGAGAAGAAGGTGTGGCTCAAGCAGGAGCTGCAAAACATGCTAGATGCAGACATCATCAGGCCTTCAATGTCTCCTTTTGCGTCACCCATCACTATTGCACCCAAAGAGGACGGGACCTTCAGGCTCTGCACAGACTACCGTTCTTTGAACAACCAGACTGATCTAATCCCTTTCCCAATGCCACGAATTGAAGCCATCATAGATGAAACAGGAGGTTGCCGATGTTTTTCGCGGATTGACCTGTGCAAAGGATTTTGGCAGGTGCCCTTACAAGAAGAAACCAAGATGTACACAGCGTTTACAACACCCTTTGACCTGTACGAGTATAACCGCCTCCCATTCGGCTGGAAGAATTCCCCTGCGTGGTTTCAGAAGATGATGAACCAGGTCCTGAAATCGTACCTGGGGAATTTTTGCGACGTGTACATCGACGACATCATTGTCTACTCAAAAACAGAGGAGGAACACCGGCACCACTTATCACAAGTGTTGGCAGCACTTAGCTCTGCAAAACTGAAGGTTAATTTTAAGAAGAGTGAGTTCTTCCAGACTCAGGTAGTTTTCCTCGGCAGAGTGTTCAACGGCTCTACAAACAGCACAAAAGAAGAGTCTGTGGCAAGGATTTCCCAACTGGTTAAGCCGTATGACGTACACTCTCTTCGAGTGTTCCTCGGTCTGGCCGGGCACTTCAGAGCATTTATTAAAAACTACGCTCTAAAGACAAAATGCCTCACTAGGCTCACGCAGAAGGATGTGATCTTTGATTGGACGGAAGAGTGTGAGAGAGCGTACCGAGATAGGGTTCAAGCTATCTCCTCGGACCCTATCCTATTACTACCAGATTTCACACTCCAATTTGAACTAAACACGGACGCCTCTCATTATGGGACAGGAGACGTGCTTTATCAACGAGACGCAAAGCAGCCCGCTCACAAGCAGCTTCGGGTTGTGGGCTACCACAGCTATACGTTCAACAAATCAGAGTTGAATTACACGACCACAAAAAAAGAGGCAATGGCAGTTCTGAAGGCTGTCCATTATTTTCGGTCGTACCTGGAAGGGGCTCCGTTTAAGTTGTTCACAGACCACCAAGCCCTGACTCACCTTCTTGAAATGACACAGCCAAAAGGCCGACTTGCGAGGTGGGTCAATGAGCTCCAGCAGTTCCAGTTTGACATTATACACCGCCCTGGTCTACTGCTGACGGACGCCAATGCTCTTTCACGCCTTCTTATTCCTCTAAGTGGCGGAAGTCAGGGAACTGTAAACCGAGCAAAGCTGTGGGAGGGAACCGAACATATATTCTTTGAAGAGGGAAAGTTCCAAGTAACTCCTTCAATGATTCCTACAGTTCTATAAGAGTATCATGATAGCCCAGAATCCGGTGGACACGATGGCTTTTGGCGAACCTACAAAAAACTCACCAAGAGATTCACCTGGACAAACATGAAGCAGGACACAAGCAAATACATTCAGTCTTGTCACGAATGTCAACTTCACAAGGCAAAGTTCAAGCAAGCTACTGACGTAATGACAACTCCGGAGTACTCCAAGGAACCATTTGGGGTTGTCCACTTGGACTTCGCAGAGTTGAAAAAGAAAAGCGAAGGAGTAAAACAGACGCAAGCGTTTCTTATTTGTATTGATGAATGCACAAGAATGGTAGCCACTCGAGCTGGAAGAGAAGATGCGAACAGCGTCATAGCTTTGCTCAACCGAGAAATGTTCAAAAACGTCAAGGTAATAAAATCCGATAATGGACCAGCCTTCAGAAGCAAGAAGCTCGAACATTGGGCAAGACAGCGAGGTATTTCACTGAAGTTTTCTGCACCGTATCATCCTGCAGCCAACGGCCTTGCGGAACGAGCAATTCGGAACATTAAGCAATACATGAAAATGTACCCAGATTTTCCAGGAGGCTGGAAGTGCTGTCTCGAAGCAGCTGTGTCTCACCACAACAGATCGTACATGAAGGGCCTGGGATGTAGCCCGATCTTTGCGGCCACTGGGAAAGTTCCCTTTCTATCGGCCGATCATAAGCTGGGGTTAACAGAGAAATTGCGACTCACAGAAATACCCAAAACAGACGCCGCAAAGCAGAAGTACAGGGGCACCATGAAACAAAACTTTGATAAAAGACACAACGCCGCAATACCAAACCTAAAGGTTGATGACCTTGTTCTCGTCAGAAAAGGAATCCCGGGGTCAAGCGCTAGTTTTTCGGGGCCTTACCGCGTTGTGAAAACGGCTGCCCAGCAGGGCATATTGAAGACGATTTGGTACTTTTGCCCTAACGAGACGACGGAGGCTGCCTCAATAGGAAATGTTTTTCAGTATTATCCCAGGAGGGATAACTTCTGAAGCACGGGGAAGTGAAGTGAGCCTGGGGATGAAAGAAGACGACAACGATAAGAACTGGGGGGAGAAGAAAGAAGAAGTAAGATAGAATAAACAAGTCTGATAAGCTTCCCCAGTGTGGCAATAATTTGTAGACCCTTACAATACTGCGCTAGAGGCAGTAGCGGTGCGTCTCCTCCTTCACAAAGTAGTGACTGTTTGTTCCTTATACATTCCTCCTTCTTTTACTTTTTCGACAAACGATTTTAATGACCTTTTACTCCAACTCCCGGAGCCCTTTCTTTTAAATGGAGATTTTAATGCCCACAACTGTCTATGGGGTAGCGACCACGTTGACGCCCGTGGTCGAATGATTGAGTCAATTTTAATGTCGCATGCACTTTGCCTTTTTAACACTGGACAACCGACCTATTTTAGCCCATCATCATTATCGTCCTCATGTATTGATCTTTCCATCGGTAGTGAATCCATTTTTACTTCTTTTACGTGGGCAGCAGGCACTAACCCATATGGAAGCGATCACTTTCCTATTTTCTTAAAGAACACCATTCCTCCAAAATGCATGCCGACGCGAACTGTCCGTTGGAAGTTTGAGAAAGCGAATTGGTCTCTTTTCACTGAAGCGACACAACTTGCATGCACGTCATTTGATGAACTTTCTGTCGACCAAGTTACAGAGTTGCTAAGTAATTTTATTCTTCAAGCTGCAGAGCTTGCTATTCCTAGGACTTCTACGCATCTCCCGCGGCGCCCAAGCCGTGGTAGAATGAAGAGTGTACTGAGTCACGGAAAAAACAAAACAGAGCCTGGGGTATCTTTCGACGTTACCCCACGCAAAGCAACCTCCGCTGCTTTAAGCAAATGAAAGCTCGGGCAAGGTACATCCGACAACAATCAAAGCGTAAAAACTTCCAGGAGTATGCCTCTTCCATTAATAGTAGTGCAACAGTCAAAGAAGTCTGGGACAAAGTTCATCGCATTGAAGGGAGATATCATGCCTTCTCAGTCCCACTCCTCTCCTACAATAGCATCTGTCCGGAAAGTTTAAAGGAGCAAGCGGATCTTCTCGGTGAGCATTTTGCTCTTGTATCGAGCTCTGAACATTATTCATCTAGATTTCTCGCATACAAAGCACGTGCAGAATCACATGCTGTGAAGACTGCAGGTGCCGCCCATGAAGACTACAATCTACCTCTTACGATGCGTGAACTCAAAATGGTCTTTCACTTAACTAAGCCTTCAGCTGCAGGACCTGATGGTATACACTACCAGATGTTAACACACCTTCATCCTTCTACATTATTTCTTATTCTGTACCTTTTTAATCGCATATGGCACGAGGGCAATTTTCCTTCGGCATGGAAAGTAGCCACGGTTGTTCCTCTTTTAAAACCTGGTAAGGATCCTTCCTCTGCGTCAAGCTATCACCCTATCGCCCTTACTAGCTGTTTGAGCAAGACTTTTGAGCGTATTGTGAACAAAAGACTTATGTACTATTTAGAAAAAGATAACATATTAAATAGGAATCAATGTGGGTTTCGTTCCTATCGTTCTACAGTTGACCATTTGGTTCGTCTTGAGACCGTAATTCGTGAAGCTTACGTGAACAGACAGTTGTGCGTGTCAGTGTTTTTTGACATGGAGAAGGCATATGACACAGCATGGCGCCATGGAATCCTCCGTGATTTGCATGAAGTTGGGATACGAGGTAGGATGCTTGCTACCATCAATAGCTACATTTCTAATCGAACCTTTTTGGTGAAGCTAGGAGCGTCTTTCTCTAAAGAATTCGTCCAGGAGACTGGAGTCCCTCAAGGGGGAGTCCTCAGCGTTACTCTCTTTTTGGTAAAGATGAACTCAATAGCCCGTTCCCTACCTTCCTCTGTGCAATACCCACTCTATGTTGATGACCTTCAAATCTCTGTTTCATCGTGCAATCTTTCTATTTGTGAACGGAGGCTTCAAGTTGCCATCAACAATCTCCTTGAGGGCGGATGAAAACGGCTTTAGTTTCTCTACGGAAAAGACGGTTACTGTCTCTTACTCCCGTATACGGGGAGTCCCTGCGGTTCCTTCTCTATATATGCGACAGACCCCTATCCCGGTGAAAGTAGATCACAAGTTTCTGGGCCTCACTTTCGACCGTAAGCTTTCGTTTGTGCCTCATATAAAAAGTCTGAAGTTAAAATGCCAGAAATCACTGAACCTCCTTAAAGTCTTGTCCCACAAAACATGGGGCTCTGACCGTCTATGTCTTTTGCGAATTTATCGCTCGGTAATCCGCTCACGCCTGGACTATGGCAACTTTGTGTACGGATCTGCTAGGCCATCAGCTCTTAAGGCACTTGATCCCATCCATCATCAGGGACTTCGCTTGGCAATAGGTGCCTTCAGAACGTCGCCTGTGCTCAGTCTCTACGCTGAGGGAAATGAGATGTCCCTCGACAGACGGCGATTCTCCTTAGGATTTATGTATTGATTAAGGATACGATCAGTCGCTCAGCATCCAGCCCGGGAGGCAGTGGAGGGCACGAAATGTCAAAGGACATTCGAAAACAAGCCTAGCATTATCCCTCCATTCGCGATGAGAAATAGGAATGTGGCAGAGTCAGTTGGGATAGACAGTAAGCTTCCAGTTGCCGCAGTTCCAAAAACGGTGGCACCATGGGATTTCAGCTGCATACGTTGCGATTTGTCACTAACAAAGTTTAATAAAAAGGATACCCCATTCGAGGTCATACGACAAGAATGTTACGAACTCCAGAAGCAGCATGATTCTCATTCACACTATTACACAGACGGCACAAAAACGGAATCATTTGTTGGCTGTGCCATGATCGGCCCATCAGTAAGAAGTGCTCGCAGGCTCAATTCATTCTCGACAGTTTTCACTGCTGAACTGTGCGGCCTTCTGCTTGCAATAGATCACATCATCCAAACACGTCACTCCCGGTCAGTTGTATATACAGATTCGTTGAGTGCGTTACTGGCTCTGATTTCACTTGAAACCCCAAAGATTGCACTCATTGTTTTATTACAAAGCAAAATAGTAGCAGCTACCAGGAAGGGATGTGATGTTCTATTCTGCTGGGTGCCGAGCCATGTCGGAATCCCAGGGAATGAAGAGGCAGATTATGCTGCGGGCACTTGTGGCACTCGTACTGTGGACATTAGTGGTATCCCATTTAGAAATTACTGTGCCCTAGTCAAATGTCATCTTAAAGCTCAATGGCAAACAGAATGGAGCCTACAGGTGTCCAACAAGCTGCACATGGTTAAGCCTTTTCTTGGTGAATGGGAGAGTGCTAGGCACAGAGACAGGTTCTATGAGGTAGTCCTCTGTCGCCTACGCATTGGGCACACGCGGCTGACGCATGGACACCTTTTGCGTGGGGAGGACCCTCCGGAATGTGAGCATTGCCAACAACCTTTAAGTGTCTTGCATATCCTTCTCGAATGCCCTGCGCATGATGATAAACGCCGCCATTACTTCTCCCAGCTCTACAAAGAGCATATTCCTCTACACCTATGTGTGCTGCTTGGAAATGAGCCACTACTCCCACCCACCCAGGTTTTTAAGTTTTTAAAAAGTATTGATTTTTTACACAAATTGTAGCATTATATATAATATAAGGTCCTAGTCCTATTTTATACATTTTTGAAATTACCAGCTACTAAAGCTCTTTTTTTTTTTAACCCTCTTCTGCAATAGTATCATTTCTTGGCGCATCATAGCCTTAGTTGCTTTTGCGCCACAAAACCCCAATCTACTACTACTACTACAACTACCTCTATCAAGGATAAGATTAAAATATCCCTTAAACTGCCATATGAAGAAGTTAAGCCAGCTTTCAGAAGAGCAATTACTAAGGTATGGCAGTCAGAATGGGATAGGGAAATTGACAATAAACTACACGTTATCAAACCTTGTTTGGAGGTGTGGGAGAGCTCCCATCACACGAATCGTTTCCATGAAGTTTTGATGTCCCGATTGAGGATTGGCCACTCGCGCTTGACACATCTGCATTTGCTTTGTGGTGAAGATGCTCCACAGTGTGAGCACTGCGGCAAAGTAGTGACTGTATTACACGTCTTGTGGAATTGCAGGCACCTACATGAACAGCGACGGGCATGTTTTCTAGAACTTTTTAGATGTCATCTCCCGTTTCACCCAGCCTTCCTTGTTGGCGATAAACCTCTAGTCCCTTTTCGACGCGTTTTATAATTTCTTGAAGTAACTGGCTACATACACCGCTTGTAACCTTTATTCATAAAATATATCACTCCCATTGTAGATATCTTAAAATGTTGTAGATTATGGTCAGTGTGTAATCTTAAAATTCATAGGCACAGTAATTTTTTTATACCCAGAACTCATGTTTATGTGATGCACGACTCATGTTCATAGTCTTATAAAATCATCAGCTACAATAGCTCTGTTTCTTCAACCCTTGTTTCTGCAATAGTTTATGCACTTGGCGTATTTTGGCCCTGGTAGCTCTCGCGCCATAAAACTAAAATCAATCAATGAATTACTTTTTACTGCCGAGCTATATGGCGTGCTGTCAGCAATTGACTATATTATCCGGAGCAAAGTGATAAAAGCAGTATTTTTTGTGGACTCTCGCAGCGTCGTTACTGCAGCGTGTTCACTTAATCCAACCAAGAACAAGCTGGCTCAACTTGTACGTGCTAAAATTCAACTGGGCCTCGGGGATGGGAAGGATATTAGGTTTTGTTGGATCCCGAGCCATGTTGGCATTGCAGGCAACAAGGCTGCAGATAGGCTGGCCGCCTGGTCGCGTAACCTCTTACCATCACACGCACGCATACCATACCAAGACCTAACAAGGCCCATACGCGTTTCACTTCTAAAACTGTGGCAGTCCGAGTGAGATTTGGCCGATAAAAACAAACTTCATATCATCAAGCTAAGCATCGGTACCTGGGAAAGCTCCTATAACCGGAACCGTTTCCGTGAGGTTCTTCTGTGCCGGTTGAGGATCGGCCACACCGTCCTTGCCCATCGATACCTAGTTGTTGGTGAGGAACCACCAGTGTGCGACCACTGTGGAGACACCTTGTCCGTTCTACATATTTGTCTTTGCCCTGGTCTTCTACAGCAACACTAGTTCTTCTTTCCTGAGCTTTTCAAGTACCGTATCTCTTTTCACCCTACCCTGTTCCTAGGGGAGGAGCATCTAATATCAGTTGACCGTCTCTTCGCTTTTCTAGAAAATATAGCGATTTTACACAAACTATAGTTGAAATACTTTTTTGGTGCACTTTTCCAGTTAATTTTATTTTACCTAGTTTGGCGCAGTATGGCCATCGTAGCTCTTGCGCCATAAAACTCGCAAACAACAACAACAATAGCAGGCGCGGTTAGCAATGGTTATTCACCCATCTAATGTTTATGGAGCCTCACGAATTTACAGTGAATTCAGTTGGCATTCGAGTAGCTATCTCATTTTTTAATTCGGTGAAGAACAAAAAAAAAGAAACACTTGCCAGTCACTATTTCCTTCAACTAGGAAGTTTTGTTTTAGTGATAAGCATGCTATTAAAATATTTAAACATTATTTTCACACATCATCTTTGAGTGTATACCTCTGTCTTGGCAGCAGTCACTGTCGAAAAAAATCACACTATTTTAAATTTTAACGACCACAGCTGATTTTGAACTATCTCGGCTCTGTCTATTGGCTGACATGTTTACTTTCTTGGAGCTGCCAAGAGAGTTATTCGGTGCAAGAGGGTAGCACTGTGTGCCCTATAATGAAAGAGCACATTATGTGGTGTGCTTAAAAAGATACTGATCCGAAATGTGCATTTCATCTAAAAATGCAGTGCGAGTGTTCAACTGGAAGCTACAAACCCCAAGACATCACCTTTATAACAATATGTTGTATGGATATGTTGAATACAATATGTTGAATAAATTAGAAAACGAATACTATGCGCCATGGCGCATAGTATTCGTTTTCTAATTTATTTTCAAGGTATTCAATGGCTGATAAATTTTGTGAACAGATCGTTCCACAAAGTAGCCGTCAACACGTACACACCCAACTAACGCTACCCAATTTTTATTTTTTATTTCTAAAATTGTCACTTATATTTAGTGATTAGTTGGCTAATATAAATACTGCGAGCAAAGCACGAAAAGACTAGTAAATAATATATTATTGCAGAAAAACCAGATGTCACAAAAAATAAAAAGCCATCAAATATTAGATCAGTAATGTCTTTGCAAGACAAGACACTTTCAAAGGGTAGTCGTTGAAAGTGTCGTCTGCCATCGTCTCCACGCGACCATTGCTCACGTCGTCGTTGTGGATGGCTCCACGCTTGCGTACCATGCAGTAATTACACTTTTGTTCTGATGTCTACTTATCGGACAAAACTAATAACGAAAGAACTAAGATTTTGATGGCACAGGCAGTGAGCGAAAAAGCCGCCCGACGAAGTCAAATGAACGCAGGTCGACGTACGCCGAACGCCTTGCAAGATCAATGCGTGCATTTGTTTGTAAGCTGGAGAACAGCCACTGAGACTAGTACTCAATTTTCATAAAACTATTTCGTCGCCGTTCGCTATTTTGAATGAGGCTAACGCGGTACATGACGACCCTCGCTGACCGAGAAGGCGTTCAGGCGCAAACATGCACCTCTTGCTACGGCGCTGTGGAGAAATTGATGAAGGGAACGAGGGTGTTATGGAAGTGCAGTACTATTAGTTGAAATGGTTGTTCTATCTAGAGGTTGCGAGCTAATGCACGCTGTGAGCTGGTACGGCTTTCGGCGTACGTCGACCTGCGTCCACTTTGCCTCTGCTGGGTTTTTGCCCGCTCCACTGACAGCAAAATCGCGATTAGTATAAAAAGAAATTTTTTTATGTTTCACTGAAAGCAGTATGTTATTTTGATCTGAATATACAGCCCAAAAGGGAGCGAAAAAAGCTGTCGCAGCCATCTAAAAAAAAAAACAAAAAAAAAAACACAAAAAAAACACTAAGTCAATGTAAAAAAGAAAAAGAACCCGTACGAAAATGTCAGATTCAGGCCGGAAGGAAAAATGCCGGTTCCGCCTAAACCCAAAATTAGGGCACCAGTTTGTATCCAGCCTGGAACCGCGCATTTCCAGCCCCAATTTTAGCACCGTCGGAATTCCCGCTGCGCTCACCACTGGACTCTACAAAAGAATTTCGTGTTATGCCCTAAGCCGCTGTGGGTCTGAAATCGCGACGATCTCTCCCTTGCAACGGCTAAGGGCATCGCACGAAAGACTTGTAGAGTCCAGTGGTGAGCGCAGCGGTAATTCCGGCGGCGCACACGGTCGTCCAGGCGTCGTCGCGTCGTCATTAAACACAGTGCAGGGAACACACACACACAGCACGCACAAGCACAGTACCCAGTGTTGAGTGCGTCGGGAAGTTCCGGCGGGCAAGCGGTATCCGAGTTGTCCAAGTAGTGTCATCAAGCACACCTGCGCATCCAGATGCCGAGCCAAACTGCAATGGGTAGGCAGCTTCACACTATATAAAGATTCAAAACCAAGCCAGTGGGTATCTATCCAGGGAAACGATAGGCGCGTCAGTATCCGTGCGCCCGCAGCGGGAACGTCGCCGCCGGCCGGCAGTCCGATTGGAGCGGAGAACCGAAACTCTTGAAGCGCTGCCGCTGACTGCAACAGACAATGAATGCAAGGCGCGCGTCGTTACCAAACACGGTGCAGGGAACACACACACACAGCACGCACAAGCACAGTATCCAGTGTTGAAGTGCATCGGGAAGTTCCGGCGGGCAAGCGGTATCCGAGTTGTCCAAGTATTGTCACCAAGCACATCAGCGCCAAGCGCATCCAGATGCCGAGCGAAAGTGCAATGGGTCGGCAGATTCACACTAAATAAAGATTCAAAGCCGAGGTCAGTGGGTATCCATCCAAGGAAACGATGGGCGCGTCAGTATCCGTGCGTCCGCAGCGCGAACGGCGCCGCCGATCGAGCGCCGACAAACAGTCCGACGAGAGCGAAGAACAAACTAAACGACTAAGCACTAAACTCTCAGAGACAAAGCCAAGCGCGCGCGCGGAGAACGCCCGCTCGCAGCGCCCGCGTAGCGAATGCGCCTGTCCCTAACACGTGAGCTGCGAGAGACCGCGGAAGTTCTTCGCCGACACCGACCAACCCCGACTCCCCCCCCCCCCCCCCCACCCCTCCCTCCCCTCCTCCAGTCACGCGCGCCCGCTGGCTGGGAGCAGGCCCTACCGAAACAAGGGTAGCAGATCGTATTCACCGATCACCATGCGATTCCAGTGCGTTGCGTCTCACTGGATCCGACTGGTTACACCCAGAATCGCGCGGATCGGAACTTTCCACAAGTTTAGAATCCCGCGGATCCGAAATGGAACCGCTCCGAACTGACATTTTCGTACGGGAATCTAAGCGGTTAATATTATTGTTCTTCCAAGTGCTTTCTTCATTGTAAAAATATATCGTCTGCTATTTCCCGACATCACTGCTATGTTTTCTTTGTGCCGTAGCCCAAGAGAAAACCAATCTGCATAGCATCCAGGCCCCTCCAAAATCATGTACTGAGTACACGAATACAGTTTACTACGTTTACTCGCGATTTCAAGTGGTATTTTCCACGCACGTAGGAAGCATGTTACTCGGTTAAGATATGGAACATAGCCTACGGGTATTATGCTTTACTAATTACCTCATATAGATATGGTAAATCTCGCTTCATGAGAAAACGTGGTATCTAGCAGCATACCCACGGCCGCCACGACTACCAGGTGGGTTGAGTTTTAGCGCCGCCTGGTAAGAGGCGCACGGACTACACCGGAAGCACGAACTCGCACATAGAACGCTCATATGACGTGTTCGTTAGGAGGGAGGGGGTCGTGCTCTCGTCCTTCGTCGTGCGTCGTTGGCGTGTGCCGGGGAAAAGGTTCTGTTTCACAGTTCTTTTCGCACTCTCAGACGTGCTTCAAACGGAAGAGGAACTCTCCAAGTCACAAGTCACAAGCCCAGTGGAAGGTATAAAGGTATGTTGAAGCAGTTAGCAACACTATAAATATGCGCGTGTTCTTGTCCTAGTATACTTCCTGTTCGCGCGTGTTCTCTACGCTTTTGTAGGCGGCGGCATTAACTTCTCTTCGGCCGGAAAATTTAACAGTTCATGCGTTCTTGGAATTCAATACGTTGTTCATCAGGTTGTCGGCAGGCCTCTTCACGATGTGTAATTCGTGCATTATTTTGTTATTTGTTGATTTTTCTGGAAACAGGTGCCAGCAGGTACGGTGCCAGCAGGTAATTATATTCGTGCATTGGTACAACTTTTTTGTTATTTTATTTTAAAGCTTGCAGTTTAGTTTTAAAAGAACTTCGTGGTTCCCATGGCGAAGTTGCAAACTATATATTGGCGAGCTCAAAACCCGTCCAAGGTTAGAACTAATGCCAAGGCATCTAACAAAAAAATAATGTGACCAGAAACAATGTCATTTATTATGTTGTCAAGCTAGGTCTCGCAAATGTTAGTCGAAACGGGTCCACTAATACTCACCCATCTGGAGGGTGTCTTTAGTGCACATGCTTGTTGTTTAATTAGACCTTGAACATGCTTCATTACTACGGAGGACTTGCCCTATGAATAAGTTTTCTAGTTAACGGTGGTGTTCCTGTTAACAAACCACTGTATTAGGTCGGTAGAAAATAGGAGTGAAGAAGTGAACCTTGGTCTTTAATGGCGAGTAGGTTCATATGGAATCATTTTTGCTTCAGTGAAGGCTCAAGTATGCACGACACTGTAGGGATCCTCCTTTCAGTCGACGGAGACAGGGGTACCACAAGATTAAGCGAGGGAAAGGGAACGGGACCTCTTGGTGTCAACGCCTTGCCGCCTGCGTGGCTGTGCCCCGAACCGTGCAGTTTTTGCCGAGTTAAACGATTAGGCCAATTGAAAGTATTGCGGATAAAAAAAACATGACTCAATTGCATCCCTTGGTGTAAATAATCCAATGCAGCACTGAAATTTGCAAGTTGCAGATAATGTCACAGGTAGGATAGATAACCTCTACACTCTCAGAGTTCTGTGGACTAAGGGGCTGCCCAAAGATTACACAGCAGGATGGCGCCCCGCTACAGAGCACCAGCATATGTCGTACCTTAGCCTCCTTTATACTGACAAAACCTGGCAGATTGCCACGAGAAGTGGTCGGCGGAATGGAAAAGGTGGAGTGGCATACAACAGAGAAGAGCCTCGCCGTAGCGGACGCGAAACACGAAAGAAGTATGTTTCGGGTCCTCGCTACTGCAAAAGCTCTGTGCTGACGTCCAGGATCCCTGAGGAATGACTCTTTAATGCTCTGCGCTACCGAATCCTCACGCTCCAAATCTGTGACCAGGCACTCTATGACTCCGTCGTCGAACTGGCAGGCTTTGTGAGTATAGAGGTGCTATAGTCATATTGTAATCCATTTTACTCTTTTTTTTTTTTTGCAGGAGGAGAGCATCTTCTTGTTTGCATTCTTAAAAAAGAGGGTTAGACTGTTATGATTAAGTTGGTGCGGACAACCACTGGCAAGCTCTGTTTGCTGTCGTCGAGGCCTGCGCTGTTCTTATAAATGCCGATCTTCGCAAAAGAAAACAATATAGGGGAAGGGACATGTGCGGAGGAAAGCCGTGCCGTTTGCGTGGTCGATGTAACTACTCATGTTAAAGATAAATCACGTGTAACTATGGTTGTTTAAGATAAATATGTTTGAAAGGGTGTCTTCGCTATGCCAATCTGTAAACATATTTTTTTAGAGCTGGAGACCAAGTGAGATAACTATCATCCGTTGTCTTTTCAACTGGTTATGACCAGATTCGGGCCCATATTCGAAGGCGGTTCTTTTCTGCCAAACTTTAGTCACATTTATCTAAGCAAAGACGATAAAAAAATTACTATTACTTTTAGTGTCCCGCCATTTCTGCATTCAAAATATGCCTATGTCGGTACAGCACACGACAAGTTATAGGATACATTGTAATGCAGAGATACATTATTTTGTTACTCAGATCAAAAATTGTGATTACTACCTTGTAGTAGGCCATGTACATGAAGCGTTCTCTCACATGCACACAGGTGTTAAAGGAAGCTTTTAGCCCTCTCTAATTTCCATCGTGGCTTGCTTTTGTTACAACTAAAAAGGGAGCACAATAAGGCAGGCAAGAGAAAGGAAGAAACAAGTCCTCACTACCAACTAGTTTATTCAGAAAAGAAGCGTCTTCATTTCCTTTATTGTCCCTACTCTTTTTTCATTGCAGCCACAAAGCAGCTTGTCCAGCAAAGAGTTTTATAATGCTTTCTTTGACTGTACTAGACACCCTAAGTAGATAAGCCCCAGTCTTGCCTAGCACCTAGCTTATGCAGTGTGCTGCAGAACAGGTACATCTAGACTTAGTACCCTCCCCTCTTTCCTCAGTAAGGACCGTGCCGCTTGTGCTTAAATTTCTCTCAGTGCGCTTACTGATTTATTACTTACGTTCCCTTTGAACCCTAAATTGATAGTCTTTTAAAAGAAAAAGTAGACAATAGCAGGAGCAGCCTCCCCCGCCCCTCCACTCTCTATCTCTCTCCATGGAAATATTTTAGGTTCCTCTTGACAGCTAAAGTGGTTTCGAATGCAATGGTCTGCATTCTTGTGGTGTTCATCTGTAACCTGATACATCATCAGGGTGTCTACCAACCTGAAATTCTCACGGAAATCGTCAAAAAGTTTGCTTCATCAGGGAAAGTGACCAGTGAAAGTGGAACGGCGATGCGGAACAAAGCTTGAGGGTTGCGCATTGGCACGACTATGCTGAATAACGTTTCCGAATTATGATCCTTCGACCCAGAAGTGGTCAGCAAGTTTTTATCACATAGTCAAGGGAAATTCTAGAAATTTCAGGGAATTTAAAATCAGTATTTTGGTAGACACCCTGATGCACTGGTTCCACCGTACCAAGCACTTCACAATCAAGTGAGAATTGGGGAAAGCGAAATATAGAAAGGCAGCAACGGGCGTCTGCCGCACTTGCCCTCACTCTGCTGCATGGACTTTCCATCTATGACTTTCCATCTATGGCATCTATGACACATGTCCTCGACAATTTTACTTTGCTCACCTACAACTTCGTCTGACTTCCAGAACTTACTTCTTCTCATTGGCTTTTTTCTCCAGAACCCAGTAAAGACTTTCCGGAACCCGACGTTACTTTTCACGGGAAAGCACTCATGGATATCTGGTAGCATGTGCGTTGTCTGCGAGGACCTATGAATCGACGTCCTGGACTTTTCAGCGGGAATCTCTCGGGTATTAGCCTTGTACTGAGCGTAAAAAGGTCAGTATACGGGAGGGGGGGAGGGGGGAATCGACGAAGTACACTTTTTGTGCTTGAGCACCTCTTGGGTAAAAAAAAACAAATATTTCCGTAAGAACTGTGAAAGTTGTGACAGCCCTCGGACCAGATTCCTAAAACAGGGAAAAAAGATTTACCAATAACGGTTACTGTTTTAATGTTTTCCATACGTATTTGGTGAATATTCCAGCTATAATACAAATGTTTGTGTGTTCCATTGTGTATCCGAAGTTCTGTCAGATTTCTTTTTTTTTTTCTGTGCATCTGTTGATCTGAGGATCCAAACTATAAAAGAATAAACTGCAAAAAGAAAAGCAAAAATTTGAAAAAAAAACAGCAAGTTGGCAAACCAAGCCTTCAGGAAGCTTATTGTAATTTACTTTTATTTGAATTTAATCCTGCAATACCAAGTAGGCAAAGCAAGCCTTCACAAAACTGGTCATTTTAATTTATTTTAATTCTTGTCTAATAATTAAACCAGTTTTGTGTATTAGTATTAATTCTTATGATGTTAATTGATTAGTTATTGTAATAAAACACTTGTGATAAGCCGAAGCAGGCTTTTGAACCATTATGTATCACATTGGTTTCTAATAAAGTAATTGTTTTAAATACTTGTGTTTTGTTTTGCAGTACCTGCATGGTAGGACTCATGAAGTACCATGTGCACAAATGGCAGTGATATGAGCTGAGACAAAACAGCTATCTTTATTGTTAACTTGGAAGGTTCCTGCAATTTATTGCCACCCACCGGACCGGTGGGTGGCAACAGTGAAGCAACAACGGTGAAGCAACAGAACATGCTGGTTGACACCAGCTCTTGCCGATAGTCCAGACATGTGATGAAAGAAAATATACAACCTACTGTAAATGATAAGTCTAATCAAACTAATAGAAAGTTAAGCTCCGTTTAAAAAAAAAACAACATTTACTTTTTTTGTTGTGTGCAAATTCCAATGTAACAAAAGAATGCTGTTCTGAAAGCTGCTGTAGTGTTTCATGATATATTTTGGAGCAGCATTCAGTTCAGCATCGTTAAGACCATCATCATTCATTTTTCCATGTATCATTAAAGGAAATTGTAAGATATTAGTTCTGCATTTCGACGTCTACACTTGCAGACCATTGATGTTACCGCTTCGTTTAGGTGGGATCGAAGTTTCTATTTCAAATTTGATACCTTCACACCGTTGATGTTAGTACCCTTTTTTAAGGAAAATTCAAGTTGAACCTCGCAGGCAGCAAGACGTCTCCTAACGATCACAATGGGCTGCTATACTCCGGACTGCTATACTCCGGACAAAGTGAGAGTCAGCACTGACTATCTTTCGGAGAGTCGCACATACACTCCCATGACTCTTTTGCGATAGGAGTCGGGGGACTCTTCATAAAAGGGGGGTCCTATCAACTCTTCTTAGAGAGTCGCGGGGATTACCAGGAAGGAGTCGTGTGGCTCTTTTTCTTCGTTGGATAACAGTCGTTAAAGAGTCGCATTTGACTACGTCACCTGGAGTCGCCCATACATTACCATGACTCCAGTGTGATGAGAGTCGCAGGACTCTTTTTTTAAATAAGAGTCAAGTGACTCTACATACTGTAGTCGTGGAGGAGTCAAATCTGTAGCGCACAAATACATCCCAAAAAGAGTCATAGTGACTCTTTTTCTAAGAGTGCACGGCGGCTGCTCGAAATGGTCTTGCAATTAGCGAACAACCCAAATAAGAAAAATCCGCTTAATGAAACGTCCTCCCCAATCACAAGTGACGCAGCAAAATGCGATTACATTCCTAGATTAGAACCATACCGTATTTCTCGGTCTATAAGTCGCACCATCATATAAACTGCTGTTCTAAGAACAAGAGTTGGTTTATGAGCCGCACCGTTGACTAATTTTATCCCAAGTATTTTTGCGGCCGGCACGGTGGAACTACATTGAACCGGCCGTATAAGTGTATTATCGTCGCAAGATATGCTCAAACGAGAGCAAGTTACAATGATCTCGTCGAACCGAACAGCATACAAAACTCCCTGAGCAATTTCCACAGTTTTGTTTCACACTAAGAAAAACAAATGCATCCAAGTTGCACCGTTGGATAAGACTCACAATGGTGCGCCTAACTCAACAACTTATACTTCGAGGATACAGTACATATGGTTTACTCTAAAAGCTGACACAGTTTTTTTGCCTTTACCTTTATTACAGCGTTTATTTACTTTGAAGCCAAAGTATTTTATTTTGCTTAGTTCTAGAACTCCGCTGGGCTTACCCGTCTGGGATATCCTATCGCGCGCCACCTGCAGCTAGTTGGATCCACGACATTTCGGTGCCCACGCTGTCGTATACTGACGCTGCATGTTTTATTCCTATTGCTTATCAACCACCCAAGCCGCAGTGGCGCGTATCACGTGTTCGTCATTTTATGAATGGACAATCCGTCAACAAACATATGTTCATTTCCATTCTGGCATCCGACTGATACACAACACACATCATCCCTGAGAACGAAACATCGATAAAGCGAGAAATGGTGTCAAAATACAGCGATTGCCTTTTTCTTCTAATATCAACATAGGCGGCGATTTACCTAGCATGCGCTCTCGTGCGTCATCAGCGACCCGCAGAAGCGCTCGTTGCGTCGTCGTCGTCGCGGTGTCGTGCACTTGTTCACGTTCCTTTTTTTAAGCTGCGCTCCTGTTATAAAATAACGCAAGTGCACATGTCAAAGTGCCACGCACAATATCCTAGCTGTCAAGGAGCTCCCTGCCCGTCATATTTCAATGCAAGATCTACATTTGGAAATCGCAGAACGAAGCGTACTATCTCCTGCTGCAAGCCAGGCTCTGCGCAGGGCCGCTTTTCCGTGAGCGATTTGGTAATTTTAGTGCAGCTTCGTGTATTGGTGTTATTACTGCAATAGAGTGACCAATGTTAATTGTTCGATGTCTTGAATTTTCGATCAATTGTGAATGCATTTGGATTCTAATGGCTTCTTTGCCTTAACGAGCTGTCTTTAGTGCTTACTTTCTGGGGAGATGAGAGCATTGTAAATGCGTAAAATTAAATTCACACATTGAACTATAAAGTTTAAAGTGCAGCGTTGTTGAGGAAAACTTTTGGAATGCCCGAGTGTGCGTGTCTATGGCCGCATTGTGCCAGAACTATGAGATCGCCTATAGGGGAGTGCACATGTGTTTCATTCTTATATTTGGAAAATGCCAGAAGTCAATAAACAAGGTTGTAACGCTTATTTTTTTCACAGTATATGTGACACCAAACATTCAAAAGGGATTGCCTTTTCAGCAACAAACACTTTTTGTTTTGTATCGTGAAAACAAATTTAGCTGAAATAAATCAGTGTAAAAATAACGGTGAACTGCAATTGAATTGACGGTAGCCCGAACCTTGAGACACAGAGACTCATCCGATTTCACCGATTTGGGGTTGTTCGAACCGTAATTGAATTTGTGTTCATTTGTAATCCGCGGACACAAAGAGAACTGGGAAGAATATATTCTTCCCAGTTCTCTTTGTGTTCGCGGAGATCGTTGGTCTTTGTAGTCAAGTTTTGGGTCTTGTTGGCTCGTGGGTGTAGTGTCAGTGACACACAAAGAGAAAAAAAAAAGGAAAAGGGAAAAGTTGTTTTTTTTTCTTTCCGGAGAAGTGGATGGTTGCCTTTGTTCGTAGTAGTGCTTGAGGGGGCGTCCCTTTACCTTGTTGTCTTTGTTTTTTTTTTCTTTCTAGTGTGTTGTGTCTTTGAAAGGGGCATGTTGAGTGTTTGGGTGACCTTGTGGTTGTGAGTATATAAAGATGTGGGACTAAATAAATCTTTTAGCTCCGTTTGAGACGTTCTCTTCTTCACTTGTCTCTGTCCCTTCTACTTTTAAGTTTCTGTTTCTACCCCAGTCTCGGGTTAAGTTCCATCATTGTAAATATCCACCAGCTCGCCTGTACTTTAACCGTTTTTTTCAGTATTTTATGTTCTTATTTTATTAGGTTCTTACGGTGCTTTTATTTGAATACATGCGTTTATGGACAAACAAAATATTTCTTATACATAAAACGCTTTACTAGGAAACCGCAGGATCACAGGACATTCAGTGTGTATGATTCGCTTAGCCGTTGATACTATCACTGGCTAAACGTTATCGTGTAGAGTGAAGACCACGAGCTCCGGCGGACGACGAGCTTTTGAGGCTGCTTGATATGAATGGCGTCGTGGCGTCCTTTGCGATCGGACTTCGGAGAAAACGGAGAATACGCGCCTCTAGCTCCTTGTAATACGAGAAAGTGAAGAGGAAGGCGGCGCTACTCTGCGGCCTGCGTAGGATGCAGCTTCGAAGCACCCTTGTCGACTGCCCAGTTGTATCAGAGCGAGCCTCTGGTAGCCCAGCCCGTATCCAAGGCCACGAGCTTCACAGTTGGCGTCGTTTCATTCCTACCCAAAACGGGGAGTTTCAGAGTAGGGGACGCTAACGTTTCGGGTCCCTTGAGCAGCTTTGGAGCGCGTCGCATTGCGCATGCGTGAAACAACGGCGCATTCGCAGTATGACGTTCTGAGCTGCTCGGGGGGATCCAAAGCGTTGGAGCCCCTTATCCTGAAACTTTCCGGTAGAAAATGTATGAATAGCGTCATCGCCTTGTGTATGTTCCGAATCCAAACCTCCTTACGAATTGGCACACTCTGACGACGTCTTTGTGGAAGCGAAGACGGCGTCGCAGTACGCCAATAAACACGTCTGTGCGTCAGGAAAGAATGTTTGCGATGTTCACCTCACTAAAACTGCTAAAAAGCCCATCCGAACTTTAAACTTTCTTGCTCGAAATTTACGCGGTGCTCCACAGAATGTAAGGGAGACACCGTACTGCTGTTTGGTTAGACGAACACCGGAATACGCATGCGTTTTGTGGGGTCCGCACCATAAGTTCCTTGCAGGTGAGTTAGAGAAACTTCAAAACCGTTGGGGCGAGATTCGTAACAGGAAATTATAGTAGAAACAATAGCGTTACTGAAATTAAAAGTGTACTTGGTTTGAAAATTTTATTGTTAATACGCAAAAATTTCGATTGTGGTTCCTCCTCGCAATTTCTAGCGATTTGACAGGTATTGATAAGAACCAATACATAGAATTACCAAAATATATTTCAAATTTTGTTGATTATTCCAGAATCTCTTATTTTTTACCACACAAAATTGCTCAGTGGAACCTGTTACCCGAATCTTTTTTTATTAATAATGACGTGGGACCATTTACCTTAGCAAACGAACTTGTATTTTAATGCTGTTATTTCGTTTAACGTTTATGTCTTCTCTTTCTTGACAGTCGAGGTTGTATATTCAAGCGTTTTGTATTTTAGTTCTTTATTGGGTGACAATGGGAAGTACCTGCTATAATGCCGAAGTCTCGGCGCTGAAGATTTTATTTTGTAAAAAAAAAAAAATGTTAGAAAACTCGTTACTACACTCCGCTTCACCCTAAATCGGACCGTAACCGACGCTGCGATTTGTGCTTTTGTTATCCCTGCTAAACCAACCACGCAAAATAAATGCACCATGATCACGCGATTTTTTCGGTACGCGATTGGTTTAGCCCATCGAGGTAGGAAGCTTCTGGAGGCGACACGTCGCCGCCAGAGGTGAAGTCAGAAGTGTTGAGGGACACACCCCCGACGACGGCCAAAACCACGGCTGTGGTTTTGGTCATGGTTTTGGTCATCGTTGGGGGATGTGTGCCTCCACACTCCTGACTTCACCTCTGGTGGCGTCATGTCGCCTCAGGAAACTTGCTTCCTCCACGCTTTAGCCGGAGAGACTGAACACAAAAAACTGGAGAACGTTGTGACGATGCGCTTTTGGCGGCGCGTGATGGCCCTCGTCGCATCGTAGCGTCGGCTGCGATCGAACTTAATGTGAAATTGAGTATACGTCCCTCGTGGCGATAATCGCGCTACATGCGCGCATGTAACGTACATACCCGTCGACATGGGGTGCGGAGATGCGCTGAGAGGCATTCCAGAAAACGAATAATGAGGATCTAATTGTCGACTTATAATTTGCGACTTTTCTCGAAAGGCTATTCAGGTTCACCCTCCAATTCCTCTAAACGAGTATCGCTCTGCCTGTCATGGGGAGGCGCGATCGCTACTTCGGCCCAACAGAAATCGGGCAGGAACAAAGGGCTGCGTGTTATTCGAGGAGCGCCGCAGATGCTTCTCGCTGAAACTTTTTAATATTGATTTATTATATACAGGCTAGAATTTCTGTGTTGTTATACTGACGCTTGCAAAAGTGTACCTCAGTGCGGACAGATCACCCTCGCATATTTTGACCCTTTGCCGCTAAGGCAAACCTTTTTAAACAAACGTTGTTGTTGTTGTTGTTTTGTGTGCGTACCAGACCAAAGTGGAAATCATTACCAGCGGCAGTGGTGTGGCCTAGGAATAGTAATTTATGTTTATTTTACAATGAATTTCATATATAATTTATAATGCCTTTCCTGGAAACAGTTGAAGCAAAAAGGCGGAACTAAGGTCAATTATGAGCTTGTTACGTTCAAAATGTTCACAACAAAAATTAGACAAAAATAAACATTTGCAGGTGGCGGCAAACGCTGCCTGCATGCAGAAGATTTTCTTCTTAACATTTCCCACTGGATCTGATTTTCTGACAACACAAAAAAGCTGGTTGCTTGCTACTCAAGCGTAGGTTTCAAATAGTCGCGTGACAAGCCGGCATGTGCCGGTTTGACCCGTGCTCCAAAAGTAATCTTTACAGTCTCCAACACCTATAAACAACTAAGAGTGTGCAAAGGCTGCTTGGAACGAAAAAAAGCCACGCCGTATCGTTAGCAATAACACTGCAAAGAGGGCACACATCCATAGGTGCGTGCGGGACTGCTAAGCGCGTGCTGATGGCGAGCTTCCAAAGTTCTTTCGCAAGGTGCATTCCGCACCGCCAGGATTGCCGATCTTAGCAGGCTATTATTGTTAGCTCAATCTGAGCATAGGCTCTATGCAGCACCCTCAATTATGGCGTCCAGTAAATACTCGCTAGAGCGCTCTCAAGAAACGTTTAAAGGTAGCGTGCGTAGTCTAACCTTACCTTATGACTAAACATCGTCTTATTGTATGTTAGCGTTTTACTCTTTTTCTAAATTCTAATGCACTTGGCTATTTCATGTTCCATGAAACTAAGATATTTATTCCGCCTTCATGCACACCAAGTTTCTCTTTTTCTTTATTTTTACTTTTTTTTAATTTTGCATACCTACACAGTCTTCATACGTGATAAAGGGGTCAAATTATCATTTTTACGGCATTTTATTTAAAAATTATAATTGTCCCACGAATAAAATATCACAGGTTCGGAAGGTTTTACACATATTCTCTATAGGAAAGAATATTAAAACAAGTGGCATACCGTTTAACAACACACATATGAAAAGACCTCATGACGTCACACAACTATGGTGTCGCGTTTACATCCTGACACGTGCGTTTGCAGAAACTCGTATGTCACTCCTACTGAAAGAAAATCTGTTTGAAATTCAAACAGGTTCGTACTACTACCTGTTCAACCGTACCAGTACCCGGTTCGAACCTTCGCCTAGCAGTATAACCAAACTGCTTACCGGTTTAACAAAATGCTCACCGGTTTGGTCAAGCTACTCACATATTTGAACAAACCACTTTTTCGTTTGGTCGAAGCAGTATGCGATCCTGTTCACATCGCACAGCGGCCTGGCAAACCGTTTCTAAACTGCCCACCTGTTTGGTCAAACCGGTCAGGTGTTGGACCAAACCTGTTGGGAGCTTGTTCAAAAGCGTTAGCTGTTTGGTGTCTGCTTTGCCGCTAGGCGAGAAAGAGGGAGAATGGGCTTGCTGTCGGGCACTCTGTTGCCACTTGAAGCCTTTCGGACGTGTGACCGATCCTCGTTGCCGATCACCTCCGACTAGGCTCTCGGAAAAGTTCCAGCAGGTAAGGTATTTTCACCTTGTCGTTACTATACTCTATTTTTTATACGATAGCGATCTCAGCCAATCTAGCGCTGTAAACGTACCGCGTGACTGAACGTCGCTGTGCCTCCTGAGGGTCATGCGTGAAGCTTCCACAGCTTTCGATTGGCTGTGATGGCTTGAATCTTTCGATGGTTGTCCCTCGTAAAAGGAAACGGCGTAAAATGTCCTATTTATTTCATGTTATCAAAGCAATGAACACCTCAGGCGTCCCTCACCTGTTAGTGTCCATGTGCGTGCTTTGTAGAATTGAGGACAGCGCGTGCTGCAAGCATTCGAGATCGCTGTAGAGGCAAACGCAATCAGGTGCCGTACGGTGGCTTCTTTGTCTGTCCCCCTCCCGCCCTGCTTCCTGTATCCCATGCAGTCCTCCAAAATTAAAACCTGAAACAACGCCACTCCTCTACGTAGCAAAATTATTTCTAGTATTAAACCTGGGCGATGTAGCGCGTATATAGATTTTAGGCTTTTTCAATTTCAACATTATATTAATTTTTCTGCACGGTCGTCAAGTTATAAATGATGTACCTCTGCAGTGTATGCTCCTGAGCGAGCTACTCTAATCAATTTGTCTCTCAAAGAAGGCGTCACGTGCTCGGTATTTGTGTGCTGGGTCGACCCCTTTCAGATGGTACACATAGGGTCTACCGAAGCTTTTGCTCTAGTACCCTAATGAGCTATTCGAAAGAGTGCCGTATCGAAGGTGCACGGGAGACATATCGAACGGCTGTCGGTATCAAACTGCTGCTGGTATCAAGGTACACATATCCCATATTACCGTATGACCTGAATGTGTGGAACAATCGACATTTCGAACGTTTTTTCAGTAGCCATGCGATATCACGGTAGCACGTGACGTCATGATGTCAGGTTACACCCTGACCTTAGCGTTGATTCAGCGCTCTATGATATGAGGTATTCACATGTCGTGAACACCACAAGCCGCGGCTAAAGCAAATTGTCGTCTGCGATCAGTTCTGTCGATGCGAAAAGAAGCTGCAAACACTCGCTGTCAGCTCTTGTAGACGGCCATGTTAATGAAATATTGCCACGCGCACAGCTGGCCTAGTAGGCAGCGCAGCCGTGGACTAACGGTTATCCTGCTTGCCCCCTACGCGAAGAGCCAGGGCTCCATTTCTGGGAGCTACTCGTATTTTATTTATTCTTTTAGTTTAATGTTCTGGTGAATTTGAGAACAATGTTGTTTATTCTAGGTCCGAATAATCTACGCGTCAAACCTTCTACGCGATTATTCCAGAAGCCCACGCGTGTACATAAGGGGCTTCGCGTGGCGAGCGAAAGTCAGTCTCTCCCAAGCGCTCCATCCGGCTGTTTCGCCGACATCAACGCCTGCGACGCTACCCTATTGGAAAATCCAGCATGAAAATCAAACTGGCCGAGCTGGTAACTAAGCTGGTCAATCTTGTCAATGTGGTAATCAAAATGCTTTAACTGCCAATGAAGCTGGTTTAAGCTGGGCAAGCTAGAATTTAGCTGGTCAGTATGGTTTAAGTAAAAACCAGCATGGTCCAACTAGAATCTTGTTTTACATTCAGTCTGCTGTAGCTGGGAGCCAGTATGGTCCTAACTGGTCAAACTGGTTTTCTATGGAGCCAATCTGGTCAAGCTGGGAGACAAGCTGATCATGCTGGGAGACAAGCTGGTGAATCTGGTCGAACTAATAATCGTGGTGGTCAAGCTGGTCATGCTGGGAGCGCGCACGCCAAGGTCGGTTAGAGATAGCCGAATTGGCATTGCTGGAGCGCGCGCGCCAAGGTCGGCTTAGGCCGGACCAAGGCCACGTCCTGTTCTTTGTCGTCTCCTTTTTGGTAAACAACCGGACGCGTCAGGCGCGCTGCAAGCTACATTTGTTTGCGAGAAGAGAGAGAGTGGTAGGAACGGAGACTTTGAGACGCGTTTGACTATCTTGGTCAAATTTTCGAAGGAACGGCTGTGTGCGCGTTGTTTGGAGACCACTTGAACGACGGTGCAAGC
This sequence comes from Ixodes scapularis, assembly GCF_016920785.2. NCBI lineage: Eukaryota > Metazoa > Arthropoda > Arachnida > Ixodida > Ixodidae > Ixodes > Ixodes scapularis. The sequence continues at coordinate 16,216,853 of NW_024609846.1, forward strand.
GAAGCGGGTTTTGAGGAGACAGCTAGCGGCAGTCCGTTCAGTGCTGGAAGATGTCAGACGTCCCGACTGAGGCGTCGCTTCGTGTCTTCGAACGTGTGTGTGCTTGTGAATGACGGTGGTGCCGACGAGTATCGCCAATGCCATCCAAGCCACACAGATTTCCTCGCCTCTGCCGACCACGGAAGTTGCCGCTCCGCCCCGATCACTGGCGGGACCCAGGCTCGCTTCACTCCTCCGTGTAGTATTTTTTATTGCTATTGCCTGTTTTGGCGTGTGTCTAGTATTTTTCGTGTTGAAAGACAAGCAATCTGGTTTTATTAACAGTGTTGGCTTTGCACTGAGAACCACTGTCTGTGCGTCGGTTAGTACTGTGTCAGCGCCGAGGAAATGTAGAATCTCAATTCATGTAAGGCGGCCGCAAGTACAAAAATAATATATCGGACTCCGAATTGGCTTCTCTGAAAAGCTTGGCTTGTTTATCCTGTGTATTAATTTAAACAGGTTAAACTGGTTGGGAAGTCCACCAGCATGACCAGTTTAACCTGCATCACCAGCATCCAAACTGGACATGCTGGGGCAATAACCCAGCTTGAAGCTGGGACCAAATCAACCAGCATGACTAGCATGCCAAACGGGGCATGCTGGGGCAATAACCCGGCTTGAAGCTGGGACCAGATCAAACAGCGTGACCAGTATAACCAGATCACCAACATGACCAGTATGACCAGATCAAGCACCATGACCAGCATGCCAAGCTGGGCATGCTGGGCAATAATCCAGCTTGAAGCTGGGACCAGCTTAAGCTTTTTTTTTTGAATATGGTAGCCTTTCTATTTTTATTATTTTGGGCACAAGTTCGCCACATTAGACGTTTAGTTTCTTCGGTTATTCGCCGCCTCATCGTTTGTCATTCGTGACATCTTGGTGGAGGTGCTGGGCATACCTCGGGAAACCTCACTCATGAGGGCCCTCACTCACCCTCATCTTCACAGGTGAGGTGAGGGTGAGTGAGTTTCTGAACCAGGAAAATTCATGAGTGTGAGGGTGAGTGAGGGCTGTGAGGGCTGTGAGGGCCGTGAGGGCCGTGAGGGCGGTGAGGGCCGTGAGGGCGGTGAGGGCCATGAGTGCGTGAGGGGCGTGAGGGCGGTGAGTGGCGTGAGGGCCATGAGTGCATGAGTGGTGTGAGGGCGGTGAATGCGTGAGGGCTGTGAGGGCCATGAGTGCGTGAGGGCAGTGAGTGGCATGAGAGGCGTGAGGGCCGTGAGGGCGGTGAGTGCATGAGGTGTGTGAGGGCCATGAGTGCGTGAGGGCGGTGAGTGCGTGAGGCCCCCTTCAGATCGAGCATCTTTCTCAGCAATTTTGGTGTTAATGGTGGGTTGTTCTCTAGCTTTCCCTAGATCGACACGAATTGCTGAGATCGGGTCCGGCTCGAAATAAGCAAGCAACCCCTGTTGGAAAATCTCGATGATGGAAAGACGACGGAAAAGGCTCATACAAGCGTAACCGTAATATGGGACATCCTATACAAGCGAAAAAGGCGGCTCCAGTATAGTGGAAAAGGGCGGAACGATACAGGTGGGCGGAACCATACAAGCGTGTCGTATTATGGGACATCCTATACCAGCGTAGTGGATATAGGCGGAACCATGTAGGCGGACGGAACCATACATGCATAACGTAATATGGGACATCCTATACCAGCAAAAAGGCGATACCAGCATGGTGGAGCCATATGGCTCCAGCGTGTTGGTTTCGCCTTTTCACTGTTCTACAGGGCGATTTAGTTTTAAGCTTTACATATATGTTTAGAAAGGTCGTGAAAGCTATATTAATGCGGTTTGTGCAGGCGAGTTATATGGCCAGGCGTACGTAGTATAGGGACCTCGTCGTAACGATCAGTCAGATAATTAAATACAATTTGTTAATCAACTTTTTAATTAGTGAAAATGAAAATATGGTTTCAATTAGAAACTTGCCGAGTCATTGAAAACCACAAAATCAAGTTTTTTTTAGAAGGATATAATTCAAGGGTAGCGTTTTATGCATTCTGTAAAAAGCTTTATTTGGACGAATTTCTAGGTTTCAGTTTCTTATCAGAGCTCATCTCTGCGCCCACGGTCCTGTTCCCCAGGGGCATAGACACGCAACACACATGCGCCTTGCTTCCCTTCATCCTACGAGGGAGGCGAGGGGGCGGCTTCGCACTGCGGTCACCGGGCAGCTGGACCGCAGGTGCAAAGATGCGCTCTGGTAAGAAACCGAAGTCTGGAAATGCGTCCAAATTGACCATTTTTTTATAACGCCATAAAATGCTACTCGTCTTATATCTTTACAAAGAAAATTGATTTAGTGTGTTTTGATGATGCTTAACAGGTTTCTAATTGGAACCATGGGTCTATTTTCACTGATTAAAAATTTCACGAACATACTATACTTAGAGAGAGGCTGAAGCAGTTTTGTATTTGAGAAAACACTTTTAAATCTTCTTCATTCGACCTCCAGAATCTCAAATATCAAAATTATTTGCTAATTTAATTAATCAAGGCTGCATAGTCATTTTTAAAGCGCTGTGAAAGCACCTCCCTAGAGAGCGACGTCACAACAGCAGCTTTCAAAATCTTTGTTCACGCATCTTCAGCGCCTATCAAAGCTATGCACGCACATGCTATTTTTTAAAAGGGCAGAAAAATGTGTCACGACTGGTGCCAGTGCCGGAGAATATACCTAGAAAACTTGCGATTGGACGCGCGGCCCTTAAGCGACACACGCTTGGCGGCCGAAAGGTCTTCTTACGATGTCACTGTTGGTGGGATGTTTTTTGTGTTTTCTCACGTTTAGTTATATCTTTGAGGAAAACGAACGGGATATTCAGATTCGTGGGATAAAACTACGCTAGAATGAACCTCCATCTAGTTTTCTGAAAGAAGTCTGGCACATCTCTGTAATAAGCCGACGGATCATTACAAATTAGCCCTTTATACTATGCCGCCCTGGCCATATAACTCACGTGCACAGACCGCGTAAATGTAGCTTTTACGGCTTTTTTTAAAAAAATCTGTAAAACATAGAAAAAAAACTCTGTAGAATGTCCCCCAATACGATACGATTGTATGGTTCCTTCCCCGCTTGCATTGTTCAAGAAAGACTTGTGGACATCCAGCGTTTCATTGGAATGCTGGATGTCAGCGAGTCTCTACATCAGTGAGTGGTTTCAAACAAGCATGGTGTTTGCACACCAGTAAGCTCTTATCCGAGGCTCACCAGGACCACTAAGAGCAGAGGCGAAATGTCGTGACCTGGTAAATTTGGTTGCAGGTATTTATTTTTACAAGAACTGCATGCAGCAAAGCTTAACTTTGCTTAAAAGAAGATTATTAAAAATTCAATACTGAACAATGGTGTCCCTTGAGCTGTCAGACCAAACTCCCACTCTTGCCACTCAGGAGTTCCTAACTTGTGCGTAGAGGATCAGCACAACCCAGATTTGTGCTGCGAGCGCACCTGCAATATAAAAGTTGAATAAACATGAGATGAAATATGAGACGTTTACAATTCTCTGTAACGTGAAATTAGAGCACAGATCTTGAAGAGGAGGATGGGAAGGTATGCCCCTCCTCCCCCTCCCCTCCTCCTCTTCTGCTCCCTCCCATTTAGCAGGAAACTTCCCTGAATTTAGCGGGAAAATTTCCCCACTAAATTTAGCTGGTTAAGTTTCCCACTAAATTTAGCGCAGAAATTGATGTCACATGACCTCAACACAAATGCAGTTTTTCCGCTAAAAGTAGCAGGGAAAATGACGTCGCATGACCGTGTCACGTCAGCCATAAAAAAATTCAGTTTCTCAGCTAGACTTAGCGGAAATATTAACGTCACATGACCACAACATTAATTCAATTTCCTGCCAAGTTTAGTTGGGTGGTTACGCCGACAGCGACGCCGCGAAACGCGGAAACGGGTGCTAAGAGCTGCGCTAAAAACTAAATGCATCAGGTGAAATAAAGTGAACATTAGAGATACTGTAAGAAAAAGAAGAGAATCTAAGATACCGTTCTCAGATCCTTCCTTTTGTCCGTTCTCAAATGTTTTGATTTCAAGAAATGTTTATCTCTTTATTCATACCCAGAGAACCCCTCCCAGTTTCAGCATGAATGCAATAAATCAATGCAGACTAGACCTTGTAAACTATAATCCACATGAAAATTAATGTTTGCCACATAGTCATGTATGAGTCAGTGGCTCAGATCTCTAAATACATTTGTATTGAGGAACATTCTTGAATAAAACTTCTGGGCTTCGAATTCAACAGTTTGTACTTCCATAAGGAACACTGTATGGCACTGATTTTTTTTTTTTGTGAGACATCAGAAACAGCACAGCACTGTCATCCTCGCATACCTAACAAGAATTTGCATTTTTTTTTTAGCATGGCATGTGCTATTCTAATGCCCATACAGCATCCTTTAACAAAATTTCCTTTGTAGAGCTTTTTATTGGTTCTTATTTAGCTCGCACGACAAATTCGGTACCTTGAATTCTCACTCGGCATCAACAGTTTTATATATTAATGTAATAGCGAAAGACAAGATGTATGGACTTGAGTACGGCTCAGCAAGCACAGGTGTTGAGAAAAGTACTGAAGAAAACTCAAATGTCAAAATAAAAATAAGCTGGAATGTGGAATTATGGACATGGACATGAATACAGTTAGCAGATTCAATATGAAGAATATGTGTTAGACGCACGCTCAAAGAAACCTGTTGCATCTATATTCATTCAAATTACTTTGCAGAACCCAGCGCTGCAGTCCTAGGTGGGAGTTCGCTGAATGAGTCTACTGAAAATGAGTGTAGACGGAAAAAGCAGTTTGATCTGCGATAATGAACATTACATAAGTGACATGTCATTATTACTGTTACAGTGCCGAATGTTCCAAACTGTCAGTCGCATCATTCTGTGAGTTCCCTCCGTACATTACAGGGTTTGGCTCTCTCGAATGCTTTGCGAGAAAAATGATGAACTGGAAATATCTAGAGTAGTTCTAGAAAAACTATTTCCAGAATCTTATCTCAGCATCGCAAAGAATATAAAAAGTTTCTAAAGACAAGGTTAGTGCAGGAGTTGAATAAACTAAATACTTGGTTTTTCGAAACCATCTTGCCGTAGTAAACGTATGAAGTTCCCCTAGGTAGAGTTAGTCATTACGGATGATTGTGCCCATTGCGTACCATAAAAATTTAATTTGCGACCTACAATATTTACAAACTCAATTAACTCTGAATAAGTGGACCACTTGGCATTAAAGATTGGCCTCAACATGACTGTCTGCCAACATCTACATAATAATTTCCATGAACCTATGTATTTCAAGAAAATATTTGGTGCGAGCTGCTTAAAACACAATAGCACTTTTTAGAAAGTGCTGATTGTTGGGCAAGTTGGTACGGTACGTTAGAAAACATGATTGTGCTTTGAAGACGGGGACATAGGAAGGACAGACACCACAGAGTGCTAACTTTCAACTGATTTAATTCAAGAACCTCGGCGTAGAAACACACTGCGTCACCGCACCACATCTCAACCAATCCGTGGCCCTGCCACGGACCGCAAGTACGCCCACTCCTTATCCGCCAAGTCAATTGACGCCACACTGACACAACACGTGCCGGAACTATTTATAGCATCAGCCTCCATAATCTCTCTAACAGTCATATCTTTGTGCCTAGCAAGAACAGTAGACTGAGCAAATAATGGTTTGCACTCGCAGTCATGATCTGTCGTGTCACTGTCATGACTGCGGGTGCAAACCATTATTTGTTTCGTCTATTGTTCTTGAGAGGCACAAAGATAGGACTGTTAGCAAGATTATGGAGGCTGACACTATAAATAGTTCCGGCACAAGTTGTGTCAGTGTGGCGTCAATTGACTTGGCGGATAAGGATTTGGCGTACTTGCGGTCCGTGGCAGGGCCACGGATTGGTTGAGATGTGGTGCTGTGACACAGTCCGTTTCTACGCTGAGGTTCTTGAATTAAATCAGTTGAAAGTTAGCGCTCTGTTGTGTCTGTCCTTCCTATGTCCCCGTCTTCCAAGCGCAATCATCTTTTCTACCGCACTTTTTAACACTAATAGAAAGCCTGTAGTGGGCCAGAACTTAAGCAGTTTTCACTTCATTATAAAGAGCAATTACACATATGTGAACCATGAATATAGGCCTGCACTGAATTTTTTTCTTAAGCTGAACGTGCTATGCTCTGTTTACTATATAAATCTTTGCAGAGCTGACAATGTGCAAGTTCCTGTTTTTTTATATTTCACATGTCCCGACTGGTGAGTGTGGTAGGGACATAAGATTGATGACACCAACGAAACACAATGATTATTTTAAGAATTTGTTTGGGTATAGCACGAGCAAGGCGATCTGCGGGAAGTTATTTCTGTGACATCGTCGAACCTACATCCGCGATCTTTAAGTTCCCATGTTAATCATGTCTGCAGACTCCTTTTTGTAATTGGAATTTCATCCAACCCAAGATTTGAATATGTTTTTTTTTCATTTTAGGCTTAGTAATGCTTTTGCTGTTCTATTAATAGGTAAGAAAAATGCTTATTTCAAGTGGCATACCTAACACCTGGTGGCACGAGGACTCCCCTGTCGTGACGCAGACCGAAAGTCACAGCCAGGGAGATACTGCGATGCTCTTGTTGCTGGGATTACCTCCCCCATGGTCCTGCCCAGACCACAGAAAAAGATTGAGTCCAAGCTTGTGGCTACTAGGATCTCCAGATCTTGAGGCACCCAAGTAGCTGAAAATAAAAACAAATCACAATCAAGTACTTGGCAGAGCTACATTAGAATGGCTAGCATATTCTTTCGTGATCAGCACATAGATCCTCTTATTTTAGTCATAGTCACCCCCCAGGACAAAGCTACGTAGGCGTTAAAATGATGGGTACCGAATTTAGGTGAATGATCAAATGCATTCATTTAACCCCCTTTCGCCCCAACCTGAGACTTCTGTCAAATATTCACATTCAACTGTAAAGACTACAAATAAAACTACTACTGCAATGCAAAGCCGTATAGTGGGAGAGTTTAGCCAGCGGGTGTGGCAACGAAGGCGCCGGAGAGGAGGAAAGGGAGGAGAACGCCGAAGGAGGGAGAGAGAAGGCAGCAGAGAAACAAAGAGGAGACGACCACCATTTTGACGCAAAGCTGTCTGCACGGAGCACTGTTGAGGCTACGTGTCGTCTGCTACGGGCTTATTTATTTTTTTTGCCTAAATAAAAGTGCGTTCAAACATGGAGGAACTTCTTTCTTTAGGTTTTTAAGCCACCGAGGAATAACACTATATCATTTTATTGCCAGAGCCTGCCAAATAAAAGGAAAGAACCGAAATTTGAATATCGATCCCATGCCGGGCGAATGAATGAAAATGGCGGCCCTCCCCGCTCAGCTGGGAGCAGCCTAGAGTTCACGCGCATGCGCTCACGCCTCTTGCTCTGTGCCGCGGGCTGATCAGCTCACTCGGAAGGGAGACGTTACGGCAGCGAAATCATAGACTGCCAGACTCTCCCCATATATGGCTCTGCTGCAATGGAAAGATTTTCCTACCCTCGTGCTCAGCGAGTGTCGACTGTGGATACAACTCCGGTTCATACACTCGCTGAACATGAGGGTAGAGTGTACCAGCAGAGGGCAGGTGTCTGTATACAAAGAGTTTAGTTGGCACACCAAGAGGCTAACGAATAAGAATGGGTACCACTCTGAGCAAAATGCCAAAAAAGCGTGGATCTCGGCTTGACACTAACAGCGGCACACAGTATCTATTTTAGTGACAAAGGGGTACTAAATCATTATTTTCAGCTTCCTAACTAAACTAAATATTCTTCCCGGCTTGCTTTTTAGGAAAATCTCCAAATTTACAAAAACTACTAAGACAATGTCTAAAAAAAAAAAAAGCAATGGCAAAACCAGCAATCGAATTCGCCTGCTCTCCAGTAGCACGACATCTATGGCAGGCAGACCTGCAGAATGAGCAAGCAGTTTAAGAAACAGAGTATGTCCTATGTATAATTTTTTTTTATGCTGCAAAGCAAGCGCTGGAAGGAGGTTTCACGACATTAACGAAATTTCTTGCAATCAGTTGAGAACAAATTAGAGCAGTGAACTTGTCCTTGCTTCTGGCATAACGTTTTAGTGTTGCCCATGGAAACTCACATAAATTTGAAAATAAAAACAAAAAAGACTAACCTTCATAAAAAAATCTAACTTTGGCAAAGAAAAGTTACCTTGGAAAAAATATGTACAATACAGTTGTACAGCGTGCATTTGTGTGCTTAACCAATTTTGAGGCAAATCGGCAACAATGAAAAGAAGACGTTTGAGTACAATTAAGGGAAAGACAGAAAGGATGCATACCTACAACAAAAACATTTAGAACGACCACGGGCAGGAAACTCTGGTGAGGCTCTCGGAGTGACTCCCTCATATGGGCCTGCGCAGACCACAGAACAAGATTGGTCAGAGCTTGCAGCCATAAGGTGCTTCATACCATGAAGTTACAGAAGCGGGTGCAATTGGAAGCAAAGTGCATTTCATTTCTCTGAAAAACGAAGAGTTTAATAGGTAGCTTGCATTCATAAGGTGATACAGTCATGAATGCACAGACTTTTCAATGCAGCGCTATATCACCAACTTGTTAACCATGCTGGGCAACACTAAAAACTGAGAGCATTATTTTAAACTATCTCAGCTTAAAGTTAACCACGACAGAAGCTTCAAGCCATCCTTGCAAATTCAGTGCACAAAGCAAGCCATGTGACCTTCTAGTTGGACGCCATGGTACGTCGAGCTTATAATCATGCGTCATGCTGTTTTTGCTGCAAAGGCTTGTAGTTTCAAAAGTGGTCCAGCTTAAAGAGACTAAAAGTATAGACGTTTATGAGTGGGCCCTCATTTAGTCTGCAGCTACATTGCGAAATAGGACGTTCCAACCGGGATGTTTGCTGCCTGTAACCACACGACCAGCTTGTGCCCGGCGATTGTTCGAGCTGAATACATGTCCTCGACAGTGCCATTATTTGACAAGCATTTCTATGACTGTTAAACATGACTGACTTACAGAGAGACTCCACCTCAACGACTAATGACTTGGGATACCTAACTGAATACTGATATATCAACTAAACGCAAAACAATTACCTGGCAAGCATTAAATTTTTCAAGAGGCTGGGTCGACTCCGCATTAAGTTGAAGGAGTCGATGCGTAATAGGACAATACAAACAAAAATATGCCTTAGAATTCCTTTCGCACCCCCAAAATGATGTGTTTTTGAAGGTAAGGTACACAATGTTCTTGATTTAGAAAGTGCCTCAGCTGTACAAATGCATATGCAATAAGGGCACTTGCCAAGCCTATTCTACTCAGCTCTGTGCAGGTTAAGCTAAGTTAGAGTATAGAAGTACATGCTCACTGACACCATCAGAAAGGCAGGGAGAAGTCTCCGTTGTTCGACCTCCAGCCCGTCTGCTACCTTCGATGACGTTTTAGCGCCTGATGAGCCTGGAGAGAGCACATCTGTCTAAAGCGGGGTGAAAAGCACAAGCATGTGCTGGAGGACGCCCAGCCATTCTCTTTTTGTCATCGGCTATACTACATATTTTTAGTAAGACATATTTTTAAGTGAGGAAAAGTACTGCAAATATGCAGTCCACCTTCAAGATAACAACAGTTGCCATTCACCATTTTCCAAATAAGTGCTCCCACGTACCGGAACATCTACACATGTGGTGCGTGAGTAGGTTCAGGACTGAGAGGCTAGAAAACGAAGCGCTCGCAAGGCTTGTCTGGCCCTTCCAACCATGCGGGTACATTCGTTGCAAGTTCCCGATTTGTAGACAAAATGATTTAGAATGAGCAAATCTTGTCTACGCCCGAGGTAGAACATTGAATTGCGATTCACCCATATTGTGCGAACCATCCTTCAAACTGCGGTACCACCTGCAAATAAACTATGTTGTGCTGCGGCACGCGTCGATGCTGCCTGCTTCAGAGGAAAACCACTGCTCGTGTTGAAGACGACATCCCACAGTGGACAGGCAACAATTTTTAACGAACAAAAACAAAATTTGTATCATTCAATAGACACAGATAGGCTCACAAAGTGTCGGCACCATGATTGTTGTTGTTGGTTTTACTCTTGCATACAAACAAAGGTGACTTCCTCTCTCCTCTGATGGACAGTAAAACCCCCTTATCTTGGTGGCCCCTATTTCTTCTCGAATCGGTCACAGAGGACATAATCGCAGTCACTGAATTCCGCAAAATTAAAGGCCGCGAAAATTAAAGGTTCGCCAACATTAAGGGGTTTACTGTTCTTCTGAGTGTCACATGATGTTAACATTTCAAGGAGGCTGAAGGTATTGGTTTAAGAAAAAATTGACCTATGAAAAAAATGCCCTTCTCCAGGTTAGGCACGCGAGGTTCTTTTGCACTACCTATAAGGTGGCAAGTTTATTTCGGCAGAGCTTTTGGTAAAACGGAGTCACAAAAGGAGCTATACTTGGCGTCAACTATTTTGTGCTGCATTATAAAGCCAGAGTAGATTCCACAGTGCGTGCTTCAGCAGAGCACTGTTTGTTGGGAGAGCATATGTGGTTTAGTGTTGCATCTCATTTGCATAATCTAGAGAAACTAGTGCTGACAGAGTTGGAGCACTCCAAATATTAACAGCCGACTGTAGAAGCATTGAGAGATGCACACATGCGAACTGTGCATTTCTTAAAGGTGGGTTCGAGCAAAGGTAGAAACAATATCTATACTTACGGCGGCCATACTTGCCTTTCCCAAGCACGACCACTTTTCCCTCGGTAGCACCATCCAGTAAAAAGCACCAGCAACACGCCCATGAGACGCCGCCGCCTCCTGGATTGAATGACGACCCGCCTGAGGTCTTGGAAGGAGATCCGGAACACTGCTTTAGGCCAGATGTTGTATCTGGTGGGGCAGAGACTAAAAGCAAAAATTAACAAATTTATCTGAAGCGCTACATTCCTATAGGACAGCAGTATTTTTTTTAGGCCAGTGATTCGCTTTAATTAAACACAAATGGTTGGTTTATATGATGAACCATCAGCCCCTATTTTTCTTAAGTGTAACGCAGTGTCTAACGTTACGTCCGACGGAACCCGAAATAAAAATTAAAGTTACGCCCAACGTAACTGTCAAGCATTCGAGTTACGTCCGACGTAACCCAAAATAAAAATTAAAGTTACCGTATTTACTCGAAAATAGGTCGAACTCTATTTGTTGGACCCACCGAGAATAAAAAAAAATAATTCAAATATAGGTCGACTTTTTTTTTATTTTTAAGAACAGGGGAAATTTTGGGCGAAAGAAAGAAACCTTTATTTACATCACTTCACAGCTTGGTAGACATCCTCGCAAATCCGCCACAATACTTCACTGACACCGTTGTAAAATGACGACAAGAAACGAAAGAAGGTGCGAAGCGACGAAAGAAACTACAAAGACGCAAACAAAGCCGCCGTGTCGCCATGAGCAACACGCGAGCCGAGCCGCCTCAAGCAACTAACAAAAGTAACATCTTTTTTTTTTTTTCTTTTTTTGTGCGCGTTTGCGAGGATGGAGGACAAAGTGCATGGCGCATCGCGTTCCTCTCCTTCCCCATTGCCCAGCAAGGGGAACGCTAGAGGTGCGATGGCGAAATCCAATGCCCCAAGAGGTGCGCGCGATAGCGGCATCGGCCACCGCTGTTGTTTTCGGTTGTTTAACAAAAGCTTTTGGAAACAAGAAGCGGCACAGCTCTATGGCAACGCCGGCTCGGTGACTCGATAGCTTCATGCCTCCGGTACGGTCGCAAAATTTGGTCGCGAATGTAGGTCGAAATTCTTTAGTCACGATTTCCGAAAAAAAAAATAAATAAAAGAAAAGAAAAAAAAAAGGTCGACATATATTTGAATAAACACGGTAGTCAGCTGCGCGACGAGACACACATTATGAAAGCGATTGGTGCGAGCGATCAAGGTGATGAGCGACGTTTTCTAGAAGCCCAGGAACCGAGCGGCGCAAGCAGCGAGAGTGAGAAATCTTCGTCGCTCGGCGCCGGCACTCGTAGCTTCTCGTCGTCGCTCGTCTCGTTGATCGCTATATTGCTTACATGCTGTTCAGAAAGGTGCTCTAAGTGGTTACCATTGCCCTTGGGACCAGCCTCGCATCCAACCGTAACCAGTCTTGACTTTTTTTTAAGCCGCCCAGGTAGAAGTTAACATCGTATACATACATCGTTTTCAAGCATGGCTCCTCGTTCATTGCTCGATTTACTTTTTCGTAAATGACAAACCGCAATGAAGCACAATTATTCTAGTTCAAAATTGTCACGAACACTTGGCACGCATGCTTACACTGTAGCGCACCTAACGTAATTTAAAAGTAGAACGAAAACGGGACGAGATTCGCTTACCGCTTCACGGAAACAGAGTCCTTCGGATCCTAGGCCTAACGACCGAAATCGGAAGTCGCCTGCGGTCCGGCGATCGGACGAGTTTAGCCGGCCGCGCTGTGCTGACCCCGGCTGACCACGCCTGGTTGAACCATGAGAGGCGTCGTCGAGTTGAGAGCCAGAGACGCAGTAGAAACGGACCGTAAAACATCTGTCCCGTAAAACGCAGAAGGAACCAGCGCCAAAACCGCTACGTCTGGCAGCGCCGCCATCTCCGCGACGACCGGAAGTGTGTAAACCGGGACTGGCCGGGAAGTTAGAAAAGGCGCGGCAGCGGAAGCCACTGGGCGGAAGCTTTACGTTTCGGTTTCGCTTTTCTCCGACATCGGCCACGGTCGCGGGCTGGTATGTTTGCGGCTGGTTGCGACGACGCGAGGGGCCACGAAAAGACGCCGAGTTGGCCGAGTACGAGTCACGGCCCACGATACGAGCAACGGGCCATTTGCCCCTGTCGACCGGCGATGCGGTATCCGCGGCTTAGTGTCACGATCGGTTTGTTGCCGTGCACGTTGACTCAAAGCTCGAAGTTATGCAGTTCCGTCAGTTCCGTTCCGGCACCAGCCGCACCACGTTTTCCGGTGCATCGCACGTGGAGGCCTTTCGACGCATTCAGTGAACGTAAAGATCGCGCCCGCTGTCTTCGGTGCTGTGGAAGAAGTTGGGAGACGGAAGAAGCATCAAAACCAAGGCGTTTAGGACTCCAGTCCGGGCCGCCGGTCCACTCTGAACGAGAGGCGACGTGTGTGTGCACGCTTTGAGGAAGCCTCCACGTTTCGCCGCGCCAGACCTCGCCGATCGCGACCAGACCCCGAGTCCGAGAGGCTCTTGCGCAGCCAGGAACGGCAGCGAGGTAGGAGCTGCTCGTTCTGCGCAACCATGCAGTGCTCTACAGTGATCGGAGCTCTCGGTGTCATGCGTGCTTGCACCGAAGCCTTTGTGACGCCTTCGGACGCGCAAGTCGTACTTCGCAAAGGTTTGGACGGGGCCGCCCTCACCGAGCAGCTCCGCTAAATTCCGCTTACTTATGATCGCAATAAAAGCTTGCGTTTGTTCTCGGGAAAAAAATTGCGGGACCGCTCTCCGCGCCGCCGACGAGGTTGGCCGCCACCATGTTCTCAGCTGTTCACTCGCTCCCGCAGCGAGCGCCTTCCGATAATCCTCCCCGTTCCAAAATGCGATGCGATCTTCGTTTACATGGGCTGAATGAATGCGCACTCGCCATCTCGATCCACCTCTGTCTAGCGACTTTAATGCGATGCGCTTTGCGCATTATGCCGTTTACATGACCGCATATTGAATGCGGCAACTGGATTCAATGCGACTAAGTCGCATTCATGTAAACGCGGCTTATGTTATTTTTCGACATGTATGATGTATGTAACGATACCGGTGGTAAACGATGGACGTTTTTGTTGGAAGATGGCGGTCGTCTTTCTGCATGTATGGTTTAGTTATACCGGTGGTCTTGTGGTATAGGCGTTTCGTTGGAAAGATGGCGGTCGCCTACGTCATCGGACGCAAAATCATACCAGCCATACCGAGTCATATCGGCGAGCAAACCGGCTGCCAGTATAAACAGACCCGGAGCCATAGCGGTGCCGGTATCTCCAGTTATGGAGAACGCAAAACCAAATTAGCTGCATGTATAATAACAATAAATTATGGTGGTGTCATACCAGGACTGTACAAGCAGCAGGTTTGTTTCTTGTACGTTTTTCCAATAGGGACTCGGAGCAATTCGAATACGTTTGAAGCGGCTGCATCCAATCAGGGACGCAAAAGTTTCACGCGATACCTCGTGCCGGTGATGATGACACCGAATGACTTGGTTCTGGTTTGAAATCGATCGTTTTTTTGGAAATAAACTGTTTCAGAAAGGTGCATTAGTATTCTTAACGAGTTTTAAATGCATAAAAACACGTTTATAACGCGTAATTGTGTCTAAATAGTGCAAGAAAAATAAAATGTTATTATAACAATGGCAAATTGCAGCAATTGGTTGCTGCGTGTGCTCGCGGGCGGCCCGTGTTGCTGGTGTTGCGACGTAAAGTTTTTGGGCGAAATTGCCCCATCTAAAGCTGGCCTGAGTGGCGTGAGGGCCATGAGTGCGTGAGGGGCGTGAGGGGTGTGAGGGCCGCATGGGCGGTGAGGGGCGTGAGGGCGGTGAATGACGTGAGGGCGGTGAGTGGCGTGAAGGCGGTGAGTGGCGTGAGGGCCGTGAGGGCGGTGAGGGCCGTGAGGGCCGTGAGGGCGGTGAGTGGCGTGAGGGCGGTGAGTGGCGTGAGGGCTGTGAGTGCGTGAGGGCTGTGAGGGCGGTGAGGGCTGTGAGGGCGGTGAGGGCCGTGAGGGCCGTGAGGGCGGTGAGTGGCGTGAGGGCTATGAGTGCGTGAGGGCCGTGAGGGCGGTGAGGGCCGTGAGGGCGGTGAGGGCGGTGAGGGCCGTGAGGGCGGTGAGGGGCGTGAGGGCCGTGAGGAGCGTGAGGGCTGTGAGTGCGTGAGGGCCGTGAGGTTCAGTGAGGGTGAGTGAAGGGCTGAAGGTGAGTGTGATTGTGAGGGTGAGGGTGAGTGAGGGGCTGAAGGTGAGTGTAGCTGTGAGGGTGAGGGTGAGTGAGGGGCTTAGGTCAGTGTGGCTGTGAGGGTGAGGGTGAGTGAGGGCGACCTAAAATGCCGACCTCTGGTGCTGGGTACTGCATTCTATGCCCGTTGAGTGTACCCCTCCGAAGACATCCCGGCCAAGCGATGTGCTCAGCCCCGGAAGGCCCTTCGCCAAAGCCCGAAGAATCCGTCGCAGCAGAGGTCAGTCCCCCGAACTGAGTCTCTTGCCCGAGAACCGAAGGAATAAAATCCCGACAATGACCACCCCGCCCGTCCTGCCCGTCGCTCTGCGGACACCTGCTCCCTTTCTCGGCGAGAAATAGGAGGGCGTCGAAGACTGGATCAACCAGTACGATCGCGCGGCCCACCACAACAGGTGGAGTGACGAGCAGTGCCTGCAGAACCTATATTTCTCTTTGAAAGTACTGGAAGGCACTGGTTTCCAGAACCACAAGGCCTCTTTCACATTGGGGGACCGTTAATAGAATGACATGATGCGTACCTTCGCCCGTCAATACCGAAGAGAGAGGGCTGATTACTTTTATTAGGCAGTAATCAAAAGAGTAATTTGATTACTTTTGGAATAAAAATTCCTTCTAACCGTTACTATTTTTTCATGAGACCCCCCCCCCCCCTGCACACATTTTTTTTTTCTCAAATGACAGAAATAAAATTTGCTTCTTTTTTCGAACCGAAAAAAGAAAGATTTTTGTGGAGCTGTAGGAAACGAGGTCAACCCCTTTGTATGTACAGTTTCTGTGGAATGTCCGCATTTTTACGAGTCGGGACTGGTAGTTGGAAGCCCCAGGAAAGCCCCAGTGCGTGGCAAAGGCCATTCAGGGCGAAGTTTGAGGGAGTAGAATGCAGCTTTGTAAGTGCTTCGTTCAAACTAGCCCTCTCACGGGCGCACACATAGAAATAAAAAAAAAATCCATCTTAAGGTACCTAATCGCAGCCCGTAGGAGAACCAGAACCGAACAAGGCCGACGGTTTCGAGTTGAGAAGTGGTCGGGGTGATCTCTTCCGCTAATGGATACAACATATGATCCGTTTCAAATCCTGGAGCTGCTGCGCTTTTGTATGACATGCGAGTTCATCCACATGTGAATAATAAAATGAGCGATGCCAACTTTGAGCGACAAGCCTTGCAAGATCAAGAACCCCCCTCCCCCCCCCCTCTCAACTGCCCAACGCCCAAATCATTAAACTTCTTCAAACGAAGTATATGCCCACCGAACGCAAAGATGGCTACAAGACGGCTAAAAGACGTCTTGGCAAGATGTACAATACGTGTTGTAGACATCCTGACAAGACGTTATATAGCCCAAGACGTCTTGAAACGTCTTGTAGCCGTCTTCTAGTCGGGCTAACGCCCCGTCTTTCTTGGGCTACAAGACGTCATGCAAGATGTCTTGAAGAACTCTTGAAGACGACTACAGGACCTCTAGATAGGTCTATTTAACATCTTAAAAAGGATATAAGATGTCTTTTAGCCGTCTTTTTCTTAGCTCATGCACCATTATTTTGGCTTACAAAACAAAATGTCTTAAAATTTGTCTTGGCAAGGTCTACGAGACGTTTTGTAGACATCCTGGCAAGACGTTATATAGCCCAAGACGTCTTGTAGCCGTCTTCTAGTCGGGATAATGCCCAGTCTTTCTTGGGCTACAAGACGTCTTGCAAAATGTCTTGAACTCTTGAAGACGACTACAGCACCTCTAGATAGGTGTATTTAACATCTTAAAAAGGCATATAAGATGTCTTTTAGCCATCCTTTTTCCAGCTTATGCACCATCATTCTGGCCTACACAAAAAAATGTCTTAAAATTTGTCTTGGCAAGGTCTACAAGACGTTTTCTGGACATCTTGGCAATATATTATATAGCCCGGACGTCTTGAAACGTCCTGTAGCCGTCTTCTAGCCGGCATAACGCCCAGTCCTTGGGCTGCAAGATGTCTTGCAAGATCTACCATAGACGACTTGAAAACTATTACAGGACACCTGGTTACGGCCTGGATATTTTAATCCCAAAAAGCCATAAGGCTTTGAATAGCTAAACTCCTTATATAGTGGTAAGGACGAATACTGAAGCCGATTCGTACTGCAGCGACTGACAATGTGAGGGGGCTAACGTCAAGATACAACCATGACTTACCATGGCAATCAAGAATTGCAACACTAATTAGTTGCCTTAGCGGCTTTCAGTCTCTTGAGTCAAGTCTTTGCAATATAGTCGAGCGCTGTTGCAAAAATAGGCCTTTGCACCAAGCTGGTGTGAATAAAATGACATGGTTAACATAGCAAAGCATAGCTATTGCATGTCTGTAAGTACACCATATATTGAACACCTGTCAATCGCAAGCTCTCAAGTGACACAGCCATAGCTGCGCACCAGTAAGCAAATGATTTTTCTCCTGTTCAAGAACTGTAAAAACATGTTTATTAGTAAAATAGGTACGTAAATATAATTGAAGCTTTCAATGCACTGCTTATTAGTTTTAGAACAATAAGAAATGAAATAATGGCTTGCAATCCAGATGACTTGTGGAAGTTTCCAGCTGACTCATGGAAGTTTCTGAACTCTCAGACTCGTGGAAGCTTCCTGCAATGAAACAAAAAGTAAATTTTTAGGAGTTTAATATTCCCTATTGTTCCCAGTTTTATAAAGGTATCAAGTGTCTAAGCATGCATTATATAATGTACCCATAATGTGCCCATTGTAAATACCCCATGTTTTGCTGCCTATCAGGAATTTTCAAGATATTTCGGATATAAAGCTAATTTCAGAAACAAATTTTGTATGACACTGCTAGAAGTTTCCTGCGAAATTTCAAAGCAGCCCAAAAATGACTGAAGTTTGCTATAGAAGAGAAGTCCAGAAAACCACTTTTAAGATTTGAGAATGATTCTGCTAGCCAAAGTACACCTGCTAGCCAAAGTACACCACAAGACCAACATGAACTAGTACTTTGTTTTTTGCAAAACAAGGTAAAAAAACAAGGAGCAATCTACAAAGCAATTATTTGCAATAGTGTGCCAACAAAGTGACTCTATGATGTTTAAATGCAAATGCTGACCAATTTTCCGGACTCGAAGGCAACCCGAAAAAGCAGTCTAGAAAAACTATTTTAAAGGCCGACAACCAGACTCGAGATTCTGCAAGGCAGAAGACCCTCCTCTCCACGCCTTCGGGCGAGGGAAGCGAAGGATGGAAAGAAGGGACCAAGAGGGGCGGGCATGGGTGGAAAGGGTAGGAGGGAGAGGAGGAAGCGGGTGAAAAGTCGAAAGCGCGAACTGGTCGTCGGTCTTTAACTTAAATGAAAAAATTCCATGCAACCTCTGCATGGTATTGCCCACTTTCCACTTGTTTGATGCCAATATTAAGTTCTCATGCAACTTCCACTTCATACTGGTCGCTTTCTACATGTTTGGATGATCGCAGTGCCAAGCGTTGCTGAGGCCATTGCTGCCGCATACAGTAAAGATAAAGCTGGTATGATTTGGAGGCTACATTCAGCTGACCAAGCTCGCTTTACTGCAGCACCTATCTGCCAAATATACTCGCTCGAAGAACACGGGAAGAATGGTGGACAGTAGTTCTTCTCCTGGTCGCGGTAGGGAAATGCAAACACGAGAAGATACAGAAGTATGGCCCACAGATGGCAGCTATATTGGATATAGTGGAACTGGAATATCTGACCGTGGCCCAATCTAGCTTTTTCATGCGTAAGACGGGGATTCGAGGCTACGAGACCAAACAACCAAAATGCTTGCAATGAAGCATACGGCGACTGTTTGTAAGTATAAATGGAAAAAAAAACTTCCGAAAATTTGAGCAACGAGCTGTACGGTATCCGAAATTTCAGTCAGTGCTATACATTAAGTTTCATAGTCATAATTATACAAGGCTTGTATTATTAAGTGACTTTTAAGTACGTTTTCAATTTGCCACTTCTCAGTCAGCAGGAAAAGGGAAAATGTTTAGATGAAATAATGCTTAAGTACCATACCTTTTTGTGGCGCTATTTACGCATGCTCGGCAGTTCTTCAGCCAACCCTTGGCTCCTGCTTCAATTTCTTCAAGCGTTGCACCACTCATGCCTTTTATCAGTCTGACTGCTTCTGTAAATGGGGAAAATATGAAAATCATAACCAAGTCCGTTACCCTGGTGCAATGATCACGGGAGATATGAAAGCCTACCACCACTACAAATAGACATGGGTGAATATATGAGTGTTCTGACCAGATTAAATGATATATCACCCTTTTGTTAATGACTACCGACATAGGCTGTGCCGATTCATTTTGCCCGGCCTGCCCCATGCACACTGCATGACACTGCTAGTGCGAACACGAAATTAGCACTTTTTCATTGCATTTTGCTCATACAGAATATTGATGCGCCCCAAATAGTACTTTAAGCTGGAGCTCAAAATTAGCACTTTCCCCCACACTAGCAATTCTGATGGCACGTATCACTTACATAATTGAAACAAAGAAAAAGACAGCCCATTGCTTGTCTGTGCTAACTGTGACGTGCAGTGCACAACATCAGAATTTGCTTGAATGTGCCTACCGAATTGTTTCAAATTCCCTGACCGGTGTTTCTCTCGAAGGAGAGCTTATACGACCGAAGAACTCTTACCTGCTATTGTCCTATGCTCGCCATGGTTGCTAAATTATGGAGCCCAAGTGGCTCATCCCTTTTAATGGATGGTTGCTTGATCTGCCTAGTGACATTTCTGGCAACATTACTCAGTGCAGACACGCTGCTGCACGACAGTTGGGTTTCGTTGCACACCGCCATACCACTTCCATGTGCCATTTTCCCCGATTTAGCTCTTTACTAAAATTTCCTTGACTTTTCCATATGGTTCAAAATTCTCTGACAATCCCAGGTTTTCCAGATTAGTTGACACCCTGTATAATACATGAAGACGATTTACAATTTAATACAATTTATTGAAATTTCTTGTCATGTTGCTGTTGGCATGTTTTACAGTGAGGGTTGTTTTAATTATTTGGAGCGGCACATTTCCAGAAATAATAATAATAATAATAATAATAATACTTTATTTTGTGCTAGTGTCCAAAACAGCTGCAAAGACCTTGTTATTGGTACACTATAAACAAAAAATTAGCTTCACACTAAAAACAAACAGAAAACACAGCAAGCAACATGAACAAAAGTAATCGTCACCTTAAAGACGCAGCTAAGTGAGCAAACAAAATACAGGAACATCAGAGGTCTGTAGAATGAGTATATGGCATGCTAAAAGCGAAACAAAGCCCAGCACTAAAAAACAAACAAAGTATATATAGAGGTTACAATCTTTTCAGCGTTGATAAGGAATTATGTATGTGCATATATGTTCAGATCCACATCATGAAGTTTATTATACAAGTGCGTAATTCTAGACATGGGTGAGGAATCATATGGGGTATTAGGGTAAAATGGTAAGATCACTCCACTACTTTGCGTCGGTACGTGAAAGTTCACGGATGATAAGAGTGATTGCTATCAGTCCGGCCAGAAGTTACTTTATGTAAAAACGCACATCACGAATGGTACGATTTAAGCCGAAATAGTTCACAAGTGATTCATAATTATATTAACAATGTTGAAAGTACCCTATTGGAAAAACGTACAAGAAACAAACCTGCTGCTTGTACAGTTCTGGTATGACACCAGTATAATTTCTTGTTATTATGGATGCAGCTAGTTTGGTTCGGCTTTCTGCATAACTGGAGATACCGGCACCGCTATGGCTCCGGGTCTGTCTATACTGGCAGCCAGTTTGCTTGCCGATATGATTCGGTGTGCTGGTATGATTTTGCGGCCGATGACGTAGGCGACCGCCATCTTTCCAACAAAAAACGCTTATACCACACCACCACCGTTATATCCAAATCATACATGCAGAGAGACGACCGCCATCTTCCAACAAAACGTCCATCGTTTACCACCGGTATCGTTACATACACCATACATGTCGAAAAAGAACATAAGCCGCGTTTACATGAATGCGACTTAGTCGTATTGAATCCAGTTGCCGCATTCCATATGCGGTCATGTAAACGGCATAATGCGCAAAGCGCATCGCATTAAAGTCGCTAGACAGAGGTGGATCGAGATATCGAGTGCGCATTCATTCAGCCCATGTAAACGGAGATCGCATCGCATTTTGGAACGGGGAGGATTATCGGAAGGCGCTCGCTGCGGGAGCGAGTGAACAGCTGAGAACATGGAGGCGGCCAATCTCGTCGGCGGCGCGGAGAGCGGTCCCGCAATTTTTTTTCCCGAGAACAAACGCAAGCTTTTATTGTGATCATAACTAAGCGGAATATAGCGGAGCTGCTCGGTGTGGGCGGCCCCGTCCAAACCTTTGCGAAGTACGACTTGCGTGTCCGAAGGGGTCACAAAGACATCGGTGCGAGCACGAACGACACCGAGAGCCCCGAGCACTGTTGAGCACTGCATGGTAGCGCAGAACGAGCAGCTCCTACCTCGGTGCCGTTCCCGGCTGCGCAAGAGCCTCTCGGACTCGGGGTACGGTCGCGATCGGCGAGTTCTGGCGCGGCGAAACGCGGAGGCTTCCTCAAAGCGTGCGCACAGATGTCGCCTCTCGTTCAGAGTGAACCGGCGGCCCGGCCTGGAGTCCTAAACGCCTTGGTTTCGATGCTTCTTCCGTCTCGCAACTTCTTCTACAGCACCGAAGACAGCGGGCACTATCTTTACGGTCACTAAATACGTCGAAAGGCCTCCACGTGCGATGCACCGGAAAACGTGGTGCGGCTGGTGCCGGAACGGAACTGCGTAACTTCGAGCTTTGAGTCAGCGTGCACGGCAACAAACCGATCGTGACACCAAGCCGCGGATACCGCATCGCCGGTCGACAGCGGCAAACGGCCCGTTGCTCGTATCGTGGGCCGTGACTCGTACTCGGCCAACTCGGCGTCTTTTCGTGGCCCCTCGCGTCGTCGCTACCAGCCGCAAACCCGGCGTCGGAGAAAAGCGAAACCGAAACGTAAAGCTTCCGCCCAGTGGCTTCCGCTGTCGCGCCTTTTCTGACTTCCCGGCTTCCACGCTTCCGGTCGTCGCGGAGATGGCGACGTAGTGGTTTTGGCGGTTGTGGCGTCGCTGGCTCGTTCTGCGTTTTGGGGGACAGATGTTTTACGGTCCGTTTCTACTGCGTCTCTGGCTCTCAACTCGACGGCGCCTCTCATAGTTCAACCAGGCGTGGTCAACCTGTGTCAGGCCGGCTCGACTCGTCCGATCGCCGGACCGCAGGCGACTTCCCAGTTCGGCCGTGAGGCCTAGGATCCGAAGACGTCTGTCTCCGTGAAGCGGTAAGCGAATCTCGTCCCGTTTTCGTTCTACTTTTAAATTACGTTAGGTGCGCTACAGTGTAAGCATGCGTGCCAAGTGTTCGTAACAATTTTGAACTAGAATAATTGTGCTTCATTGCGGTTTGTCATTTACGGAAAATATAAATCGAGCAATGAACGAGGAGCCATGCTTGAAAACGATGCATGTACGATGTTAATTCTACCTCGGCGGCTTTAAAAAAAAGTCAAGACTGGTTACGGTTGGATGCGAGGCTGGTCCCAATGCAATGGTAAGCACTTAGAGCGCCTTTCTGAACGGCATGTAAGCAATATAGCGATCAACGAGACGAGCGACGGCGAGAAGCTACGAGAGCCGGCGCCGAGCGACGAAGATTTCTCACTCTCGCTGCTTGCGCCACTCGGTTCTTGGGCTTCTCAAAACGTCGCTCATCGCCTTGGTCGCTCGCCCCACTCGCTTTCATAATGTGTGTCTCGTCGCGCGGCGGACTACCGTGTTCATTCAAATATAAATCGACCTTTTTTTTTTTTTTTTTTTTTTTCGGAAATTGCGATTAAAGACTTTTGACCTACATTCGCGACCAAATTTTGCGACCCTACCGGAGGCATGGAGCTATCGAGTCACCGAGCCGGAGTTGCCGTAGAGCCGCGCCGCTTCTTGTTTCAAAACGCTTTTGGTGCACGAAAACAACCGCGGTGGCAGGTGGTTGTTTCGCCATCGCGTTGTTTCGCCTGGTTTCGCCATCGCGCCTCTAGCCACTACCGTTCCCCTTGCTGGGCAACGGGGAAGGAAAGAAACGCGATGCGCCATGCACTTTGCCCTCCATCCTCGCAAACGCGCACAAAAAAAAAAAAAAAAAAGAAGTTACTTTTGTTTGTTGTTTGAGGCGGCTCGGCTCGCGTGTTGCTCATGGCGACACGGCGGCTTTGCTTGCGTCTTTGTAGTTCGTCTTTCGTCGCTTCGCACCTTGTTTCGTTTCTTCTTGTCGCCATTTTACCACGGTGTCAGTGAAGTATTGTTGCGAATTTGCGAGGATGTCTACCAAGCTGACGAAGCTTCTGACGACGATGACATGTCCTGAAGTTCTGACGGTGATTAAGTTTTTGGCATCGCCCCGTGATTTAGCTGAGAGTGATGTAAATAAAGGTTTGTTTCTTTTGCCCAAAATTTCCCCCGTTTTTAAAAATAAAAAAAAGGTCGACATATATTTGAACTACTTATTTTTTTATTCTCGGTGGGTCCAACAAATAGGGTTCGACCTATTTTCGAGTAAATACGGTAACTTTAATTTTTATTTTGGGTTACGTCGGACGTAACTCGAATGCTTGACAGTTACGTTGGGCGTAACTTTAATTTTTATTTCGGGTTCCGTCGGACGTATCGTTAGACACTGCGTTACACTTAAGCAAAATAGGGGCTGCTGGTTCATCATATAAACCAACCATTTGTGTATGATTAAAGCGCATCACTGGCCTAAAAGAAGTACTGCCATCCTATAGGAATGTAGCGCTTCATATACATTTGTTAATTTTTACTTTTAGTCCCTGCCCCACCAGATACAACATCTGACCTAAAGCAGTGTTCCGGATCTCCTTCCAAGACCTCAGGCGGGTCGTCATTCAATCCAGGAGTCGGCGGCGTCTCATGGGCGTGTTGCTGGTGCTTCTTACTGGATGGTGCTACCGAGGGAAAAGTGGTCGTGCTTGGGAAAGGCAAGTATGGCCGCCGTAAGTATAGATATTGTTTTTACCTTTGCTCGAATCCACCTTTGAGTAATGCACAGTTCGCATGTGTGCATCTCTCAATGCTTCTACAGTCGGCTGTTAATATTTGGAGTGCTCCAACTCTGTCAGCGCTAGTGTCTCTAGATCATGCAAATGGGATGCAGCAATAAACCACATATGCTCTCGCAACAAGCAGCGCTGTGCCGAAACACTGTGGAATTTACTCTAGCTTAATAATGCAGCACAAAATAGTTGACGCCAAGTATAACTGCTTTTGTGACTCCGTTTTACCAAAAGCTCTGCCGAAACAAACTTGCCGCCTTATAGGTAGTGCAAAAGAACCTCGGTGTGCCTAACCTGGAGAAGGTCATTTTTTTTCACAGGTCAATTTTTTCTTAAAGCAATACCTTCAGCCTCCTTGAAATGTTAACATCATGTGACACTCAGAAGAACAGTAAACCCCTTAATGTTGGCGACCCTTTAATTTTCGTGGCCTGTAATTTTGCGGAATTCAGTGGCTGTATTATGTCCTCTGTGACCGATTCGAAAAGAAATAGGGGCCACCAAGATAAGGGGGTTTTACTGTACATCGGAGGAGAGAGGAAGTCACTTTTGTTTGTATGCAAGAGTAAAACCAACAACAACAATCATGGTGTCGACACTTTGTGAGCCTATCTGTGTCTATTGAATGATATCAATTTTGTTTTAGTTCGTTAAACATTGTTGCCTGTACACTGTGGGATGTCGTCTTCAACAGGAGCAGTGGTTTTCCTCTGAAGCAGGCAGCATGGACGCGTGCCGCAGCACAACATAGTTCATTTGCAGGTGGTACCGCAGTTTGAAGGATGGTTCGCACAATATGGGGGAATCGCAATTCAATGTTCTACCTCGGGCGTAGACAAGATTTGCTCATTCTAAATCATTTTGTCTACAAATCGGGAACTTGCAACAAATGTACCCGCATGGTTGGAAGGGCATGACAAGCCTTGTGAGTGCTTCGTTTTCTAGCCTCTCAGTCCTGAACCTACTCACGTACCATATGTGTAGATGTTACGATAGGTGGGAGCACTTATTTGGAAAATGGTGAATGGCAACTGTTGTTATCTTTAAGGTGGACTGCATATTTGCAGTACTTTTCCTCACTTAAAAATATGTCTTACTAAAAATATGTAGTATAGCCGATGACAAAAAGAGAATGGCTGGGCGTCCTCCAGCACGTGCTTGTGCTTTTCACCCCGCTTTGGACAGATGTGCTCGCTCCAGGCTCATCAGGCGCTGAAACGTCATCGAAGGCAGCAGACGGACTGGAGGTGGAACAACGGAGACTTCTCCCTGCCTTTCTGATGGTGTCAGTGAGCGTGTACTTCTATACTCTAACTTAGCTTAACCTGCACAGAGCTGAGTAGAATAGGCTTGGCAAGTGCCCTTATTGCATATGCATTTGTACAGCTGAGGCACTTTCTAAATCAAGAACATTGTGTACCTTACCTTCAAAAACACATCATTTTGGGGGTGCAAAAGGAATTCTAAGGCATATTTTTGTTTGTATTGTCCTATTACGCATCGACTCCTTCAACTTAATGCAGAGTCGACCCAGCCTCTTGAAAAATTTAATGCTTGCCAGGTAATTGTTTTGCATTTAGTTGATATATCAGTATTCAGTTAGGTATCCCAAGTCATTAGTCGTTGAGGTGGAGTCTCTCTGTAAGTCAATCATGTTTAACATTCATAGAAATGCTTGTCAAATAATGGCACTGTCGAGGATATCTATTCAGCTCGGAACAATCGCTGGGCACAAGCTGATCGTGTGGTTACAGGCAGCAAACATCCCGGTTGGAACGTCCTATTTCGCAATGTAGCTGCAGACTAGGTGAGGGCCCCACTCATAAACGTCTATACTTTTAGTCTCTTTAAGCTGGACCACTTTTGACACTACAAGCCATTGCAGCTAAAACAGCATGACACATGATTATAAGCTAGACGTACCATGGCGTCCAACTAGAAGGTCACATGGCTTGCTTTGTGCACTGCATTTGCAAGGATGGCTTGAAGCTGAGATACTTTAAAATAATGCTCTCAGTTTTTAGTGTTGCCCGGCATGGTTAACAAGTTGGTGATATAGCGCTGCATTGAAAAGTCTGTGCATTCATGACTGTATCACCTTATGAATGCATACGAGCTATTAAACTCTTCGTTTTTCAGAGAAATGAAATGCACTTTGCTTCCAATTGCACCCGCTTCTGTAACTTCATGGTATGAAGCACCTTACGGCTGCAAGCTCTGATTGGTCTTGTTCTCTGGTCTGCGCAGGCCCATATCAGGGAGTCGCTCCGAGAGCCTCACCAAAGTTTCCTGCCCGTGGTCGTTCTAAATTTTTTTTGTTGTAGGTATGCATCCTTTCTGTCTTTCCCTTAATTGTACTCAAACGTCTTCTTTTCATTGTCGCCGATTTGCCTCAAAATTGGTTAAGCACACAAATGGACGCTGTACAACTGTATTATACATATTTTGTTCAAGGTAACTTTTCTTTGCCACAGTTACAGATTTTTTTATGAAGGTTAGTCTTTTTTGTTTTTATTTACAAATTTATATGAGTTTCCATGGGCAACACTAAAACGTTATGCCAGGAGCAAGGAGTTCACTGCTGTAATTTGTTCTCAACTGATTGCAAGAAATTTCGTTAATGTCGTGAAACCTCCTTCCAGCGCTTGCTTTGCAGCATAAAAAAAAATTATACATAGGACATACTCTGTTTTTTAAACTGCTTGCTCAATCTGCAGGTCTGCCTGCCATAGATGTCGTGCTACTAAAGAGCAGGCAAATTCGATTGCTGGTTTTGCCATTGCTTTTTTTTTTTTAGCCGTTGTCTTAGTAGTTCTTGTAAATTTAGAGATTTTCCTAAAAAGCAAGCCGGGAAGAATATTTAGTTAGGTAGCTGAAAGTAATGATTTAGTACCCCTTTGTCAGTAAAATAGATACTGTGTGCCGCTGTTAGTGTCAAGCCGAGATCCACGCTTTTTTGGCATTTTGCTCAGAGTAGTACCCATTCTTATTCGTTAGCCTCTTGGTGTGCCAACTAAACTCTTTGTATACAGACACCTGCCCTCTGCTGGTACACTCTACCCTCATGTTCAGCGAGTGTATGAACTGGAGTTGTATCCACAGTCGACACTCGCTGAGCACGAGGGTAGGAAAATCTTTCCATTGCAGCAGAGCCATATATGGGGAGAGTCCGGCAGTCTATGATTTCGCTGCCGTAACGTCTTCCTTCCGAGTGAGCTAATCAGCCCGCGGCACAGAGCAAGAGGCGTGAGCGCATGCGCGTGAACTTTAGGCTGCTCCCAGCTGAGCAGGGAGGGCCGCCATTTTCATTCATTCGCCCGGCATGGGATCGATATTCAAATTTCGGTTCTTTCCTTTTATTTGGCAGGCTCTGGCAATAAAATGATATAGTGTTATTCCTCGGTGGCTTAAAAACCTAAAAAAAGAAGTTCCTCTATGTTTGAACGCACTTTTATTTAGACAAAAAAAAAAAAATAAGCCCGTAGCAGACGACTCATAGCCTCAACAGTGCTCCGTGCCGACAGCTTTGCGTCAAAATGGCGGTCATCTCTTTGCCTCTTTGCTGCCTTCTCTATCCCTCCTTCGGCGTTCTCCTCCCTTTCCTCCTCTCCGGCGCCTTCGTTGCCACACCCGCTGGCTAAACTCTCCCACTATACGGCTTTGCATTGCAGTAGTAGTTTTATTTGTAGTCTTTACAGTTGAATGTGAATATTTGACAGAAGTCTCTCAGGTTGGGGCGAAAGGGGGTTAAATGAATGCATTTGATCATTCGCCTAAATTCGGTACCCATCATTTTAACGCCTACGTAGCCTTGTCCTGGTGGGTGACTATGACTAAAATAAGAGGATCTATGTGCTGATCACGAAAGAATATGCTAGCCATTCTAATGTAGCTCTGCCAAGTACTTGATTGTGATTTGTTTTTATTTTCAGCTACTTGGGTGCCTCGAGATCTGGAGATCCTAGTGGCCACAAGCTTGGACTCAATCTTTTTCTGTGGTCTGGCCAGGACCATGGGGGAGGTAATCCCAGCAACAAGAGCATCGCAGTATCTCCCTGCCTGTGACTTTCGATCAGCGTCACGACAGGGGAGTCCTCGTGCCACCAGGTGTTAGGTATGCCACTTGAAATAAGCATTTTTCTTACCTATTATTAGAACAGCAAAAGCACTACTAAGCCTAAAATGCAAAAAAAACATATTCAAATCTTGGGTTGGATGAAATTCCAATTACAAAAAGGAGCCTGCAGACATGATTATCATGTGAACTTAAAGCCCGCAGATGTAGGTTCGACGGTGTCACAGAAATAACTTCTCGCAGATCGCCTTGCTCGTGCTATACCCAAACAAATTCTTAAAATAATCATTGTGTTTCGTTGGTGTCATCAATCTTATGTCCCTACCACACCCACCAGTTGGGACATGTGAAATATAGAAAAACAGGAACTTGCACATTGTCAGCTCTGCAAAGATTTATATAGTAAACAGAGCATAGCACGTTCAGCTTAAGAAAAACAATTTAGTGCAGGCCTATATTCATGGTTCACATATGTGTGATTGCTCTTTATAATGAAGTGAAAACTGCTTAAGTTGTGGCCCACTACAGGCTTTCTATTAGTGTTAAAAAGTGCGGTAGAAAACATGATTGTGCTTGGAAGACGGGGACATAGGAAGGACAGACACAACAGAGCTCTAACTTTCAACTGATTTAATTCAAGAACCTCAGCGTAGAAACGGACTGTGTCACCGCACCACATCTCAACCAATCCGTGGCCCTGCCACGGACCGCAAGTACGCCAACTCCTTATCCGCCAAGTCAATTGACGCCACACTGACACAACTTGTGCCGGAACTATTTATAGTGTCAGCCTCCATAATCTCGCTAACAGTCCTATCTTTGTGCCTCTCAAGAGCAGTAGACGAAGCAAATAATGGTTTGCACCCGCAGTCATGACAGTGACACGACAGATCATGACTGCGAGTGCAAACCATTATTTGCTCAGTCTACTGTTCTTGCTAGGCACAAAGATATGACTGTTAGAGAGATTATGGAGGCTGATGCTATAAGTAGTTCCGGCATGTGTTGTGTCAGTGTGGCGTCAATTGACTTGGCGGATAAGGAGTTGGCGTACTTGCGGTCCGTGGCAGGGCCACGGATTGGTTGAGATGTGGTGCGGTGACGCATTGTGTTTCTACGCTGAGGTTCTTGAATTAAATCAGTTGAAAGTTAGCACTCTGTGGTGTCTGTCCTTCCTATGTCCCCGTCTTCAAAGCACAATCATGTTTTCTAACGTAGTCAGCACTTGTTAAAAAGTGCTATTGTGTTTTAAGCAGCTCGTACCAAATATTTTC
Organism: Ixodes scapularis; assembly: GCF_016920785.2. NCBI lineage: Eukaryota > Metazoa > Arthropoda > Arachnida > Ixodida > Ixodidae > Ixodes > Ixodes scapularis. Next base: position 16,246,454 of record NW_024609846.1, read on the forward strand.
TTGAAATACATTGGTTCATGGAAATTATTATGTAGATGTTGGCAGACAGTCATGGTGAGGCCAATCTTTAATGCCAAGTGGTCCATTTATTCAGAGTTAATTGAGTTTGTAAATATTGTAGGTCGCAAATTAAATTTTTATGGTACGCAATGGGCACAATCATCCGTAATGACTAGCTCTACCTAGGGGAACTTCATACGTTTACTACGGCAAGATGGCTTCGAAAAACAAAGTATTTAGTTTATTCAACTCCTGCACTAACCTTGTCTTTAGAAACTTTTTATATTCTTTGCGATGCTGAGATAAGATTCTGGAAATAGTTTTTCTAGAACTACTCTAGATATTTCCAGTTCATCATTTTTCTCGCAAAGCATTCGAAAGAGCCAAACCCTGTAATGTACGGAAGGAATTCACAGAATGATGCGACTGACGGTTTGGAACATTCGGCACTGTAACAGTAATAATGACATGTCACTTATGTAATGCTCATTATCGCAGATCAAACTGCTTTTTCCGTCTACACTCATTTTCAGTAGACTCATCCAGCGAACTCCCACCTGAGACTGCAGCGCTGGGTTCTGCAAAGTAATTTGAATGAATAATGATGCAACAGGTTTCTTTGAGCGTGCGTCTAACACATATTCTTTATATTGAATCTGCTAACTGTATTCATGACCATGTCCATAATTGTATCCACATTCCAGCTTATTTTTATTTTGACATTTGAGTTTTCCTCAGTACTTTTCTCAACATCTGTGCTTGTTGAACCGTACTCAAGTCCATACATCTTGTCTTTCGCTATTACATTAATATATAAAACTGTTGATGCCGAGTGAGAATTCAAGGTACCGAATCTGTCGTGCGAGCTAAATAAGAACCAATAAAAAGCTATACAAAGGAAATTTTGTTAAAGGAGGCTGTATGGGCATTAGAATAGCACATGCCATGCTAAAAAAAAAAATACAAATTCTTGTTAGGTATGCAAGGATGACAGTGTTGTGCTGTTTCTGATGTGTCACAAAAAACAAAAAAAATCAGTGCCATTCAGTGTTCCTTATGGAAGTACAAACTGTTGAATTCGAAGCCCAGAAGTTTTATTCAAGAATGTTCCTCAATACAAATGTATTTTGAGATCTGAGCCACTGACTGATACATGACTATGTGGCAAACATTCATTTTCATGTGCATTATAGTTTACTAGGTCTAGTCTGCATTGATTTATTGCATTCATGCTGAAACTGGGAGGGGTTCTCTGGGTATGAATAAAGAGATAAACATTTCTTGATATCAAAACATTTGAGAACAGACAAAAGGAACAAGCTGAGAACGGTATCTTAGATTCTCCTTTTTCTTACAGTATATCTAATGTTCACTTTATTTCACCTGATGCATTTAGTTTTTAGCGCAGCTGTTAGCACCCGTTTCCGCGTTTCGCGGCGTCGCTGTCGGCGTAACCGCCCAACTAAACTTGGCAGGAAATTGAATTAATGTTGTGGTCATGTGACGTTAATATTTCCGCTAAGTCTAGCTGAGAAACTGAATGTTTTTATGGATGACGTGACACGGTCATGCGACGTCATTTTCCCCGCTACTTTTAGCGGAAAAACTGCATTTGTGTTGAGGTCATGTGACATCAATTTCCGCGCTAAATTTATTGGGAAACTTAACCCGCTAAATTTAGTGGGGAAATTTCCCCCTAAATGGGAGGGAGCAGAAGAGGAGGAGGGGAGGGGAAGGAGGGGCATACCCTCCCATCTTCCTCTTCGAGAGCTGTACTGTATTTTCTCATTACAGAGAATTGTAAACGTCTCATATTTCATCTCATGTTTTTTCAACTTTTATATTGCAGGTGCGCTTGCAGCACAAATCTGGCTTGTGCTGATCCTCTACGCACAAGTTAGGAACTCCTGAGTGACAAAAGTGGGAGTTTGGTCTGACAGCTCAAGGGACACCATTGTTCAGTATTGAATTTTTAATTATCTTCTTTTGAGCAAAGTTAAGCTTTGCTGCATGCAGTTCTTCTAAAAATAAATACCTGCAACCAAATTTACCAGGTCACGACATTTTGCCTCTGCTCTTAGTGCTCCTGGTGAGCCTCGGATGAGAGCTTACTGGTGTGCAAACATCATAATTGTTTGAAACCACTCACTGATGTAGAGACTTATTGACATCCAGCATTCCAATGAAACGCTGGATATCCACAAGTCTTTCTTGAACAATGCAAGCGGGAAAGGAACCATACAATCATATTGTATTGGGGGACATTCTACAGAGTGTTTTTTTGTATATTTTACAGATTTTTTCTAAAAAAGCCGTAAAAGCTACATTTACGCAGTCTGTACACGTGAGTTATATGGCCAGGGCGGCATAGTATAAAAGGCTAATTTGTAATGATCAGTCGGCTTATTACAGAACTAATGTGGCGATGCAGGCGAGTTGGTTATGCATGTTGAAAGTAGTGAAAGCGCACAATAAAGACAAATACGAAGACGGAGAGGTTACAAACCGCGTACCCAGAAGGGAATCCTTCCCTATGATTCGGCGCATTCGAAGTTGGTGAAACGGAGCATTGCGTCGTCATGTCTAGAGACGGCAATTGGAAAGTCATGTCACCATGCCATGCACGACAGCCTCTGTAGTCAGGTCAAGAGACTTGGAACTGCAGGGTATCCTACTTCCCTTATGCTCGCAGTGGCTGAAAAACTTCTAAAGAAGTTCAGGGGCAAAAGCCAAAAGGACAAGCAAAAAAAGAGAGCAAGACCCCACGTGATGCCATACTTACACAGGGTGTCACACAATATAAAAAAAGTGGCGGAAAGGTTCGAGGTACCTCTGGTATTCTCAGCACCACGTAAACTGGCTCAACTATGTCCGAGGATAAGGGAAAAAAACAAAGATAAGCGGCAATGCACAGTGAAGCACGTAAACAAATACGTGGAATGTGCGGTGGGCGTGGTCTATAAGATTCCATTGGGCTGCGGCAAGGTTTATATAGGCCAGACCGGAAGGTGCTTGAATGAACGGTTGCGCGAACATGCTTTATCACTGCGTTCAACAACAGGAGCCCATTTACACATACATTGCAGAGATTGCCGCTGCATTCCCAACTTCCAAGGCACTACAATCGTTGGGAGAGGTAAAGAAAAGGTGGCGAGGGAGGTACTGGAGGCTTATATGATAAAGAAGGAATGTCCTGATAAGTGTATCAGTCAACCCTCACTTTTCCTTCACAAAAAGGAAGTGGACTTTATTGACACGTGTGGTGGCCGAGTCATTGATGACTAGTCACATTTGTAGTATCTGTGGCTTTCCCTGGTTTTATTTTGCTGTTTCTATTTTTTCCAATAAAACATTCAGTTGATAGTCAGCGCTCGTCCTGTTTGCCTCTCCGTCTTCGTATTTGTCTTTATTGTGCGCTTTCACTACTTTCAACAGGCTTATTACAGAGATGTGCCAGACTTCTTTCAGAAAACTAGATGGAGGTTCATTCTCGCGTGGTTTTATCCCGCGAATCTGAATATCCCGTTCGTTTTCCACAAAGATATAACTAAACGTGAGAAAACAGAAAAAAAACATCCTACCAATAGTGACATTGTAAGAAGACCTTTCAGCCGCCAAGTGTGTGTCGCTTAAGGGCCGCGCGTCCAGTCGCAAGTTTTCTAGGTATATTCTCCCGCATTGGCACCAGTCGTGACACATTTTTCTGCCCCTTTAAAAAATAGCATGTGCGTGCATAGCTTTCATAGGCGCTGAAGATGCGTGAACAAAGATTTTGAAAGCTGCTCTTGTGACGTCGCTCTGTAGGGAAGTGCTTTCAAAGCGCTTTAAAAATGACTCTATGCAGCCTCGATTAATTAAAATAGCAAATAATTTTGATATTTGAGATTCTGGAGGTCAAATGAAGAAGATTTAAAAGTGTTTTCTCAAATACAAAACCGCTTCAGCCTCTCTCTAAGTATAGTATGTTCCTAAAATTTTTAATCAGTGAAAATAGACCCATGGTTCCAATTAGAAACTTCTAAGCATCATCAAAACACACTAAATCAATTTTCTTTGTGAAGATATAAGACAAGAGCAGCATTTTATGGTGTTCTAAAAAAATGGTCAATTTGGACGCGTTTCCAGACTTCGGTTTCTTACCAGAGCGCATCTTTGCACCTACGGTCCTGCTGCCCGGTGGCCGCAGTGCGAAGCCGCCCCCTCGCCTCCCTCGTAGGATGGAGGGAAGTAAGGCGCACGTGTGTTGCGCGTCTAAGCCCCTGGGGAACAGGACCGTGGGCGCAAAGATGAGCTCTGATAAGAAACTGAAACCTAGAAACTCGTCCAAATAAAGCATTTTTTACAGAATGCGTAAAATGCTACCCCTGCATTATATCCTTCTAAAAAGAGTTGATTTTGTGATTTTCAGTGACTCAGCAAGTTTCTAATAGAAACCATAGTTTCATTTTCACTAATTAAAAAGTTAATGAACAAATTGTATTTAATTATCTGACTGATCGTTACGACTAGGTCCAAATACTATGTACGCCTGGCCATATAACTCTCCTGCACAAATCGCATTAATTTAGCTTTCACGGCCTTTCTAAACATATATGTAAAGCTTAAAACTAAATTGCCGTGTACAACAATGAAAAGGCGAAACCACCACGTTGGAGCCATATGGCTCCAACATGCCGGTATCGCCTTTTCGCTGGTATAGGATGTCCCATATTACGTTATCCATGTATGGTTCCGTCCGCCTACATGGTTCCGCCATAATCCACTACGCCAGTATAGGATGTCCCATAATACGACACGCTTGTATGGTTCCGCCTACCTGTATCGTTCCGCCGTAATCCACTATACTGGAGCTGCCTTTTCGCTTGTATAGGATGTCCCATATTACGGTTACGCTTGTATGAGCCTTTTCCATCATCTTTCCATCATCAATATTTTCCAACAGGGTATCTGTCATAAGCTGTTCGCGCCAGGCGCTTTTGAACTCGCTCAATTTCGTTGCTCTGACTAGAAGACATTCAAGTCATTAACGAACCAAGGAACAAAATAAATGGATCAAACATGTAAAGTAGAGTGCATTCCGCAGGCGGCGACAGTCGCAGAAACAAAAACAGGCGCGGTAACAACAAGGAACTGCAAAGCAGATGACATCGGTACTCCGAAAAAAACAGTCAAAATATCCCAACAAACCACTTTTCTAATCGATTATGTGTCCATTCAATATGTTTTATCAGTAAGGATAATAAAATAATGCATTGGCAACTGATATCAGAAAAGCTCGTGCCACTTTTGAGTCGAAAAGATTGTCTGCTAAAGACGCCAGCTTTCGGCGCCGTATGCTCGAACGTTGGCGCAGTTGGCGTCATGACCCCTTGTGCCATCTTTTGTCTCTCTAGTGAAATGGCGGCATATTGTTTGAAGACCTTTGGCTTCGTCGCATTTCCATAGGAGCTAAGCCTTTTTCTTTCTTTACTTTTTCCTCAAGTAAGCTTGCTCTTTGCAATTTTACAAAAAAAAATGCACCATCCCTGAGCAACGCTGCACAAAGTCGTAGTGCGATAGGTTAAGAAACCGAATTTTGCAGTCGATTTAAAGAGCCTGGCCGCTCCTTGATACACCCGATATACAACAGCCCAATTCATCCTACTGGTCAAAGTGTTGGCTTACGTCCAAAAACATGGAACGTTGGCAGGTACCTATAGTCGGTGACAGGTCAAGAATGATGTGAAAGCTCCTCCCACCTCTTTCCCCTTTAGCAGAGCAAACGCTGGAAAGGAGGGTGCCTCCTCTCCAGGGTTCAGTCTGCTAGAGTGGAAAAAGGTGGGAGCAGCTTCCACTTCCTTATTGACCTGTCACCGACTATAGATTGTGAGCAACCAATGTGGCTTTTATCTTATTCTGGGCTCGCTTTTGTTTTTGAATGTGTTTACCTGTGTGCCTGCATTTCTTTTTTTTGGTACATATGCACGGGCGTATTTCTACCTTCACGACTGACTACATACCTCCCCTCCCCTCACCCCCCCTGCAATAATGCCTTCGGGCAGTGCAGGGTAACCCGAAAGTAAAGAGATGTGAATGTGCCTGACATGCTCGGCAATCCCAATTCAACTCCCTCAACTGCAATCCTCGTACAAAAAAGATGCACTCTAGCAACTGCGTGGTTGACATGCCAAAACCCAAACTCAAACCGAGACCAAAAGAACTTCAGAACTATGTGGTGCGCTAACACAGAGCCATTTGCACCTGCCCGCCCCGTCCCCCCCCCCCCCCCTTTAGCTTTCTTTTTATTGCCACAGAAAGTGGTGTACAAGCTCACCCCCCCTGCAATAATGCCTTCGGGCAGTGCAGGGTAACCCGAAAGTAAAGAGATGTGAATGTGCCTGCCATGCTCGGCAATCCCAATTCAACTCCCTCGACTGCAATCCTCGTACAAAAAAGATGCACTCTAGCAACTGCGTGGTTGACATGCCAAAACCCAAACTCAAACCGAGACCAAAAGAACTTCAGAACTATGTGGTGCGCTAACACAGAGCCATTTGCACCTGCCCGCCCCGTCCCCCCCCCCTTTAGCTTTCTTTTTATTGCCACAGAAAGTGGTGTACAAGCTCACCCCCCCTGCAATAATGCCTTCGGGCAGTGCAGGGTAACCCGAAAGTAAAGAGATGTGAATGTGCCTGCCATGCTCGGCAATCCCAATTCAACTCCCTCAACTGCAATCCTCGTACAAAAAAGATGCACTCTAGCAACTGCGTGGTCGACATGCCAAAACCCAAACTCAAACCGAGACCAAAAGAACTTCAGAACTATGTGGTGCGCTAACACAGAGCCATTTGCACCTGCCCGCCCCCCCCCCCCCCCTTTAGCTTTCTTTTTATTGCCACAGAAAGTGGTGTACAAGAAAAGATGGGTTGCTCTTTTGTTCTAACTCAGAAGAGTAAATTGAAGGCTTTAGTAACAGCCAATGCTAATCGAACACTTTTCAGAATGCTTCTTTGTAAAAAAAGAAAAAAAAAAGGTCACGTTTTTTTTTTGTGTGTGTTTGCATAATTAACTAGCTCCGCAAATGCAGCTATTCGTAATTCCGTGCACAGACCATGCAAGATACCATGAACACTTACCAACTATCGTACCTACCAAGTGCTCAACCCCCAGCTCTCTATAATTATCTCCAATTTAGAGTGGGCGTTTGTTCGGTATTTTACAGTTTGTAATGTTGTTTTGTTTTGAAAATCAAAATGTGAGATAAATCCAGCAGGGCGCTGTGGAAGCAGTGCAAGGGCCCTGTTTCACCTTTTACAAAGCATCCTGTCTCCAATGGCAGTAGAGGAACAGGAGGGGGGGGGGGGGGGGGGGGGGGGGGGCTGATGCGCCTGCAGGTCCTAGCCGTGTTGATAGCTGCCATCCGGACTGGCAGCTCATCGGCAGCTTCTAGTCACTGCAGTTTTTTCGTCATCATACAGACTTCCTGCAACATCATGAATAAGACTCAGACTGACATTCTCGAACAAAAAAGAAACCAGAACTTGCTTCACGGATCAACAAAAGAACAAGTGCAACATGACGCTTCTCTTGTCGTCGACAGTGCAAAGACCATGACGACACCACCATTAAACTCAACCAAATAAGAAAAATTAACTTCTGCATGAAGTAATTGTATTAAGAACAGTGTGCATGTGGAGCTTAGATACCTACCGGTGCATTAAAAGATCCCGGGAACTTCAAAACAAATTAAACACCACCTAGAAATAGCACAGCTCGCTTGATAGGCACATGCACAGCAAACAACAAGCCTTTTGACGTGTTCTGTAGTGCTGGGATAGAAATCCAGAATCAACACCGGAGATGTTGTCAAAATACTTTGAGGTAGTACAATGCGCAAGTTTATCCTGAAGCTACTGTTGATTACAGTCACATAAGGTGTTAAAGCTGGTTCATACTGTTGCAACCGACTATGACCAAGTTGAACAAAACAGGGTTTTAAGTTGCTTACGAATAACATTGCTGCTGCGCAGCACGATCATAAGCTGTCACAAGAGGCTTGAAGACTGGTTTTGTCAGACTCAGTCCTAGCGGGTAGCAACAGTGTGGACCAGCCTTTTAGACTAAAATTGTACCCAGCACTGGGTTTTGGACATGGTTCCAAAAATGCTTTAAGAGACTCCCTTCAACTTTAACAGAACCTCAAGTATTTAAAAGTTGAAGTAGGAAGCCTTCACATTCAAAGCTGGATCTCCTTGATTGGAATGTGTCTCCACTGTACAAGCGAGAGTGCCTGGCAGGTGTGGGAGTTGGCTTGTGGCTGTCCCTATTCGCACACCGAGTGTGGATAGTGGTGGATTCTAATCCGCACTTCGAGTGTGAATAATTTTGGATTCTAATCCGCACTCCGAGTGCGGATTGTGTTGGATTCTTATCCGCACTCAAAGTGTGTGAGTAGACTCTAGTGTGAGTGCGGATTGCGTGCGGAGGCGCGGACGCTGTACGGGGGTACTAGGAGATTAGGGTACGAAGGCGTTGGCACGAAGCCGTTGAGTGTGTTGGATTTTATTTATCTGCACTTCGCGTGTGGTGCGATTTTGTCGCGCTATGAACAGAGTGGTTTAGAAGTTCTCAACTTTGTGTTGTGAATGACGCTGGCTTTGAGCCTCGACGAGTTTATAAAAATATTGGTGGTTCTGGTTTGAGAATTATAATAATTTCATGCAAATGTTTTTGCTTCTATTAAAACAAAATTAATTAGCATTGGGTGGTGCACTTCAGATTAAACGGTACTCACGCCACGGGGATCGGACACAGGTGATCAATGTATGTGTATGTGTTTGTCGCAGGGGGAGGGAGGGGTTAGGGGAAAGGGGTGGGTATCTTGTACCCACTCCAAAACTTAAAGAATCCCAAACACATCACCCCCCCCCCCCCCAAAAAAAAAGGAAAGAAAAGAAGTTTTGGCGATAACTTTTTTTGTAGGGTTAAATATTTTTATTGACGAAAGAAAAAAAAGAAACTAGAGCAGCGTGCAATTTCTAACGTGTATTGTCTTGTGCTTAGGTGATGGGGGCAGTGGCATAGGAAAAGGGGGGGGGGGCTGCAGGAAAATCAGTCATTTCCAGTAAACAATATTATTAAAAAAAAAAAGAACCCCCTTTCCTATGCCACTGCCCCCATGACCTCAGCACAAGACTATACACGTCTTCTGAGCATTTTCAACACTACTAGATGAGGGAATGCTTGAAAAGCCCCTGCCATGGGCGTACCAACCGTGGGGGCAAAGAATGTGTTTTGCAGCCCCCCCCCCCCCCCCCCCCCCCTTAAACAGCCGTCACTGGGCAGGGCAAACACTGGCCGGCGGCGCCGAAGGGATACCAAGGGCACCGCCCCCCCCGGCTCGGGGGGGGGGGGGGGGGGGTGTCGTTTGCCCCCTCACTCAAAAACAAGTTGGTACGCCACTGGTCCCCGGCCATTTGTTACTGTAGATTTTCTTTTTTTTTTAGTAGAATGATGTGCACGTTTGTAAGTAGACGATAGATGTCATGGCTGTTTTGGGTGCGGCAGCAGCGGAAGTTTTGAACATCTGCGTGTGTGTGCGTGGGGGGGGGGAAGCAATTGCATCTTGAAAATTGTTTGCTTGCCGCCGCCCTCCCCCTTCCTACATTACTGCCCCCACCAGCTAAGCACCACAGAATGTTAATGTGCTGACCATGGCAAAGCTTCCGTTTTCGGAGTGCGAAAAGGGACAGCCGTGCGAGTTTTCATTGCAAGCTGTCCACTATACAAGCGAGAGCACCTGCCAGGTGTGCAATTTTTACACTGCAACTTTCTTGAGCATTTTAATCAAATCGTATCACCTATACACCTATTTTCGACAACTTCCGGTTTTCTCTCATCCGGGCATCTCGATGCCCAAATGATTTCCGGTTATCGGAAAAGACGTGTTGTTGAGCGCGAAGACACAGCCTTTCATTACGTTGTTTTATTATCTTCCTGCAGTTGAAAATTTGTGTCCGAGATGCCTCAGTGTTGTGCTTATGGGTGCACTATGCGAAGCGGTGTGAATCTGCTGTCGGAAGTTAAATTTTACCGATTCCCGAAGGATGTAAATCACCGCCGCG